>NC_046662.1:113638861-113642769 GCF_010883055.1 Belonocnema kinseyi | reverse complement strand
CCCATCATCTTCAGCCTAACTATTGAAAATTGTCTTTGTCCACGTCCCTTGAGCACGCGATACTTATTTTCCGCCCCTCACTTGTAAATCCAACTTCTCCTGGGAATCTTTCTAGAATTCATTCGTAATCGGTAGTAGTATCAGCTATGGTTTGGATATAAGCTCTGAAACGTGGACAAGAAAATTTGACAGTTATTGACAATATTTACTTACACTCAACTCACGCGGCCCTGACTGTTTACGTGTGGATTCCCTGGAGATATACTGAAGGCAATGCCCGAAACCGTGCTTATCTCTAAAGTTGAGTGTATTTATATAGTAGTCCGAGCGGTTCACAACTCGACCGATTGGGTGTATACCTACTTTTGACTTCAATATGCTTCAGGAAATTTCAATGACTTCAGAATATTTCACTGACTTCAGAGATTTCAAGTGACTTCAGGGGAATTCAAGTGACTTAATGTGAATTTACGTGACTTCATGTGAATTCAAATGACTTTATGTGAATTAAAATGACTTCAGATATTTCAGGATATTCCAAGTGACTTCAAACGACTTCATATATATTGGAAGAACTCAAGTGATTTCAAATGAATTCAGGTGATTTAAAGTAACTTCAGGTGAATTCGCGTGAATTTATGTGAATTCCTGTGACTTCAATTGACTTCAGATATTTCAGGAGATTTCAAGAAAATTCAAGTGACTTCACACGAATTTAAGTGACATTAAGTAAATTCAGATATTTCAGGAGATTTCATTAATAGTGTACACCTGACTTCACGAGTTGTCAACCTCCCGTAGCAGTCAAACAGCAGTCCTAAGCGACTGGCGTTTTTCCAGTCATGGTGAAATCACCCAGAGTCTTAAGTAGCCCAGAAGTAGTAACAGGAGTATAGAAATAATGATCAGGGAGTAGTCCCTTTAGCGGATTGTATAGTATTCTGCTAATTGGCTTCCGGAATACTCAGTGCACAGCCACTCGCTTCGATCTACTTGATCTTTTCAAACTCATTACGCTTGGTGAAGCGGGTTCAAAGTTCCATGTGGGTTCGTTTACGAAGTACGCATGTGCAGTTTTTATACTTACATTTTCAAAGATTGTGGATAATTTCTAGATCGCGAAAGCTACCTTAAACAAACGAGATAAACAGAGCTGTCAGAGCTGCCACTCCACATATTTCCAGCTTCCATTATTTTGTGTTCCTCGCTGTGCGACCACGCATGTGCCTCCATTCTGTTTCGAGTATATAATGTTGGACCTGATACCCTAACACCACTGTTCTACTGCGAGGTCTACCATTATATATGCCGGTTCACGCACGTCGGTTGACAAGATAGCGTTTAGGTTCAATCCGCAAGCATTAGAACACCGTAATTTTGTGCGTTTAACACAAAAAAGTATTTCATTATACCTAATCTATTAATTTATTTCTTTTTGTTTCTTTTTTGCAGACAAGAGATCTTAACACCTGGCAGATGGGAACCTGGAACCCCTGCTTCAAACAGAAGCCATGGACGCCTGGGATTGTAAATAAAGCAGTTCTAAATTTTACGCGATTCGGATGTACCGTGAAAATTTCTCTTTAAGTGGAATTTTAAATAGTAGCTTATTGTTTAAAAACTTTTCTATATTATTTTTGAGAAACTATGTACTGTGAAAATAGAGGCATTTTTTTGCCTGAGTGACAACGTAATTTTGAAGGCGCGATTGTACATAATATTGTATATATATTTTTTATGAATAATAATTTTGTTTATAAAAATAATTGAAATCGTTTGTTCCTATTTTTTTATATTCTTCTTTCTACCCACTCTCCTTTGCGACAGGGGGGGGGGGGGGCAATTAACCTAGGTCTGGAGCGAATTTACTACAAGCTAATAAAGCGTGACCTATTTGGCCATGGCTATGTATAGTTTTAAAATTTGTAATGTATTGTCGAGAGATAATATTGTGTCATGGTGTTACGTTTTTAGTTAGGAAAACTAATTGGATTGGAAAATAGAGAGGTTAACATACCCCGCCACTAAAAGTAAATAAACCTACAGATCCCTGACAGAAATTGTTTCCAAACTTCTTCCTCAAAATTCTCTTTAATATTAAATTTTGCTTAATTTGATGTAAATTCACTTTACAAATGATGAAAAATGTATGCATAAAAAGGTTTTTCTACGTAAAATATGTATTTGAATAATAGAAGTATAATTTTTTGTAATTGAAAGAAGCGATATCAATTATTACAGTAAAGCGGTAATAGTTTATAATTGTGAAAATATGAATTTCATACTATATTTATTTTTTCCACAACAGGAATAATACTGCAAATACTATGCATATAATAAATTATTATGAGGAGAAATACTTGTTAATTTTTATAGAAATTAAAATAAACCACATAAAGTGAATTTTACTTTATTCAGAATGTTTAAAATATATTTTTTCCTAAATAAAATAACAATATGATAATTAAATAATTTCCTTATTGAAAATAAGCAGTGCATACAATTTGAAGGTTAATCATAATTGCCCATATTTAAAGTACTTAGAATTATTTAATCACAAAGGTTTACACTGTACAATGTTTAGATTTTTTAGGTTACAGCTTTAAAAATAAAGAGACTCTATGCACTGAAAATTGAAAGACTTTCAAGGGCATGTGATACTTAGAAAATTGCCGATTTTACCAGTTTTAGATTCCCCCGGCTTTTTTTCTAGAATAATAAATATTTTGTCTTAAAAATTTGGTCAATGATAGCGAACATGCTAACGGACGTCCCCACACACTTTTTTGTGGGTTAATTCAAAAAAGTTTTAATTGAGCAAAATGTGATTATTTTGCATAGCGCTTAGGAAAAAGAAATAGTATCGATTTTTTCAATGTTAGATTCCCCCGGTTTTTTTCCTAGGATAAGAAATATTTTGCCTTCAAAATCTGGGAAATGATAGCGAACATGCTAACGGACGTCCTTTGTGTTTTTTTATCAACAAATTTTTGATATTGCTAACAACGTGCATTTATATTTCGTGGTTATGTGTGTTACAATTCACCCGAGCGTTACTTACAAACTACACAATATTTTTGGCCGAAAACTTTGTACTTACAAATAAACATAGTAACTAATCTCCGAGAACTGATATTGTTTGCAGGCAATCAAAAAAGATTATTTCATAAATAATTTCCAGATTATCGGAAAGGCAGAGATGAAAAACGACGTAAACTCAAAATAATGCATATGCATAAAACTTTTATTTAGCACAATACATTTTTTTGTTATTATCCCTCAAAAAAAGAGTCCGGGGATGTCAGTTATGATATTTTATAGCATGTCCGAATTAAGTTTTAAGAAATTTTCATTTTTTGTGGAAAAAAAGCCGGGGAAACTGTAAGTATCACATGCCCTTAAGTTATGTATTGGCACCGTGTGTATTGCCTTATTGTTATTTTCCGGGAATTAAAATGAAAGGTAGCTTAACTGCTACTCCCTTGGTAAAACAGGGTACAATTTGATAAAGTCGGTAGAAAAGATCGGAGTTGGTAACAATTATACATAGTAAAATAATAAATTAAGAAAAATGTATCAAATCTACTCCTTTAAAATTAATTATTTAACTAATATTTGGCTTAAATGATTTTCTCAACTAGAAAATGTTATAATAAAGATAATTTCTTATTTATTATCTCCAGTTCTTAGAATAATATAATTATTAATTAATTTATAATTAATACTGTGAATAATTATACCTAATTATTTTGATCCATGTTATTTAGAATTAAATTCATTAATGTGTTTTTAAAGATAAGGAGTTTATATAATAATAATTTAGAGTATGATCTTCAATTCAATAGATTCTATATTAGGAGCTATTCAATATCAATATTATTAATATTTTACATAATTTTCATTGTTTA
>NC_046662.1:113636205-113638761 GCF_010883055.1 Belonocnema kinseyi | reverse complement strand
GCTAGGAGTTGGCCAAAACTGAAAGATGCTCGCTCACTCCATCGAATCATGAAAGTGCTATCTCGGGCGAGAGAAAAGCATGAAGATAGAATAGGTAGATAGGCCGAGATAGATCTTTCATGACTCACTCTCACGGTTGTGAGACGTGGTTGTGGTCGAAATTTTACCGCGATTTCGCTGGAAGCGCGTGCAATTTTTCAGATTAGCACCCGCTCCCGGCGAAATCCTGCGGTTGTCCTTATGACGTCGTGGGGGCTAAAGCGTAGGCTTTGGACCCACTCCTTCGGCTTGCGGGTTCGATTCCCGCCTCGCACTCTGGAAGAGTCTCGGTGGCCCATGCGGTGAACACTAGCCTAGCAAGGTACCTGTTCATCTCCGGAGAGTCGTGGGACCGGTACCTCTAGAGAAAAAGGTTTTCTCTAAGTACTTAAGGCTGTTGCTCTTGGTGGTTCGGAACCCACCTTAAACTGTAGGTCCCCCTTCCACCACCAAGTAAGTGTGTGGGGGGTTTGTAAAGGAATAGAGAAGGTGTAAGAAAAATGTAAACCCTTAGGGGACACATTAGAAGCTTCCATTCCAGACAAATTTTTAATTGTAAAATTGTAATCGCTTTGAATTAAAAAATATTTTTCAATTAAACTATTCAATTTTGATCACTCTGAATTAGTCTAATTTTAAAAATTGAAGTTTGTCATTTTTTTCAGAGATTCTGCTACAAAAATCGTTTACTATATGTATTTTTCTTAAATTTCAAGCAAATTCAATTAGAACTTAGTCAATATCGTAAAAAAATTTTAAATCTTAGTATTTGATATGTACATATCAATAGGAGAGTAATACTGCCTTGATTTGGAAGAACACCGTTAACTGCATTTTGGATAAGGCCCTTGAACCGCCTACCGTTAATTGCTTTAGGTGACTTTATCCCATTTGCAGTTAACGGTGTTCTTCTAAATCACGACAGAATAGGCATGTCGTTGCCGGAACTAAATAACGAGCGGGCTGTTCTACCTAGATCTTGGATTGGCAAACCTCTATTGCTTTTGCAAACCAACAAGGTCCACTCCCCATTGTAACTTATGATCAATCCCCGCGCCAAATTTAGGTAGCATGAGCTCCAATTCCAATGTCCATCAGAGGCGGTGGAGCCTTGCCAAGGGGACACAGGGGCCAATGCCTCCCATGGAAATCGACCAGGGAGGGTCAAAGTCTTGATTTGCCTACTCGTAAATAAAATCCTTAAACCAAAGCTAATAATATCTTTGCTTAAACTCATCCGATCCTAGGATCTAGAAACCTTTCAATTCTTTCTTGCTTTGTTTATTCTTTGAAATTTATCTGGAATCTATGTGGAATAATAGAAGCTTTTACGAATTATTTTATATCTATCTGAAACCTTTGCGAAATATTTGAAATTTTTGTAAAGTCTTTATAAAATCTTGGACATATTATTGCAACCTTTGTAAATTCTTCGTGAAATTTTCGCGAAGTAACTTTTTAAAATCTATTCAAAATGTTTAAAATCTTTGAGAATTCTGAAAACTTTGTGAAATAATAGAAGTCTTTGTAAAATAATGGAAATATTTGTGAAATCTTCTAAACATATCCTAAATCTTTCCGAAATGTTTGAAATCATTGTAAAATCATTAGGAATTCATTTGAATTATTTGTTCAATCTTTGAAGTTTATTTTAAACCTTTGCGAAATATTTTTAAGCTTTGTGAAATCTTTAAAGTCATTGGGAAATCATTGAAAATTTTGTGAAATATTTCTAAAATCTTAGTGAATTCTCTCAAAATCTTTGCAAAATCATTAGGCAATTATTGAAATCTTTGGTTCAATCTTTGAAATCTATCTGAAATCACGGCGAAATCTTTGAAAACTTTGGAAAATCATTGACATTGTTATGAATTGTTTAAAAATCTTCGCAAATTATTTGAAATGCTTTTGAAATATTCGGTGATATTTGTTAAATTAATAAAACCTTCATGAAATCTTTTTAAAATGATTGAAGTCTTTATGCAGTCTTTTAATTCGACCCGAAATCTCTGAAATCTTAATTGTCGAATAATAGAAGACTTTATAAAATCTTTTAAATCTATGCGAAGTCTTTGCGAAACCTATAAAATTGTTCCGATTTCTATGGCATTTAACCGTTCTTTTAATAATGCCATTTTAAGTTTTAATAATGCCAGCTTTTAATAATGCCAATTCAAGTAAAAATCAATTGGACTTAAATAAGTTAGTGCACATTTTTGAATGGACATACTTTGACGTGCTACATCTTTAACCATTTTTAATAAAATCATATGTTAATTATTACATCAAGAATGCAAAGCTTCATTAAGAAATTGGCATTAGCTTTACTTTAAAATACCCATTATTTATTATTATTTATTTATTATTTATTATTATTATTTATTATTTATTATTATTTATTAGAAATTGGCATTAGCTTTACTTTAAAATACCCATTATTTATTATTGTTAAAGTTTATGTTTTGTCGTCGAGATACGTTCAATCTTTATTACCGTGACGAATGTCAAGTTTCCCAG
>NC_046662.1:113626323-113636105 GCF_010883055.1 Belonocnema kinseyi | reverse complement strand
CAACGGATTGAAATCTGAAATGAAAAAAATTCTCCATAAAAAAAAATAAAAAAATGTAAAAAAAATATATAAAATCCCTTAAAAAAAGAAGAGACTATCGATATTCGTCGATCTCCACGTTGGTGATAGTTGGGCAACGTAAACTTTGTTTGCGGCAGACGGACGACAGATATTCGTGAATCATTTTACTCTTGCACGATGCTTAGAACTACGAAAATTTTTTATTGAAAAACTATGCGCTTTTCGGAAAATTTGTTAAGAATAAAAAGTTCTTGTAATCAGCCGAGAAATACGCCTGAATTTTTCCGGAGCGTTTTGAGCAAAATTTTGAATTTTGCAAAAATTGTTCTTTTTAAAAACGAATTCAAGCGTATTTCTTGGCTGATTACAAGAACTTTTTATTCCTGATGATTTTTCCGAAAAGCGCATCGTTTATTGTAAAAAAAATCATGAATGTTTTCACAAAAATTTTGCCATTAAGACGCCATTTTGAAAATACTAAAACGAAAATTCGATCTTTGAACCATGGATTCTCAAAGTTTAGACATTTATTCCACCGGTTAGTGAGATTCCAGGTTAATTACAGACTCGAAAAGCTTTGGAAAATGGTTCACAAAAAAATAGGCACGAAAAATCACGTTTTTTTCTTATTTTAACTGCATTTTGGGATAATAAATAAATTTTTTGAGGAATTTCATCGGCACCGTCGGAAAGAGGAGATCTTAAACAATAAAAATATATGTGTCTCAATTTTTTTCTAGTGTCGAATAGTCTTAGTTACTGGCCGTTGAAAAGCAGTGTCCCGGTAGTGGCGTTTTGGCCGTTTAAGGGTTAATGTGCATAATGAAATTAAGAAAAATTCAAGATCTGGCATACAAAATTGTATTTATTCAAGCGAGACGTGTACGCAACAGTATTTTAAACTATATCTGCCATGCGCAAAAGAAACTTAATTGTTAATTAGGCTTCAAACACAATCGTAAAAAATCTGTTTTTCGGATTCAGGGGGTCTAAAAACGTGGGCATTTGATAAAAACTGGGGGAACCAATTTTACAGAAATCTAATACCTTCTCTGACGAGAATGTAAATATTGAGAATTATTCTAGATCAATCTTAACTCTAAAGATCTACACCCCTTTCCTCACATTACTCCCTTCCACGCTCAGTGAGTCATGCCTACACGACGAAAGGCAAATAATGGCTTAATTGTGAATGGTATAGTATAATACTAAAATATTTCAATCCTTGAAGAAAATTTTATCGGCCTCCAAAATCGGTTGGTCCACCTACAACTGATAGGATCCCCTCCTTGTATAAGCAGAAACTTTTAGAGAATATGAGAAAAAGGAAAAACTCCGTTTCTTATATTGCAGAGCCGTACTTAAATTACGTAACAGATTACCGGTTCTTTCCAAGGCCCCCCTCAAACCTGTAACGAACCGTACAACCCCCCCCCCCCTCTTACTATACATAATTTAAGGTTTACAGAAATAATAAAGTAAGGGACTTGAAGCGTATATTCTCTGGAAAAGCAGCGAAATTGAGCTGTTATTCAGTGAAATTTCACTGATTAGCAGCTACATTTCACTATACAAAGAAGACGAATTTTCCACAAAATACAGGAATGTTCAGCTCAGATAAAGTACAATTTTTATACAAATAGTTTCATTTCAAATGAAAAATATATATTTTAAACCAAAAATGAAATAGTTGCATTTTCAGTTAAAAAAATAATTTTCAACAAAATAGTCAAATTTTTAATCAACGACATGAATTTTTAACTGAATTGAGGGAATATTGAACTGGATTCGTTAATTTTTTTAAACTTCCAACAAAATAGCTTCATTATCAACTGCGTTTAGTTGAATTTTCAGTTAAATAATTCATTCTATCGACCAACAAGGCGAATTGTTAACAAAATACATAAATTTTCAAGGATATAGCATTTGAATTTTTAACTAAAAAGATTAATTGTCAATTAAGAAGACGAACTATCTACCAAAAAGACGAATTTTCAACCAAAATAAAAGCTCATGCGCGCGCTCCGCGTGCGAATCACTACTTTGCTTGCAATTATCTTTTTTGGAAATAAAGTTCAATAAAATACCACGATAATCATTTTTACTTTATTAACTTCTATTTGTACACGGATTCGCATGGGTACCCTCTCACGATGCAGAATAATGATTGTGCAACGCTAAACATTTTTATCAAATGTTTCGGCAAATGCGAGTACTTTCAATAACCTCGTATGTAGCCGCATTGTAATTTAATTGTACTAAAATTAATTCACTGATTTTAGGCTCGCCTCACTAAAAGAAAAAATGTCAAATGCGCATAGAATGTGAAGTTGAGAGACCTGTGTTCCAGCATGGATTTAAACATAAAAAATCATATTACAATAAGTGATAATAATACTGGCTATATGTTCGTCTGATTAATCACAGTAAAATATATGGAGAAAACTATTGCAAGAGAAAATATACTACAGAAAATCTTAATAAAGCAAAATATTTAACTGAAGAGATTATAAAATTAGTTTAAGAAATTAATAAAAATAGATACTTACTGAAACCCGTGTAGAAATTTCCCCGGTTGGCCCTACTACAACAAGGTTTCTTGTCGGATCATGGCCGGGCTACCTCTGGCTGGGTTTCATGGACAGGAACCGGTCGGCAGCCGGTCGGGCTACATATTTCTCGAATCACCAAGTCGGGAGCCGGCTGGTTACTGTCCGGGCCAACCCTGCTTATATCTCATGGTCGGGAGCCGACAGAGCACTGGTCAGGATAATTTTTTTGTCAAAATTACACATTTTGTAAGAGGTGTGATCTTATCAAAGACGTCATTATGGATGATAGATGAATTATTATCATTTAAAAAGTATGATTTAAAGATTTATTAGATCAGTGAAACAGAAATAAGCTGTTTTAAATTCTGTAAAAGAAATCATTACATTTTTCTGAATGTTTTCACTTATTAAATAAAACTGTTATCAATTTTTGTGTGTGCATCAGCAGAAATGTTACAATTTTCACTATTTTCACACAATGTTTAGTATGTACACTTTCAAATTTACCGCCATGTGTATCCCTCTCTGCGTCTGGCGACTGCGTAGACACTCACTAATTTTCAGTTTCGCAATTCGAACAAGAGTGCACATTGCACTTACGGCGTGGTATTTCCTCGAAGTTTGCAAATTTGCAAATTATTTAAACAATTATTTATTCCCCAGGAATTTTAAAAATGATCTTATTTTCTTATTTAAACGCAATATTTTGTCATTGTTTGGAGTAGTGAATTTGTTTAAAAACATTACGTAATTATTTGAACAATTAATTATTGTTTATTTTCAAAAATTTTTCAATTGAGCCAGAGATGTTCAATTTCATTCAAATTGGTATCATGTGCTACTTTCTGTTGAATAATGATATAATTTTGACACAGTTATTTTATTTTTTAATAATTTTTTTTTCTTTAAACAATATTTATTTGCTAAAGCAGTTTTTTTCGGTAACTAAAAGAATTGCAATAAAATAGAACATATAGCATTATGTTTCTGACTTTATAGCGTATAGAAAGAATAAATTTACCACTTTTTAATTGCTTAAACAAATATAATCTGTTTAACTAATTACTTTTCAAAAATACTTTTGAAATCGTAATTAATTATGTCTTTTATTTAATAATTATCGAAAAATAACTGCTTGAGCAAATGAAAATTCGGTGAACAAATAGAACTTTGTTAAACATTAAAAGAAATGTATGAAAATTATGTAATTATTATTATTATATGTGTATATATACGTGTATACGTATGCATGTTGTATGTTTGTATGTATGCATGTACGTACGTACGTACGTATGTATGTATATATGATATTAAATATACGTATTTAATTTTTAAATCAAAATCAAAAGAAAACTTTCTGTACATAAAAATTAAGTGAAAAATGCACTTAACTCTTTTTTTAGTAAAACCAATGTCAGAAGCTAAAAAACATTGCTGGATTTTCTGCCTTCATGGTTTGGAGGGTTGATCTACTGTCGGTAAGGTACAATCTCTGATGCTTTAGCAGATAAATTAAAAAATTTTTTAAAAACTTAAACAATTACTTTTTTTTAAACAGTGTTTTAACCGTAATAAGGTGCTAATTGTATTTTGGTAATTTCGAGCTCACAACTACACAGCCATTCATACCGAGTATTCTTACAATAGAAATAGACCATAAAAGGGGAAAAATTTCCAAAATTTATTAGGTTCAACAAGGTATACGGACTATAGGCAAAGATATATACGGTTCTTACTTAATTCCAGAAGAATGCTTTCTATGTTTTCCCCGCAAATAATTGAACGGTTCAAACTTAAAAGGCCTTGAATAAATATATGGGTCATATATCTCTCAAACCTAAGCCTATGTTGTAGAACCGTTTGCAGTTTAATATTTAGGAATTTGCAATCGTGTATGTTACATTAAAATATTTAGTACTTATATTACCGTTTTCTTCTATTTTATTTGAATAACTGTACACTTCCCAGGTGGAAAATTACCACTGGCTTGGCACAGCGCCAGTACCGCACTCGGATTCCTGGTACTGGCGTGGTACAGGCATAGTACTGGGGCGGTACAGCAGTTAGTACTATGTCTCTACTGAAAATCTGTACTGACGCGGTACTGGCATTACTGCCAAGGTAACTCGGCTGGGAGTTGGCACTTGGTACTGGGGCGGTACAGCAGTTTCTTTTGTGCCTGTACTGAAAGTCTGTACTGACGCGGTACTGGCATTACTGCCAAACGTAACTCGACTGGGAGTTTGCCCTTAGTACTGGGGTTGTACTGAAAGTCAATACTGACGCGGTACTGGCATTACTGCGAACTGTACCTCGGCTGGGAGTTCGCACTTGGTACTGGGACGGTACTGCAGTTGGTACTATGCCTGTACTGACGCGGCACTGGAATTACGACGAACGGAACCTTGGTTGGCAGTTTTCAGTTAGTACTGGGGCGATACTATAAATGTTTCTCTGCCTTTGCCAAACGTACGTACAGACGCGGTACTGGCGATACTACTAAAGGTGAGTCGACTGTTAAAGAACCAATTTTTAGTTGCAGTGTTTTAAGGAATTCATTTCCTAGCAAAAATTAATATATTTTTGTAAAATGATGTCCAAGAAACTATTGTTCTTTTAACACTTTAAACTTTTACATTGTTTATTTCTAGATCTATACCTTGTAACAAAAAATAACCATTTCCGTAAACAAAAAAAAAGTCTTTCTATAAAGTGTTTTAAAAAAGTAACTTTAAACAGGTAATTGTGAAGAATTACGAAAAATACGCAAGGCACGAGTTTCAAGTTGTTTAAGAACAGTACTTCTGCAGATAAAATTTTGCAAAGATATACATTTTTTAAAATAATTATTAAAAAGTCTGTAACTGAAACAATGTCTTTCTTATAAATAATAAAATTTTGTAAACAAAAACTGCCATAAGTTTCAAATAAATCAACAAAATATTGGTCATCATGGGGATTTTCTTCAACTTGTAAAAAGAATTTATCGAAGTAACTTCTTAGTTAATATATAAATACTCATAGCGACTATACTAAATTTTACTTTGCCAAAAATTGACATTCTGTAATGTGACCTAAATCTTATTTGTAAATGGAATGAAAAACAATTTTAAGATCCAAGGCAATTTTTATATATAAAAAAAGCTTTTTGTATGCCAACATGACTTGCCTTGTACAATGAAAGCACTTATTTGAAAAACAACGAAGTAATGAATTAATACAGTCAAAAAATCTTATAATAATAGTAAAAGCTGTTTCTTATAGATACTGGGATAATACATTTTTAGTGCGAATTAAAAACATCATTTTGGATAAAACTTTTTGCTTTAATACATTCGTTAAATCAAATTGACAATGAAAGAAACAATAAATTGAAAACATATAAAATACAGTAAAATGTGAATTAAATAAAATAACAAATTCAAGGCAAATAAAATAAAATACAATTATTGGAATAAATATTAAACTTAATTCAATTACTACGCCGCTCTGTCTCATAGCCTTACGGTCACGAATTTAGTGTGCATGTTGTATATGTGTAGTGTATAAGCGGGGCACAGAGAAAGAAAAAAAATTAGTAGAAGAAAGAGAGAAAAGGAGAAGAGGAAAGATTGCTGCTAGGCGAGAGTATAAGATGAAAATAAGTTTATTATATGCATTGAAGAGAAAAGAGAGGGGGTAGAGACAGAGGGAGAAGAGGGGGAGAATAGTAGAAAAATGGAGAGAGAGAGAAAGAGTAACAGTCGAGAACATAACATATTTAAAAATTATCAAATCAAGCATGCGTGTATGTGTGGGTGTATGTATCTGGCTGCATCCGTGCTCGTAATAATTTACCTTTCGTGCGGAAAATCTTTGGTTTCCCAGGTAATCAAGGCCTTGGTGTCACTAAGCTCATAAAATCGGCATCTGGTTATGGATTTATCCATATCCAGCGAGACACAGCGCGCGCCACAAAAATCGAATAACATTATTTATGTTAAAACCAGCACCTTATTCGAAATTACAAATGATTAATTTAATTTTTACCCAGTACCTTGCCTATCCATGCTTTCTGATTTCTTTACAATTATATGCATATTTCCCAGACAAATCTCATCCATATGGAGTCCGCATTTACGAATGGATTTTAATATAAATATCATAATTTATCATTAAGTAATCAAACGCATTACTTCACTAATTTAAAATACACTCAAAAGCAAATACCAACTGTTATCCATTCTGAATAGTTACAAAATAAGACCACACAAGCAATCTTGAAACCAATGTCGCCGCCACTTAGCACATATTCGCAGTTCTCAAATATTATCTCGGCACTCGATACCGATTTTAACATTCAAACCCCAATCTTAGACTTTCGTGGACTAAAGCAATTTTATTTACGTTTCGCCATTTAAACAAAGAGCGATAAACACATCGCATACCTTACAAGAAACCATCTCAATAGAACTTGATTATAATAAGTTGATAAGCGCTTTTATTTTTACTCTTTTAAATCAGAAATATGACTTCAAAGAAATTTCATATAAATATAATAAATTATCGATATTTTGTTTTTACCCTAAAATTTATACATTTTTATTTAAACCATCCTTGCCTGGAAATACTTTAATTATTCTTCCTGTCTTCCAAACATTTCGCGGACTGTCCAAATCTAATATCAATACAACACCCCCAACTTCCAATAGTTTCTCCTTTTGTTTCCAGATTTTACGGGGGATTAAACTTGGTAAGTATTCGCGTAACCAACGCTTCCAAAAACTATCAGCGTAAAACTGCGAGATTCTATATTGTTTGCGCAAGCAGAGGTACTTTGGATCATATCTGCCAAGTTTAACTTCTCCTGATGACGCGCCTAAAAAAATGGTTAGGAGTTTGAGCTTCGTTGTCGCGAGG
Source organism: Belonocnema kinseyi (assembly GCF_010883055.1). Taxonomy (NCBI): domain Eukaryota; kingdom Metazoa; phylum Arthropoda; class Insecta; order Hymenoptera; family Cynipidae; genus Belonocnema; species Belonocnema kinseyi. Next base: position 113,628,633 of record NC_046662.1, on the reverse strand, counting down.
GTCGAGAGAAACGTGCGTGAGCGGTCGCGAGTTTACCGAATGTTCGATTTCGCATAAAGTCATGTACAATACCTCTTCATTTTTCGCTTGGTCGAATAAGATTGTTTTTAAATCTGTTTTTACGGATCGTACTGACCTTCCCCATGCTCCACCCATATGCGGGGCGTCAGGAGGATTGAAGTGCCATTCGATTTGTTTGTTAGAACCAGACTGAGCGATTTTGTTGACGTCTAAACTCAAAATTGCTTGTTTTAATTCAACGCTTGCCCCTCGAAAGTTCGTGCCGTTGTCGCTGTACATATGCAAAGGCACGTCCCTACGAGCGGCATGTCTTTGAATGGCCATAATAGCTGAATTTGTGCTCAGACTTGATGCAAGTTCAATATGAATCGCTCGAGTTGTCAAACAGGTAAATAGAACGCCCCAGCGCTTTTCCCTGCGTCGACCGAGTTTCACAAACATTGGTCCGAAGTAATCTACCCCGCAGTGGCTAAACGGTCTTTGGTTTGCTGCTACGCGAGCAGTTGGCACGCCACCCATTAATGGATTTCGGGGCTTGCCTCTTCTTAATCTACAACTGAGACATTTGTTGATAATCGAGCGTAAAGCGCTGCGCAAACAAACAATGTAATATTTTTGGCGTAATTCGTTCAAGACTGCGTCACTACTTGCGTGATAAAATTTCCGATGGTAATCTTTAATAAGCATGATCGTGGCACGATTTTTACTATCTAAAATTACCGGATTATTATTAAATTTTACGTCTGGCGAAAAAGTTACTCGACCTCTGGCCCTCAATATCCCGTTTTCATCTAGATATGGTCTAACTCCGGCTATCTTACTGGCTTTACTCACTTCTCCCTTTTTCTTTAACGCGTTTATTTCATTCATAAAGCATTCTTCTTATTCTTCTTGAATAACGCGAAACCAGTACTGCTCGCTCGCTCTCGCCGTTTTTACAGCTGTACGTGACACAATTTTGCCCCTACACTAGTCAAATGCTTTACATGCGCGTCTAGCTGTAACGAGTAAGCCTCGTCATCCTAATAATCTTATCGGAAGTTAAAGGTGTGTTGGCTCGGCCGAAAGCACGCATACGTAGGATTTTCTTTTTTCTAAATTATCAATTTCCGATTTTTCTCTTTCGCTAAGGAACTTTTCCCGCGGCCATTCTGATTCGCTCTTTAGTAAAAACTCTGGTCCCTTAAACCATCGTGCTTCCGAATGTAAAACATCTTTAGAAAAGCGAGTGGCGTCGTCTGGCGGATTCTGACCGGTAGGCACCCATCTCCACTCCGAGCTTCGCGTTAAATCACCAATTTCGCCCAATCGGTTCACTACGAAAACCTGTCGTGTACGGGGCTCCGATTTTATCCACCTAATGGCCGTCGCGGAGTCTGACAACAAGAATCTATGAGTAATTTCGATCTCGAGCTCATTCTTTACAAACTTCGTAAGTCGCGTGCCGAGAAGTGCTGCTTGTAACTCTAAACGCGGTACGGAGAGGGGCTTTAGCGTTGCGACTCTACTCTTTGACATAACTAATGAAACATGAGCGCGTCCGTCTGTATTTTCGTAACGTAAATATACAGCCGCGGCGTAAGCAGTGTGACTAGATTACGGATGCACAGCTATCTTGGTACAGAGGTCAACTCCCGAACTCTGCCGCGATCACGGATGCCCAGCTATCTTGGTACAGGTGTCAACTCCTGAACTTGCATATAAACGGCTTGGCCTCCAGGCGCCGCAGCATTCAATACTGTATTCTTGAGCGGGAAACGCTTTTTAAATAAATACACATATTCCTATAAAAAGTCTCCAAAAGTTATGTCCTTTCCCTTAAACAATAAAGTTGTTTAAAAAAAGAAATTAGTGCAAAAGCAACTTTCACAGTGGCGACCGTGACAGGACCAGGAGAATCCGTCTTCATAAAACCCTTGTAGAGAAACCTTCTGGAAAACCTGAAACCTAGCTTCTGAGCTCCAGAACATCGAGAACTCAACATCCTGAAGGAAAGAAATCTTCTAGAACCCTGAGGATTTTCACGACTTTTCTTCAAGACCCGAAGGACTGCAAAGACGAAAGACTATCTCATTGCAGTGGAGACTAAAGATAGGGATGCAGAGAATAACTACACTTCTGATCTGGGTGAGTACAAAATTTATCTAAGACAACACAAACAAATACATGTACATGAAAGGTGTTAACAAAAGTGTTTAAGAAAGTACAAACCCCAGACAGTAAGTACGCAAGTTGATAAAATTGAATGTCTCACATGAAAAAAGTAAATATACAAATATAAAATGAAAC
>NC_046662.1:113622952-113626223 GCF_010883055.1 Belonocnema kinseyi | reverse complement strand
ATTTTATACTTGAAGTAACATAACCTCAAAATACACGCATATAAAGAGGCGCGCGAAGTATTCAAATCATGAGAATCGCCAGCCCAGCATTGAAATCTGGAAATATTAAAATCCCAATCTCTTCATTTTATTTCAAAGCAGATGGAGATATAAATAGAACCGCCGAAGTTTTACGACCGTCAATCGTGCACCTTCGAGTTTTGCAATTCAGAAGAGGAGAAATGGGTTGCGCGTGCAATTTAGGCATTTATGTCGTTTCCTACCATATTCACACGGACATATGCGTGTCATAGTATTGGACCACATCTCGTTTCAGATCTGGGATCACTGTGCCTAACATCTATTGATAAACAAGAGCATAAAGCACAACTTCACATGTTCTGTGATGCGAGTTTAACTGCTGTGAAAGTTGCTTTTGCACTAATTTCTTTTTTTAAACAACTTTATTGTTTAAGGGAAAGGACATAACTTTTGGAGACTTTTTATAGGAATATGTGTATTTATTTAAAAAGCGTTTCCCGCTCAAGAATACAGTATTGAATGCTGCGGCACCTAGAGGCCAAGCCGTTTATATGGAAGTTCAGGAGTTGACCCCTGTACCAAGATAGCTGGGCATACGTGATCGCGTCAGAGTTCGGGAGTTGACCTCTGTACCAAGATAGCTGTGCATCCGTAATCTAGTCACAGTTCCACCTTCCCGGATTAAACCACGTCCTCGTGAGTTTTGAATAGAGGAGTGGTAGCTAGTGCAGCTGGTCGGTATCGTACTGATGATTGAAACGGTCCGTCATTTTGATGGTAGATCGTTGCCGGGGCGTGGATCTTGCATATAACCTTGCCACATGGTGTAGTCATCAGTATCAGGCGGGTTATGCGACGAAGTCCGCATTTCCAGAAGCCAAAAAATACTAGTAATGCCAAGCTAGTATATCCTAATTTTTCCAAGATACTCGTGCTTGTGGTCCACCAAGAGTGTTGTCTCTTAAGATTCAAAGAATCAGCAAGATCCTGCTGGGCTAAAGTGAGATCATGGGCAGAATCTTTTAGTTGCTGCGAATTAAGATGGGTATTAGAAAATTCGGGTAATTGAATAAAATCATTTTCTAGAATGGATAATTCTTTTTTGGAAAAGTTGAATCTGATCTGATATGGTTTTATAGGTTCGTCTCTTGAGAAATGAGTAGTTGCAGGGAATATTTTTCCTGTTGATCTAGCCTTGCAGTGGTCAGCCAGGGTCAATACTACAGATTGGGAGATGACTTCCTCTTTATCCATTATTCCAGGGCAGCTAATGGTGAGTCGTAATGGATTAAAAGGAGAAATATACCATTGGTATCCGTTCTCAAAGCTGTGGATGTAATCTGCTCTCATCTTGAAATACTTCTTCTGACATGCAGTTTGCAGTTCCTTGTTGTTTTAATAGCCATGATATACAAGGGTCTGCAGGGTGTATTTGTTTTATTATGTTCGTTATTTTACAGAAGTGGAGTTCTCCGGTGTTGATACATCTGGATTCATCTAAAGTAGTGTACGTTAATTCATCTTCGGATACAGCTAGTGGTTGATCGTGTATCCCAATCAAAAATATAAGAATTCAAGTAAGAATGTTGCGGGAGTGTGATAAAACGGGAAACATGATATTTGCGTGCTTCAGGGATTGGAGTGTGAACTGTATAGATTAGTTTATCAGCGATTAATGTAACGTCGATATCACTAATCTTCATATATAGAAAGTAATTTTGTTCAATTAAAGGATAAGGCAGGGATCTTGGAATATTTGATTGAATTGTTTGAATAGATTTAATGAAATCTCTTGGGGTAACTAATTCTGGGGAAAGGATTCCATTTCTTGATTCCGCAATTGCCGTCTCTATTAATTGTAACATATCAGTTAACTCTTCTAAATTTATTTCCATATTGAACAAAGAGTTTAGAATGTTCATGTTGGCTTTTAGTACGTTACTTTTGAAAATGTTCTCGTTATCGGTAATTCATTGTTCAGGCGTCGGAATAGAATACAGAAATTCTTCCATCAATGTTGTAACTTTTTCTTTCTTCATTTCTCGTATCCAAACATACCTGGTCATGCTATCTTCTATCAATAAAAAATCTTCTCTTTCGAAAGTGAATTTATCTGCATTTATTATTTGAAAAGGTTTTTGAGCGGATTCAATTATGACAGCTTCTGCTCGAACTAAACGTCTAGTGGGTTTAGTGGCACATTGTGGGCATGCTAGGATGTAATCAGAAATTTGAGTAGTCATTCCAGGCCAATGATGTAATTTCTGGATTTCTTGCTTCATTTTGTCCAAGGCGAGATGTCCCTGCTCGTGTTGTCTGGCTATTATGTTCATTTGTATTTGGGGTTTACGTACAATGCGTGGATATGCGTCTTTGATTTTATAATGCGCCGTCAGATTTAATAATTTTAAAGTAATTAGAATGAAATGAACTGCTGCGTTGAATTCATTTAGATTTGACCAGTTTGTAATTTCTATTATCCTTGTACTTTCCGTTCGTTCATCTTTCCAAATGACTTTTGCTAGGTCTAAGACACTTGTTATTGTGGTATACATAGAAGCGTTTATTTGTAGATCGGGATTGAGGTTTTTTACTACATAATCTTTTGGGATTATTAATTGTCGTAGGTGTGAAAATCTTTCAGGTACGGAAGCTATTGGTATAGGTGTTGGAGCAAATTCTTTTAATCTATCTAAATTTTCCGTCAGATAGTTTTTTGTTTTATCAATTCGCTTCTTGATTTCTTTGTCAGGCATTTCTCCTAGGATGATTCTTGTCTTCTTTATGTTGAAGGGAGTTTCTTCGATATCTTTGTCCGTTGACTGAGGTGGTGAGACAGATTCTTCTAAATCTTTTAGTATTTCATTGTAGAGAGGATTTTCGATGTTGGCATCTTTGAGAAATTCATCTAAATCAAAATCCATTATGGGACTGATTGGTGGTGATGAATGACTTGTGCTTGGTGTCGGTTCGGTTTCCTCTTGCACAGGGAATGCTCGACTTAGCGCGTCTGCATTTCCGTTTTTCTTTCCAGGTTTATATATAACCTCGATGTTTTAATCAGTTAATTTCTGGGTTAGACGGAATAAACGCGATGACATGTTATCGTGCCTTGCTTTCAATAATCCCTTCAAAGGTTGGTGATCAATGTAAACTTTAAAAGATTGACCATAAAGCAAGTGTCTATACTGTTTTATTCCCCATGTTACTGCTAACAATTCTTTTTCAGTAGTGGAATAGTTTCTTTCTG
>NC_046662.1:113612041-113622852 GCF_010883055.1 Belonocnema kinseyi | reverse complement strand
ACTTTTGTTTATTTAATGTAGATTGACATACTTTTCAATTTGGCGGGCTTCTCTCGAAATTAAATTATATTCGAAACTACAGTTTTAATATCAATAAAATAATAGTGATTATTAATCAACTTATCTTTCCGTAGATTTCGGTAAAAAGGTGTTTTCTTCTACCAAAACTCTCGAAAAATAATGCAAAATTTGCACTTTTTTTTATTTAATGTAGATTGACATACTTTTCTATTTGGCGGGCTTCTCTCGAAATTAAATTATATTCGAAACTACAGTTTTACTATAAATAAAATAGAAGTGATTATTAATCAATTTATCTTTCCCTAGATTTCGGTAAAAAAGTGTTTTTTTCTACTAAAACACTCGAAAAATAATGCAAAATTTGCACTTTTGTTTATTTAATGTAGATTGACATACTTTTCAATTTGGCGGGCTTCTCTCGAAATTAAATTATATTCGAAACTACAGTTTTAATATCAATAAAATAAAAGTGAATATTAATCTACTTATCTTTCCGTAGATTTCGGTAAAAAAGTGTTCTCTTGTACCAAAACACTCGAAAAATAATGCGAAATTTGCACTTTTGTTTGTTTAATGTAGATTGACATACTTTTTTATTTGGCGGGCTTCTCTCGAAATTAAATTATATTCGAAACTACAGTTTTAATATCAATAAAATATAAGTGATTATTAATCATCTTATCTTTCCGTAGATTTCGGTAAAAAAGTGTTTTCTTCTTCCAAAACACTCGAAAAATAATGCAAAATTTGCACTTTTGTTTATTTAATGTAGATTGGCATACTTTTCTATTTGGCGGGCTTCTCTCGAAATTAAATTATATTCGAAACTACAGTTTTAATATCAATAAAATAAAAGTGATTATTAATCATCTTATCTTTCCGTAGATTTCGGTAAAAAAGTGTTTTCTTCTACCGAAACACTCGAAAAATAATGCAAAATTTGCACTTTTGTTTATTTAATGTAGATTGACATACTTTTTTATTTGGCGGGCTTCTCTCGAAATTAAATTATATTCGAAACTACAGTTTTAATATCAATAAAATAAAAGTGATTATTAATCATCTTATCTTTCCGTAGATTTCGGTAAAAAAGTGTTTTCTTCTTCCAAAACACTCGAAAAATAATGCAAACTTTGCACTTTTGTTTATTTAATGTAGATTGGCATACTTTTCTATTTGGCGGGCTTCTCTCGAAATTAAATTATATTCGAAACTACAGTTTTAATATCAATAAAATAAAAGTGATTATTAATCAACTTATCTTTCCGTAGATTTCTGTAAAAAAGTGTTTTCTTCTACCGAAACACTCGAAAAATAATGCAAAATTTGCACTTTTGTTTATTTAATGTAGATTGACATACTTTTCAATTTGGCAGGCTTCTCTTGAAATTAAAGTATATTCGAAACTACAGTTTTAATATCAATAAAATAGAAGTGATTATTAATCAATTTATCTTTCCCTAGATTTCGGTAAAAAAGTGTTTTTTTTCTACTAAAACACTCGAAAAATAATGCAAAATTTGCACTTTTGTTTATTTAATATTGATTGACATACTTTTTTATTTGGCGGGCTTCTCTCGAAATTAAATTATATTCGAAACTACAGTTTTAATATCAATAAAATAAAAGTGATTATTAATCATCTTATCTTTCCGTACATTTCGGTAAAAAAGTGTTTTCTTCTTCCAAAACACTCGAAAAATAATGCAAAATTTGCACTTTTGTTTATTTAATGTAGATTCACGTACTTTTCTATTTGGCGGGCTTCTCTCGAAATTAACGTATATTCGAAACTACAGTTTTCATATCAATAAAATAAAAGTGATTATTAATCAACTTATCTTTCCGTAGATTTCGGTAAAAAAGTGTTTTCTTCTACCAAAACACTCGAAAAATAATGCAAAATTTGCACTTTTGTTTATTTAATGTAGACTGACATACTTTTCTATTTGACTCTTTCTGTGAAGACGATAACTTTCGAAAAAATTAATCTATTAGATTGCCCTTTGGCACACTCGTTTAGTGTCCTAAACTAAAGGTCAAGTTCGGTAGCCAGCCATTTTGGACGAAAATTCAAAAAGTGGGCACATTTTGAATATTTTTGAGACCACTTTTTTAAAAATTGCAAAATTCTCTGTGCGTTTATTTATAGTATTCAAAAAGTTGAACAATTTATCCCAATGACTTTTTTTGAAAAGTCAAAAATTACCAGAGTTCGAGCATTTGCAAAATCCAAAAAAATAAATTAAAATGAACATTTTAAGCCAAACAACGCATGATACGAAAAAAAGTCAAGAGAAGAAAAACGTTTATTTTCGAAATCCCTAGAAGATCATGATAACAATTTTTTTCATTTGGTCAAAAGTGGAAGATTTCAAATATGATCGTTGCAAAAATTTTTAAAACCACATTTTTTCAAGATTAAAAAATTCTATGTACGGTTGTTTATATTACTCAAAAACTCAAACAATTTATACCTATCACTTTTTTCTATAAATAAAAAATCATCAGAGTTAGGGAATTTTCAAAATAATAAAAAAATGAAATGAACATTTTAAGCCAAACAACACATGATGTGAAAAAAGTCAAAAGAAGAAAAATTTTTATTTTTGAAGGCCCTACAGGATTATGATAACAACTTTCTTTATTTGATCGAAAAGTTGAAAATTCCAAATTTGATCCTACAAAAAAAATAAAAAATCCACAAATTCCATTTTTTGGTTAAACTATGCAAGATACAAAAAAAAAGAAAAAGCTCAAATTACACGCACTGGAAAAAACTACAAATTTATAATGAATCACTTTTTGACACAAGTTGCGAAAAAATGAACAAACTAAATGTGTGGAAGACGGATTCCATCAAATATCGATGTTTTGAATTGGGCTTTGGCATATAGGTTTAGGGACCTAAAATTTTTTAATTCCACGTACGGCTATTTATAGCACACGAAAATGTTAACAATTTATCTTGATGGATTTTTTTGATCACAAGAAAATTATCACAGTTATGGCTTTTTCAAAATACAAAATGAAAATGAAAATTCTAAACCAACCAACGCACGATATAAAAAAAGGTAAAAAAAGGAAAACGTTACATTTTGAAAAACTTACAAGGTCATCATAACAGGTTTTATAATTTAAAAAAAAATCGAAAATTCATCTTTTAATCGCACAAAAAATACTGAATTATTACATTCTCATCATAATAAGAAGGTATTATTTTATGGGAAAATTGACTATCGCGGATTTCTTGAAAGTTTCACTTTTCGAGAATCCCTAATTCCCAATGAAACTGGTATTGCGATGACGTCTGTCTGTCGGCCTTGTCAGTATTGTCGTTGTCGTCTGTAAACACATTAACATTTGAAGTAATTATTTTATTGAATTTCCCTTTGACACACTTTATAAGGATATGAAAAGAAAGGACGATTTCGTTAGCCAGCTATTTTAAATAAAAATACAATAATTTGGAGCATTTTCAATATTTTTAAGACCACTTTTTTAAGATTTGAAAATTTTATATAGTGCTGTTTATAGTGCACAAAAATATGAATAATTTATCTTGATGAGTTTTTTTTTTATATCAACAAAATGACCAGAGTTATAGCGTTTCCAAACTTAAAAAAAATATAATAAAAACGAAAATGACTATTCTATGTCATTCAACGCACCACATGAAAAAATGCCAACAAAAGAAAAATATTAGTTTTTAAAGACCTACACGATTCTCATAACAACTTTTTGAATTTTGTTAAAAAATCGAAAATTCGAATTTTTGTCGCACAAAAATGATGTATTATTACATTCTCATCATAATGAGAAGGCATTAGTTTTATGTGAAAACTTTCTATCGCTAAATAATCTGAATAAATGTATTATAAGTTTGATAGAGAAGTGTTAAACGTAATTTAGAAAAGTTAACATTTTGGATCAAATCGAGTGCGAAGCACGAGATACGTGATGAGAATGTGTTCGTTAAAGCCGAAGAAGCTTTAACAAAGGAGAATTCACAGTCACCGAATTACAGTTGTCGATGTTTGTTTCGTCAACCTTAATAGGTCTGTGCACAAATGTGGGGCAAATACAAAGATCGTGCGCAAAGGGCTAGACAAATGCAGCATCGAGCGTGAAGCGCGAGAAAAATATACCTTCGAGCACGAAGCTCGAGATGAATGTATCGTCGAGCGCGAAGCGCGAGAACTAACAGTCTCGCGCCCTAGGCATGAGAAACTTGTGTGTTGAAAATTTCAGTATTCTGTCGTTTATTAATAAATAAATATATTTGAAAATTTAAAATCTTTATCTGGAATCTTTTTTTACTCCGTTTATGGATAATCCTAGTTTAAAAATATTATAAGATTAAAATACTAGTATTTGAAGGTTATCGGTCATGGTAAATGATAAAATGATCAATAAAAAATATGGGAATTTTGAAAGTCATGTTTTCCCCTCGCAAATCATGTTTTATTTTACATCAATAAACCATAAATTACGTACTGTATTGAGAGGAGCGGGATATTTGGTTGCTCTTCGTTACAAGGGGAAGGGGGGTGGAGGGAGCTTATAATCCGTTACGTAATTTTTATTACGGTCCCTCATTGTATCTTCACATTTTCAGGCAGCTCCTTCTACGATACGGAGTAACTTTATTACTAGAAGTTTTTCTAAATTAAATAATTATATGATGCTTTTTCTTATACAATTTCCAAAAATATTGTCAGACATAAAAATTTATTTATAAACCATTTGTTTACATTATTTATCATTTGTATCATTTGCTGAACTATGATAAGCATGTTTCTTTAAATTTAAATAGTTTTTTAATCTTTCACTCACTTCAAAAGTATGTATGAGATTTTAAAAAAGTTTAGTCAGAATATCAGTCAGCATTTATTTCTTAATTTCTGTAAGATAATGTATTTTGCTTTTTTTGTTATTCTTTTCCAGTTGGAACTGTTAAACAAAAATGATGATTCAAAGCCGGACACGGTTCGAGCTTGTATTCCCACCTAACACCCGTGCGCGCATCCCTTCCTACAAGCCGTGCGCAACGTTTGTTCCCTTTTTACTCGGAGAATCAATATGTTGCATTTTTACTTTAAAGAAATTTATGTTCCATTTTTACTCCCAAACTTGTTATGGTCCGTTTTTAATATTAGCCGCTCATATAGTTATTTCATCGACACTAAAAATTCTGATCAATTAAGTGTGTACATGATTCTTAGCAGAAAAAATTGGCTTATTTGTAAAATGCCTAGCCAAATTCCTTAAGTGTTAAAGTATGAAGTAAGACCCGATAAATATGTTAAAATATTAATTTTTGTTTATTTTGAAGGCCTTCAAGAGGCTATAATTATTTTAAAAATCGCATTTTTCATTCTTTATTATCATCTTCTGCAGATTTTTTCATTCGATTTTCACGCACGATCTTTGCAGCTGATACTATAATGCCTCTATTCACTTCAGCATTAGCACAAAAACTGGCTTATACCAAATGAGAAGTTTGACAGCAGTCAGGCCGGCTATACTGATATTGCATGTCAAATAAAATTGACTGTTTCACAACTAAGCCTATCTTACAAATTACGCCTCTCCCCTATGAATTATTCATCACAAAAAAAATTATTGTGTGCCTTTATTATTCAAACTAAATATATAATCATTCTAAATTTATGGAATCTTGGACAACTCGAATGATATGTATTTTGTTCATGAGTAATATATAGGTATATTCATATATTTTTATATATTCAAATTTTTTCAAGTATTTACATAACGCTGGAAAATAATATATGAATGTAAAACCGGTAAATGCATTTGATTACAAAGATCACTATAATATTAGAAGATCTTAAGTTTCCTTAGATCAATCGATTATAACACGTCTTTAATTTGTTATAATATAGATTCATAACAATGTTCAAAAAGTGTGACATACTGTTTTGCTGATCTTTACATAAGCAAACTCTAAAATATAAAGAAATTACTCTAAGGTATCCACATTTATAACTAATAATTGTTTGTTTCATGAATAAAAAACAAAACTGAATTTTCAATAATAAAAGATAGGAAAAACAATATCATTTATTATTAAAATATGAGAGGTGAGCACGCTTCTAGTTGCATATTCTTTTAACCAATATTTAACGACATCTAGAATATTTGAAGGTTAGTTTCTATGTAAAATAACAAAATTTGTACCTTTCGGTTCCCTGCAATTGCCTATTACATGTCAATAAATGTTGGTAAAAAGAATTTTAGCCTAGTTTATCTGCTAAACTTTTTCTATGAAGACTTTTACACTAGTATTTATACAAAGAAAAAGGTTTAGTTTTGTTTTTATAACGAGATCTACTAAAAATGCTGCATCCTACTGAGAAAAAAAATACTTTGAAATCAATGAAATATTGATTTCAAGCATAAAAAGGTGCTTTCGCCCTCATTCAAATGCACATACTTTAATTTCAAAAGCATATGCTATTGTTTCTTACTTCACCAATTCAAATTATATATTGTTAAATTTGTAGGAAAATGATTAGCCTCATCTGAAGATATCATAGACTTTATAGTAAAATATTATAACGTCATCTACACTAAAATTCTGAGAAAATGATACGTCCTATCAATTCGCAGCATCATGTTTCAAATTTTGATGTGCGATGATATGGTTCTAATATTAAAAAAGTTTAACTGTATAGTACACTGCCATAATCTATTATCAGGGACTTTAAATTCAAAAATGGAAAATATTCATTCAAATTTAAAATACATTTGTTTTTTAGAAGTTAAACTCAAAGATTGTACACCTTTTTATAACCTCTGACGAACACTTCCATTTTCTCGTATTTTTATCGACATTAAATTTTTAACTCTACTCTATACATTTTTCTAGAAAAAACTAATTGTTGTCTTTAGTTAGAGAAAATGTATTACTTTTAATTAAACAGAAACGCCGTTTATGAAAATATCTGCAAGCATCGAGAATTAAAAAAAAGCACTCCACGCCTATGCCAAATAGCTAAGACGAAACGCCTAGTGCGGTATCACAAATACGTAATATTTTCATAATTATTATATTGTATTTATGAAAAACTGTGTTTTTGATAAAATTGACTACCATACATTACATATATGTACCCATAATTCTTTAAAGTTTTAAAAGTCTTTCTATCTTGTTTTATTACTTGTATTTTTTATAAAAACTAAAACTAAGACAATGTATTATTTCAAAATTCAATTAGTTAGCAGTGCTTATGAGAATTTGGGCACATTTTCTTCAGAAATAATCAAGTATTCGTTTCAAGGAAATTTTTATTTAATTTTAAAACTATTTAAAAATTATTGTTTTAATTTAAAATTACAATAATTGTATGAAAAAATAAATTTAAAAACACGTGCGCCTCGTACGAAAAAAGAAATTTCTCCCTACATTTTCTGCGAACCTGATGACGTTTTCTTAACAAAATTTACATGATTCAGTTCAGCGCTGATTTATATCTCCAAGCTTCTTTTCATTTTTTCTTTTAATTGACAATTACATTTTATTAAATCTGTTGTATATTTTTATATTGTGCCTATTTTCAAACAAAATTTTTGTTTTAGAAATATGTTCTTTTCAAATGTTATTTTAAACTCAAAAAATTATTTTATGCATTTTTAAATGTTAAACAATTCTTTGATAGAAATATTTTTTTACTTATTTCAATTATATCAAAACAATGGATGAGATGTTAAAAATGATATACTTCAGACCATAGGATTAAGATGTTGAAAGAATCCTTTATTCAAATTATTCGACGTTTCGAAAATTATACGTTTTCCTTATCAGGATAGAGTCGTGTATATAAAAGTTCCTTATATCATTTCGAGTATTAATTATTTATCCTTAATTCTCCTTTTCTCAATTGTTCTTTATAAATAATCAATATAAAGTATAAATAATCAATACTCGAAATGATATGAGGAACTTTTATATACACGAATCTATCCTAATGAGGAAAACGTATAGTTTTTGAAACGTCGAATAATTTGAATAAAGGATTCTTTCAGCACCTTAATCCTATGATCTGAAGTATGTAATTTTTAACATCTCATCCATTGCTTTAATTAATAAGTATTACAACGCTGAAACAAATATGATCGCTTTCCAACATCTTTTATATCTTTTCAATTAAATCGATAATATTTAAAAAAAACACCATTTTCTTAATTGTTTATATTCGGGAATTTTCTGTTTGGCGTATTTTATAATTCGGCATTTTGCTGTCGGGAATTTTGTTCTTCAGGAATTTTCAAATACAGTGATTATAAACTGTCGTGAATTTTATTACTGAAGAATTTTTCAATTCAGGATTTTTATATTTCTTAAATTTTATAATTTTAGGAGTTTTATTTTTCGGGATTTTTCAGTTATCCCTTGACAATTTGCCAAGTAAATACTTAAAATACTGCATGAATAAAGCGGGATGCAATAGCACCGGTACTTTTAATTCAAGAGTACTTTTCTCTCAGTGCAGTTGACAATTATGTTGACTGTCACATTGACAATTAATATTACCAACCCCATTCGTAAGTCTTAATAAAATTAGCAGCGTTTCTAGGCTTCGTGTTTTTCGGGGTGTAATAATCTACAATTTACTAGTTTGTATTGCAATGAAATAATCTACATTGAATGACTGATTAGAATCAGGTTGCTTCTTATAATCATAACGAAAAACTTGATCCAACTAGGATGTCGTGTAAGACATTTTATTTCAACTCTCGATCGCTAAATGAAAACTTTTTTGCTTTACATGGAAAAGCCTAAATCTGTCACATCGTATCTTCATCACGGATGACATTCGTGATTACTTTCTTAGGCATACACTTGGAAATTCACACTGAATTTGCAGGTGCAGTCGCATCCAAACTCAGGGTTAAGGACTTACAGCCAACTTTACCATTTTAACCCGACCATATCCGTTTGTTTTTTCGAAAGCACGCTTTTTGTAGATTTTGTTATTACCAGTCATATTCGTGCTGATGAAAGGGATTGGTACATGGTTGTTGAGCGTGAAGATGAGTTACTACGGGTGGCGGTTTCACAATTTTTAATTCGGTGCCCACTACCTCACTATATATCTGTAAAACATACAGAAAATATAATTAATTCATACATTCTTATTAACGAAATGGTATATATGTGACCGCCTGTGAAGAAAGGAGCCTACGCGTATAAAACTGAGAAAAATACTAAGAATCTTAAAACTGTAAAAAAATAAAAATCTATTCTTTTCGCTTCTTCAGGTCCCTTTCTTCGTGGTCGTTCATAATAGATATTATATATATACATATACATATATTCTTTTCCCTATTTTTTTATATCTTACTTCCAGTCTTGTTTTCATCCTAAGTACACTTTGACACTCGCATGCTTAATTAATTATCGTAAAAGAAAGCTTTTGATAAAAGTATGGTACCGAAGTAAATTAACCCGCTACTTCATACCTCTCCTTTTTGCTAACTTACTGAAGATTGTTTCCTGATTTAGTTTCATATAATATTTTCATTTCTGAAGAGTGCATTATATTTGAAAGAAACAATTAATGAACTTGTAAACTGTTTCTTGAATAAAATATTTTATTTTCATTTTCTCGGCTAAAAATGTCTTCAGACGGTGAAGGACATAATTTTCAGTTGGTGGAATTGATCAGACCTCGGCCAAAATCTTTAGTCAGAAATATGGATTTTTTTCCTTTGTATTGCGTCAGTTTTGTAAAATTTTGTTCTATGCGACATACATGTTTAGGGCCATATTTGTTTAGCTTGGATTCTACAAGTATTTATCTATGTGTATCGTATTCCTTTGAATTGTTCGCTAATAGGTTTTTTTTACATTTTGCAGATGTGTTGGAAAGAACTTACGTTGGTAACATATCTAAACAAGAGGTAAGGGAAACATTTGTTTAACACGAGTTTAATCATAAGTTCTAACATAATTCTATTTTTGAAATATAAGGTTTCAGTTTTAAGGTAAGATTGTATTTGTTTTTTTATATATTCCTTCCTTTTAACGTAAAGGTCATGCATTTTATTTGAAATGAAAAATAGAAGAAATTGTGAATAAATAAAGAGTTTTTAATGCACACTATTCATTTAAAAATGTACACTAATAATATTAATGACGCAGGAAAAAAGCATAATAATAAGCTTAAAACATTTAATTTATAATTATTTTACTTTCCGTTAAATTATTATTACAATGTATATGTAGAAAACATCACTGCCCATTCAAAATTATTTATTAGGAACTTACCATTTATTCCACTTTTCAATTGAAATATATGTGCAAAAATAGATGGAGGGACGTATGCGCAATACTGGAGGACGGTATTGACGTTTTCGTGAAAGAAAATACGTGTGCAGTTAGCTGGAAACGGCTCACGCACGAGCCATCCGTGCAGGCACAGAGCGCCAATCGTCGTGTCCTACCGTCGTGCACAACCGAGCGCAAGTCGTACACTGGGTATGCACGACTTGCAGCATTGTATGCCGCCATTATGTGTCCTGAAATCGCAGCTTTTGTTTCATCGTAATGATTGTAGTAATTTCTAAAGTGAATCATTAATAATTCTGACCAAGAACTTGTACAGAATTTGAAAAAAAATAGAAACACAGCGCCAACATTTGACCGCAACTTGAACTAAAACTATCAATGTGTGACGTATCAGTGCCATATATAAATTGTATATATGTGAAACATTTTATAATTGAATATATTTATCATTAAATTGGATAAACAAAGTGAGAAA
>NC_046662.1:113600208-113611941 GCF_010883055.1 Belonocnema kinseyi | reverse complement strand
TATATCTTTATGCATTTTTCAGTTTATTTATTTATTTTATTTATCACTAGATTCAATTTTAAGATTCAAAACATATTTGCAATGCATATAATAGCACACACGTAAACTAATAAAATGTAATGTATTCAAATTAGCGTCAACATCACGGGCTACCTCAATCGGAGCATCTGCAGGAAGATCATTCACCTCTTTTTCAGGCAACGACTCGAAAGGCAATATTTTTGTTTTGAAAAAATTTCGCGGACCGCGTAAATAATCCTTCGCCCGAAAATGCAGAAAGCATACTCGATAACCGCTTTCATGGATTTCTCTGTAAGTTCTTTTCGTCAAGGGAGGATTTGACACCGCTTCTAACCACAACATACCCTGCTTTGCGTCCTTCGGAAATTAGCGATGCTTCACGTCACGCGACGATTGACACCCGGGAACAACACACCTCCGTTTGTTTAAATTTATAGTCATTGGATTCATTTTTTCAAATAAAATATATACTTTGGCACCGTTTGATACTTTGAATATTCAAACCTTCAAATTCAATCACCTGTGCCGACACACAGCGTCCGCTCAGTTGTCTTATTTCGTAAACTTGTACATTCTAAATGTTTAAACTGAGTATTTTTCACCGATTTAGGTTGAATCGAGTCCCGAGTTCACCTCTGGAATAAACAAATAAAACTGACTTTTGCCACGCCACGTAGTCGGTATTTTAACTCCACGCCCTCGGCATGTCGTACCCCAAGTTCGGGCGATGTCTGAATCACTATAAATGTAAATAAACACCGTTATAATTTTACCTGTGACAAAATATATCCCTAAGTTTTTACTGTGAAATCTATCATATGCTAGGTTAAAAAAAATGTTTTTAAATAAGGGGCGGATTAAGTGTTACGCAAGCATAATTTTCTCCATTCTGACCCTCCCCCCTGTAAAAATATTTCTTTATTAGGAATATACAACAATAATCATCTACGTAAACCCCCTTCCCCTTTCAGAATGCTTAGGTCATACCTGAATTCTTTATTAGTGACTTATTGAGTATTAAAATATTGAGAAAACAGCGTTTTTCACTAAACTTTGAACTGCTGTCTCTAGATTTGGACAAAATTAGATGTATGAAATTACATTACGGAATAAATCAAAATTATTTTACTTAACTGGCAGTAAAAAAATTTAACGAAGCATATGGTCTGGTACCTATTAAAAAATGTTTGAAAAGTTATATAGAATAGATAGTTTTTCGTTCCGGCCACAAAAAATATTTTAAATTATTATAATTATGCTTGAGTAGTTGGCCGACACGCGCGTGCCGACACGACGTGCAGACATATGCGACACTTATGAGGTTACCTTATAAGGGCAGCTGGTCGACATGCATATGCGGACACGACGTGCACCGCATATGCGTCGCATATGAGGTCACATAAGTCATAATTTTGGCCATCATGAATTTAGATTCTATATAGATCTTACTAATTGGGTTGTCTGTCTAATTAGGTTGGTTATCTGTTAGCTAGGTTACCTACTCATGACCTTGCTAGCTATGCGTGATTTTTCCACTTAAGCCTGAAATAGATTGCCGCTTTAGAATCTCGATAGAAAATAGGTAATCTAGACAGGGCCTATTAAGAACCAAGTATAAATCTCTACCCGGGTAAGGGTCGTCTTGACGAACGATTCGTATGTGCAGCTGCTGTTTTGAATACTTGTAGCAGTGTCAATGTCCATCAAATAATAAAATTTGTATTTAGTTGAATATACTTATAAATAAATATGGGTAATGGTTCACAACTTAAAGATTTTCGTTAAGCGACCATTACATAAGTGACAATTTTTCAAAAACTGATATAAATGATAAATTAAACATAAGATATCTATAAAGTATTTTAAAAATATGAAAGAATTTTGTAGGATAACTTCTCCATTACACCACCGACATTTCATTTGTACGATCTCATTTTCCTTGAAAAAAAACATATTTTAAACGTTTTTGGCGGTGTCAAAGTAAAAAATATTACCGTTGCACCAGCCACACAGAAACTTTGAGACAAACATTACGATGCAATTACAATGTTTTCTATACGCTCTACACAATTTTTATTAATTGCTGTGAAATGCCTGTATTATCAGTTTATGCATACAAGCTATTGTCTGATGTGATAGGTGTTTCGGTTAATAATTTTGATTATGCTAAGAGATGTCGTTACTAATAGATTTGTTTGTATAAACGCATGACGTCTATGGCGCTTTGAAGGTTCGACATACGTTACCAAAAGCCAGTTTGTTCTGGATTGTCATGGTGCAAAGAACATGTTTTTTGAAAGCTTTAAAAATGTCAAATTACGTACCTGAAAAAGCCGTTTTGCGGGGAAGTTTAATAACGTTCTTTTATTTGAAAAAAAAGGCTTCTGAAAGTTATAGATTATTGGTTGAAGCTTACGGGGAAAATTTTATAACCCAAAAAACTTGTGAAGGATGGTTTTAACGGTTTAAAACCAGTGACTTCGATGTAGAAGACAAGGAACGTCTAGGTCAGCCCAAAAAGATTGAAGATGAAGATTTGCAAGCTTTATTGGATGGAGACTCAAGGCAAACGTTGAAGAAAATAATAAATGCATTGAATGTTGCCCAATCAACCATTTCCGAACGTCCACACGCATTGGGATAGGTCCAGAAGGTAGGGAAATGGGTTCCATATCAATTGAAAGACAGAGAAATTGAAAGGCGAAAAACCATTTGTGATGTTCTGCTAGCCAGACAAAAAAGAAAAGGTTTCTTGCATCGAATTGTGACAGATGATGAAAAGTGGATTTATTTTGACAACCCAAAGCGAAGAAAATCGTGGGTAGACCCAGGTCAGCCTTCAATGTCACAACCAGTGCGCAATATACATTTAAAGAAGGCTTTGCTGTGTATTTGGTGGGGCAATAGGGGAGCTGTGTAATACGAACTGCTGAAACCTGGTGAAACGATTACTCGCGAACGGTACCGACAACAATCAATTAAATTAAACAAGGCATCGAAGGAAAAACGAGCAGAATACGCGCAATGATACGAGAAAGTCATTGTTCAACATGACAATGCACGGCTTCATGTTGCGAAACCAGTCAAAACTA
Organism: Belonocnema kinseyi; assembly: GCF_010883055.1. Classification (NCBI taxonomy): domain Eukaryota; kingdom Metazoa; phylum Arthropoda; class Insecta; order Hymenoptera; family Cynipidae; genus Belonocnema; species Belonocnema kinseyi. Next base: position 113,608,828 of record NC_046662.1, on the reverse strand, counting down.
TTTGGAAAACATTAAATAGGATATCCTACCCCACCTGCCGTATTCACTGGACTTGGCCCCATAGGACTCGATAAATGGTTGGCCTGAAAAAATGAACAGTTCTTTTGGGAACAAATCCATGCATGGCCAGAAAGATGGGGAAAAGTTGTAGAAAACGATGGTTAATGCTTTGATAAGATAATTCTTATAGTTATGTAAACAAACGGTCAAATTCTGCGAAAAAATCGACAATATTAACCGAAACACCTAGTTTTTGTCACCGGCAAACAAATCTCATAGTCAATTAATCCTAATTTCATTATAAAACACTGATGAACAACTAGGATATTAAATCTAAATTTTACGGACAATATCTCATGTGAAATAATCGATATGGAATTTTAATGCGAATAACTGTAGCTTGCGAGTGCATTGATTTTAAATTATGCAAACATGTACACGAGCAGATGAATATCTTCTCTTGCATAGGACATAGGAATTAAAGGCATTACTTATAGATATAACTAATTGTAAGTATATTTGTATCCTTCAGCTGCTCATTTCTTTTATGTATAAAAATTGATTTACGATCTAAAAAGCATGTAACATGTGTATAAAGAGTACATTAATAAAGTCACCCAATCTAGTCTGTTGTTTCGTAACTGCTCTGCTAACCGTTTAATTTCCGATTAGGTAAAATACATAATAATACATTGTCGGACGATCCGAACTGCTTCTCTATCATAGTCAAGCAAATCACTGCACATATAAATCTGTATCCTAGCTGAAAATTTCTGTACAGGAACCTTGAGGATCTTGCACATGTTCCTGTATAAGAACCTGCACATGAAACTGTACAGTTTACAGGTAATCTTGACGGTCCCTGTGTAGGAATTTGGCAAAGGAGACTGAACATGAAACTGCATGGGAAATAATCATCGAGGGTTCGTTAATAGCTTAGCTCTATCTATTGGGTTCAGAACGCTTCAGGTACGTTCCAGTGACGAGTCAAATGTCAGCACCTTTGGAACGTTCTAAAGAGGAAATATCGTTATTGTTATTATTATTATTATTATTATTAATAATAAATATCGCGTAAACATTAAGGTCCCATTCAAGGTCCCGGGTAAATATATTTGGTCTTGATTTTGTCTTGAGTAAAGACTAATGCAAGAAAATTTCAAGTTATCCTGATATCTAACTCGTGAGACGGAACCAGAATATGTTCGAGGTCTTAAAACCCCTCTGAGTGACATGACTAATCCACCTTAAACTTTATAAATGTTTATATTAATTATCTGCACGCTATTTATTTCATAGTTAATAATAAGTTTATTTATCTGCAATAATTATGTTCTTTGGATGGCTAATCTAATCATGTTGTCCCTTTTTTCCTATATCCAACAGTTCACTGGACACTTCTAGAGCCAATGGGTTCCATAGTTTATAGAGATCGGAGTATAATGGACAATATAATTTAAATATGAAAACTTTTGTAATTTTGTGCCTGGAAAATATTTAAGCCACAAATTTTTTACGAGCTGGCAATTACCTTTACGCTACGACTAATTAGCATATATAAGGCGTCGCCTCTCTGAGGAGCTTAGTTTTATACCTGTACTCTTAAACCTAAATAAAGTGCTAGAAGTCACAGATTAACTTCGAGCTTACACAAAAAGCTCATTAATAATTTTTACGCCTAATATTTTAGTGATCCTATCAGGATTGCTCGTTCGATTTCTGTATCCACGGATACAATAAAGAAATCTTATAAAGACAATTTCCGTGGCGAATCCCTGAAAGGAATCCTACAGAAATTTATTCAAAACGAGAAGGGAAAGAATTTTACGAAATTCACGTAAAACTCCTGTTTTCCGAAATTCAAACTTTTTGAAAACCGACGACTAGTCATTGGCGAAGGCTTAAATCAAGGTTAACAACGAGAAACTCCAGGGTCTCCCAGCTGCCAAGCAGCTGAGGAAGAAGCCTAAAGTGAAATTAAAGTTAACCTTACCTTAGGCTAGGAAAAGTTTTGCAATTCCGGTAAGGTATACTCCTGATGCCCCAAAGCTGGTCTTTCCTTAATAATAATAGAAATCCCTACTTTGGAGTCAGGAAAATTGTAATAGACGATATCCTTGCATTCCACTGTATAAAAAGACTAAACATCTAAAGCAAAGTGTATTCATGCATATCAGATAACAGAAATGAGATCGATACATTTTACGCTGGTATACGCAAAGTATCGAGAAAAACAACGGTGTAGCTTACGCAACTAACGTTACTGACGAAACTTCTGGTTTATCACATAACCTGATTCCTTTATTCCTTATGGAAATAAACTTCCACACCCTGGCGGACCGAAGGAGCCGAATGGAGCCTCTACAAAGTACCCGTGAAGACCCCATTGAGTCTCCATTCGGTTCCTTTCTTAAAAACTCAAAAAAATGGCAAAATAAACTTTTAAATTGTTGAAATTCGGATTCCACGTTAAAATTTCAAAAACTTAAAAGTTGATTCTGCTGTTTTTCCAGTTTTTTAAAAAGGAACCGAATAGGGACCCAATGGGATCTTTACGGGTACTTTGTAGAGGCTCTATTCGAATGTTTCGGTCCGCCAGGGCAACAACACTCAACCCTCATCGAGAATACAATCTCCGACGAACACAACACCTGATACTTTATTAAATCTAGAATCCATTCAGCAACTGCGATTAAAAGGCAAGTGTTGAGACTGGAGAATTTCAGAATAAAAGAAGAACTAACTACACTTAACGAGGAAAATCATAAAAGGAGACGGGAAATTTAACAAGTTGTAAAAAAAGACAGCACTTGTAACGGATGACGATTCGGATCATGACGCCCAAAAAAATTAAGCCCTTAGACGAGGAATAAGACAGCAGCTTCTACGACCCACTAAACTTCCGATATTAGAAATTATACAACCAATCTATCAAAAAACTGCACCTGCGAATACATCACTACCAATAAGTATGTCAATGGAACGACCCAATGAGCTGCCCACTGGGGCAGCCTCTATATTTACTCCCCTATCACTAGCAAAGAATATGGCTAGACCGATAAAATTGTAGACTATGCCGAATAAGCTATACCACATATGGCAACAGGAAATCACGAAGAATTATACTCAGCTTTAGAAATTTACCTTTTAGAGACCTCGTGTACGCGGTACAAGCAGAACAGTATTTGGAACGGGGATAAAAATAATTTCGAGAGAAAGAAAGAAGAAAATAGGAAAAAAAAAATAAATGTCAAATTACAAACAAAAAGAAAACCAAAACCAAGTTGACCGGGGTGAAACCCATATGCAAAAATGAATTCCAATTTTTAAAATATGGATTTCCATTGCTTCCTTTTCAGATCAATACCAAAAAAATAATTGCAAGTCTAACTTCAGACCTACATTCTAACCTGGTTTCGAATCAAATTTTCAATCTAGATTCCAACCGAAATACCAACCTAGATTCAAAAAACCAATAGACCTTGATATCCTTAGAACACTTACAATGAAATGTTACCAATGTTTAACGAAATAACATTAGCCTCGAATGAAGGTAAATGTAACCAAATGATCGAATTCCTTACGGATCAAGCGGAAAATAACTCAGGAAATCACTACGGTAAACAAAATTACCAATAATCGAAACTTGGTAACAAAAATGAAAAATTGGATAATAATAATAACAAAAACTCACTAAACAAAACAAGTCCTAGCAATGAGAAAATACAGGAACGCAACAAAAGTGTGAACGAAACTGCAAACAACTTGAATTGTTAAAATTCTGGTTTAATCAGCTATTTTAAAAGAGAATGCCCATATTATGCGTACAATCGGGAAAATGGAAGGGCACCTGATCTCTATTGACAGCCCTGGCGGATCGAAGGAACCGGAAGGAGCTTCTATAAAGTACCCTTAAAGATCCCACTGAGAGCCCCTTCGGTTCCTTCTTAAAAACTAAAAAAAAAAACAGCAAAATCAACTTTTAAATTGTTAAAATTTTTCTCTCTCACTTGCATCGCAGCGTTGTTTTCTGAGGTTTCCACTGCGTGGCGCCAGCATCCAGACAAAATTCTTAAAGTTACCAACGGAACGCTTATTAACTGCTACTTAAGGAAGATGCACTTGAAGCCAACTTCGGACCATGTAAATGACATGTATTTTATTATTTAAGTTTCCATCGCTGCAAGAAAAAGTATTTCGATTACTCCGTGAGTTTCTAATGTAAATTTTAACGTAGAATCCGAATTTCAACAATTCAAATGCTAATCTTTCTGTTTTTTTTTTAGTTTTTTAGGAAGGAACCGAAGGGGGACTTAGTGGGTTCTTTACGGGTACTTTGTAGAGGCTCCTTTCAGTTCCTTCGGTCCGCCAGGGAGGTTACGTGTGTGCAGATACTTATTTGTTGATTTTCTACGAGTGTGCAAATGTTATTGTTTATATTGATTTTTCGCCATTTTTAGACGATTTATTATAAAATTTGTGTTAGTGCTTAACATACGCGAAACAAAAAATCGGAAATGCATCAAACCGAACGTTACCTGCAAAATGCTACAACTCGCGTGGTAATATCCTATTTTATCAATTCCTAAATAAACTTTCTTTGAAGTTATAAACATATTTACGTATACAAAAGGTTTTTTGGTCCTTTTTATATAATATTTAAAATTCTAAACACAATATCTCAATCCGTGTGGGCGTCGTGAGCACAAGAAAAAATTGAAAATAATTTCACGCATTTAATTTTAACTCGAATATTTTTTTAATATTATTACTCAAGATAAATATAAAAAACAATTTATTGTCTCATTTCCTATATCCCAAATTATAAAAGCGATATATCATTGCCTTTTGGCATCGATATAAAAATTAGCTCATTCGCAAATTCCGCTAGAAAAAAGTTTAAAGTTAATTACAGCATTGACAGACCCTGGAAAGGGCATTCATCATTTTAAAGGAATGCCATTTCAGTTAACCAATGCCTATTGTCAGTATATTTTATGAAAATTCCAATTTTGAAACTCAAATTCTAAAAAAACCTAAGTTTTATTTTTTCGATTTTTTTTTATATAGATATCTTACAATGTACCCTATCAAAATGTAATAGTCCGTGTTAAATCTCCCAAACTTCAAATTTCTCGCAATTGAGCGATGAGTAACCTGAAAAAGCTCTCACCAATCAGAGCGCAAGTTAAAAAAGTTGCCGTTTGAAAATTAAAAGAAACACAATTTAAAAAATACACCATCCCCAACCTACGATAGTTTGTACAACTTGCGCTCCGATTAGTGTGAGCTTTTCCAAGATACCACTAATTTGCGGGAGCTTCGACGCTTACAAGATTTGTCATGGATTCCACTATAAATATCAAAATGGGATCTTTCTTAGTTTTCGAGAAATAATTGACAGGCCGAGACTAAATTCGGTGTAGAATGAGTTGCAGAAGAGAAGACGTTTCAGTTTTTGTGTCAAAACGAAGAATATTGTAAAAAATCACGGGAGTGGAAACCAGGCTCTGGCCACTTATATAGGCGACCTTGATCCCTCTCGGAGTATACGCTAGATGGCGCAGCGTTGTTTCCCCTGCCCACATCCCACAAACCCATAGCCCTTACCAACGCGCGGACCACCATGTTTTTTGTTGCCAGTAATCACCCGTTGGAAGGCTTGAACCGACTTTGGGGTCGTTTTAATGTGGTTCAAATATAAATGTAAATTAACTGTTTATACGTCCTTCAATTTCTTCGCGGATCACACTTTCATTAATAATGCAGTGAAATAACAAACAGAAATACATAAATAATTATTTATGCTTTTCTGTTTGTGATTGCTTTTTCATCTCATTTACTTTTTGAAGTTAATTATCTAAAAACTATCTGGAAGGAATGTTACGTCATGATTGATCTTATCTTAGGGGTCGGAGTGTACGCTAGATGGCTTCTATGATCTTTCATCTAGAAAGCATTGAGTGTCCATAGCCTGGTGGTAACAATAAATGAGCGTCACAGTAGAAGCGAACTGAAATTATTTCGCGAGAAAAAGCTGTTTGCACTTCACTCTGCTTCGGCTCCCAGTCTGAGATCAACCCACTTGTGGCCCCAGTCTCAAATTTACGTATTTAATCGCATCAGAAGACCGTAGCTTTTTAAAAGTTAATATCTTGCGTTGATAATGTGATGTTGCAGTATTAATTTTCCGCTTCTATTAGATTTATATCATAAATTCTGTCCTCTTCGATTAAAGAGTTTTAATATTTTGTTCTCATATTAACATATTACCATCAAGCCAACTATTCTACATTTTTCTTCATTATCTTATGTAAAGTTAGATAATTGATCTAACAACTAATACCATTGAGCTCATTATACAAATTTTGCATAATACTATTATGTATTTGAAAAAAATATTGACCATTTTGTACATTTTTGTGTCGGTTACAAATAATAAATCAATTTATTTTAAAAGCTTTTAATTGTATAATAAGATACAATGTCAATAATATTTTTAAAGTTGAAAATATAAGCTTAATAATAATAATATATCCCTGCCGAAGGTGCTGTCTCGTTGGTGTCGTGGTGGGGCTTGAGCTTTCCTCTTATGACTTTGACGGTTATGTTGGCGGTAGCAGTGCTACTGATACGGCTTTCCATGCCAGACAGGCAGAGAATGAAGAGGAGAGGTACTAAGAGGAATAGCAAAACCCATAAATAATAATGGAGAGTATTTTAAAGATTTTGAAACGCTTTTCGCTTCCTGAGGATCGTCGGGGCGCCCTTAAAGCAACCTCTGGGGGCCACAGCATGCGGGACGGTGGTGATGGTGAGCTTCTAGATGGTCAGACAGATCGCACTAATCAGACAGTTGGTCAGCAAGAACATCTGCGACAAACGGTAAGGAGTGGAACATCAACTATGCTTGCTGAGAATTCTTGGGCTATCATTAGATAATTGCAGCCAACCACCTAGACAGAAATACCATAGGAAGGCATGAAGTGGGATATCGCAATTAAAGAGGAATTGGTGCGTCTCTAATACGAAAGTGCAAAGTTTAAAATGAAAATGGAAAAAGGATACAATTTAAGAACGAAATTTGCTGCGAAGTATCCTAATATAAAGAAATTCAAATTACTAAATCTTATTGCGATGATGAAGGACATCAGAACTAATAGAAATATCACAGAAGACCGAGAAATGGAGAAAAAACAACAGGTTGATTTGGCGTGGAAAGACGACAGTAATGAACTTTAGTTAGAGGAAGCCGCGTCACACGGTCAAGCAGGGACAATTAGTGTTCTTCCTCAACCTGTTGATGATTCAACACCATCACATCCTCCAGGAGTGGATGGCCTTATACATCCAAAGCCAGAAATAGAGGTTTAACAACCAAAAAGGCGATTAAAGTGAACATTGCATATGAACAGAGATGTTATGTCCGTTTTTTGGAAATAGAACCAGGAAGCGGATAAACCATGTTACTGAAATCATACACCCTCCTTACATCGATACATTACCAGCTTTAATATTGGACGAGATAATAGATTCCCAACGGCAAAAACTTGATGTTCATACTGTCAGACTGCGTCGGTACAGGAAAAGTAGTGCATAAAGGCAATAAAATCGAACCTTGTAGACAGATGAAAGAAGGTTCTATCGTGAACTGAGTGTAAAGCAAAATAACCAGCAAGACACCGATCTTTCTCAATTAGAAGACATGGCTAACTATTTGTCGGGTGTTTGAGGAAAAATGAAAACATGCAATTTTGACACTGCTTGGTTCAAACTAGAGAAAGCAATGGTAAGCAATAGCCTTGAAATACAACTAACAAACTGAAGCATTTCAGAATATTTGAGAATTTAAAAGGGATAATATTCATTTATGATGGGAGACCAATATTTAAATTACGCTATTGAATGACCTCTAATGAATTCATAACCGAAAGGGTTAAATATATATTTTAAGAAGGTAGCTATTATGTGAAACGAGTCTAAATCGAAGGAAAACGCTCTACTTCCGACATTCTAAGAGACAGGTGGATTTGCCAGGACGGTCTCTTGGTTAGTTAGAACCAGCTCCGATTCGTGATAGGTATAGGAGTCAATGCGATATCAATAACACTTTTATTTTATTAAGGTATGTCCAGGAGGATTCAAGCATTTTAGTGTTATAAACTCTTCCACTAGTCTATAATTTGCCAGGACTGCAATCAACCACACTCGACGCAATAGAATTATAGATAAGATATATTTGAAAAATGTGAATACAAGTTCATTAACACAGTTAGAAAGTAGTTCGTAAGCGCACCGAATGTGCTTTTCGGGAAGACCGCATTTCCCTAACGTCCGTATGACTTTCAACAATTCGAGAGTTTCGTGTTTCGCGTCGATGTCTCGTCTGTACTAACTCCCTTCCGCGTTCTACGCACTTTTTCTCCCTCTCTCCTCTTTCAGGTAGCCAACCATGCAACCATATTCTCTGCTCCTACGATTCCGACATAAGTTCCACTAAACTAGAAACATTACTAACATTCGACCATCCAGGCGAAGCTTGATCTCCAAGCTGATACTTTCATTAAATACAATTTTTACATCCTAATATAAACTCGATTAACCCAAATTTCAATACAAA
>NC_046662.1:113583292-113600108 GCF_010883055.1 Belonocnema kinseyi | reverse complement strand
GTATCAATCTTACCTTACACCGCTAATTTTACATTTTATCATCTAGAGTTACAGAATCGCTGAATCTTGCCGGCTTTTGTTTTCGACGATTACTTCGACGTATAGAATCGTTTTCATTCATTGTCGCACACTGCATTCCTCTATTCACTGTCGGAGAACCTGCGATTTCGCTTCGATCATCGCTCACTACATCTACCTCATGCGCGTTTTCTAATTCTACTTCGGATTCACTGGTCGGGTCGATTTCGTTTTCGGACCCATTGCTATCGCTTTTATCGATACCCCGCCAAATTTTCATTTGACCAACGTGAGCTGTCGTCACTCTTTTAGATTTTCCCTTTGCTGAAAGAAATTGTACCTTGTACGTATTAGATGGTAAAACATCCGTAACTACTATTGGGCCTGTATTTGGCATTTGCAGTTTAGTCGATTCACCTGTCGCAATTTTCCCTGCCTTAACGACAACAATGTCACCTACATTAAACTTGACATTTCTCAGCCTATTTTTATCATATCGAAACTTTGCCTTTCGTTGTTCGTTTTCGACTCTATCACGTAGTTCTCTCCTTATTTCTTCGAGAATACGGTAATTTTCAAATCGTTTTGACAGCTGCCGAGCAAGTCCTTCGCTGAACCGAGGAAATTAACCATATAAAAGCTCAAAAGGTGTTCGACCTGTTATTTTACAGACGGCCGTATTTAAATCACGTTCCAATCCTAAGACATTATCATCCCAACTTTTCCCTTCAGTATCAGTTAGACTTGCTTTAAGAGCTGGAAAAATGCTCTGGTTTAGGCGCTCTACTTGTCCATTTGCTTGTGCATGTCTAATCGAGTTATAAGTTAGCTTGATTTCATCTTGATTACAGAATTGTTTAAAATCATTCGATATAAAACTCGTTCCTCTGTCTCTGTCCTTTGATTAAATTGCAAATTGCCACTAATATGTGCTTATTTTCACGGTACGTTGAGATAAATGGTCCAAGGTGATCTAAATGAACGATAGCAAACGGTCTCTCCCCCGGGGGAATTGCTTGGAGTTCCCCGGCTTGGAGTCCTGGTTTATGCTTGGTAAACACTCATCACAAAAAGCTACGTGTTTTCGTACATAATTTTGCATTTTTGGAAAGTAATAATGTTGGCGTATTCTTGCTATGGTTCTGTCCACTCCAAAATGGCTGGTTAAATCATGATTTTTAATTACCAACGCTTTTCTGATCGCTCGAGGCACCACGTACAATTCATTTTCTTCATCGAATTTCTTATATAACAATCCCTCTTGCAAGACGAAGTCTTTCACTTCTCCTTTTTCTCTACGCGTTCTTAATGATTCACCTTTTTCTAATATTTCGATTTTCCGCACTAACAATTGATATTTGCGCTGATACATTAATATTTCGTCTTCGCTTACCATTACATTCAAAATAAACGCATTATCGATTAGCTCCGCAGCCTCTTCTACTGGAGCCCGCGACAAAGCGTCGACATGACGCATTCTGTCACCACTTCTGTGAACGATTTCAAACTCATAATCGGTGCTGCCGGCGTTCAATTTGGTGATTTTTCATTTTAAAAGTGTTGATGTGAACAAGAGCCTGATAGTCCGTAATCACGGTAGAAGGAATTCCAATCAAAAATAGTCGCAAACGTTCCATTGCCCAAAAAATAGCCATTAACTCCAGTTTTAAGTAATGATAACTTTTTTCTAAGTCTCAAGCTCGCCTGCTAATCGCATATACTAACTTAAGAACTTTTCCCTCGTTTTCCTGGAAAAGCATCGCTCCAAACCCTATCGAACTGGCACACAGTGGGGGAAGAAGCACCTTTTTTGGAAAAAAATCGACCGACAATGCAATTCTTCACAGATTTTGATTTTTTTTTAGAAATGACCGTAAGACTTCCAGTTATAACAAGTAACTGCAGATATTTTAATTCGACTTAACGTAAATTTTTTTTTTAAAAACAAAGTTACAACTTTTTGTTGCTAAATTTTTCCGTGATACCATTTTTTCTAAGACTTTCAAATTCATTTAAGAAACGTCATAAATCAATTAAATAAGTAACTGAAAATAATTTACAGTGTGTTAGAGCAATCACAAAAATTGTTGATAATGTTATAAACAAATTAATTCGCAAAAGTCATTTTTTCGTGATTCGCAATGATTAGCTAATTTTAACCCATAGCTTTTGTATGAAGTATCACAGATAATGATGTGCACTTACAATAAGTTAAGAATAGATAATAATCGCTAATTATTTAAACAATTTTTATAAACAAATGCACATTTGGAACATTTTTTCATGAATATGATTGATTTTTTTTTGCGGAATCAACTTTAAATGTTTTACCAAAGACACCTTGCTGTAATATTTTTCATAGTGATCGAAAAGTGTTGATTATTTAAACAATTTTTATAAACAATTGCATATTTTGACCATTTTTTCATGTATAGGCTTGATTTTTTTTGCGGAATCAAGTTGAAATGTCTTGCAAAAGAATCCTTGCTGTCATATTGTTTATGGCCATTCGTGCTTCAGCGAGTGAAAATCGAGCTCACTTATTGGAGATTGTGATACTGTCAGCCATTTTTAAATTATGTGGACTTGAAAAGGGCCGTTTTCAGATAGGCATTTATGCTTCAGTAAGTAAGAATCCAGCTCACTCCTTGGAGATTGTCATGCTTTTAGCCATTTTTGACAGAGGTTGCATCTTCCTGGATTCTACTTTTCTATAACCCATTTCTTCTAACATTTTTGTAAAATCCTGCACATAAAATTGTTTTAAGAGCTTCCAGATTTTTTCTAATATTGTAAATCTTTTGAAATGTTTTTAAATATTTTTAAACATTCTCTTTGAGTTATGTACTTTTTTGAAATAAAAAATCATTTTAAATCTACCCAGAAATTTTTATTGTTTTCCTAGTATTTCAAAATTCTTGAGGAGTTCCAAATTTTGTTCATTTCTTTGTAACATTCAGAAACCTCCAGCTTATTTCATTTTTTTGTAAATTAATGCTTATTCAACTGTTCTTTAAGAATCAAAATGAAATACTTTTACCTTCGAAATACAAATAAAAAAATTAAACAATTATAATCGTAACATTCCAAGTTTAAATTTGTCACTCTAAAATTGTGACAATTCATTTTCAAATTGTTTACTATTAAAAATTGTTTTTTTTTTATTTCCAAACCAAAGAGATAAAAAATGGAATATTTTACACTGAAATAATACTTCAAAAAGATTTTGAAATTGAATAAAGGCGTTCATTTAAGAAGCCATTAATTCGAACTTTACACTTGTGTTACTACTAAGGCTTTGGAATTAAATTAGTTCAAATTTTAACGTTAAAATATGTAAATTATATCATTTTGAACAGATCTAGATTCACCTTGTAAAATCAATCATTGTTTAATTTTTAATTCTCGAACTGCAGTTCAATTTTCAAATTTACTTTCATTTTCTGATTTGTCACGGTCGCGAGTCTAGCTCAATTTTTAAAACAACTTTCATTTTTTTGAAATTGTAATTCTTCGGTTGTAACTTACGGGACAATAATTTTATTCTTTGAAAGATTTTCTACAAATCTTGTTGATAATTTCTACATTATCATCAAAAATGAGAAGGTATTAGTAAAAACAAGTTTTTACGTCGGGGTCTGTTTTTCTGTTCGGCGTCGTCGTTGTTGTTGTCTATATACCGGATAATTTTCGAAAGACTGGTTCGATTGGATTGGGCTTTGACAAACTGTTCGAGGGACCAAAAAGAAAGATCGAGTTCGTTAAACAGCCAATTTTGATAAAAATCCAAAAAGTTGAAGTTTTTTCAAAATTTTTGAGACCACTTTTTTCCAAATTTGAAAATTTTATCGACAGCTATTTATGGTACAAAAAATATGAACAATTCATTCTGACGATCTTTTTTGATAAAATCAAACTTACCAAAGTTAAAGGATTTTCAAAATCCAAAAAACCAAACGAAAATGGACATTTGAAGCAAAAAAAGCTTGATATGGAAAAAAGTCAAGAGGTGAAAAACGCTACTTTTTCAAGGCCCGATGATTATTTTATCACATTCTCATCCATAATGACAAGAATTTTATGCGAAAAATGATTTTCGCGAATTTCATTAAATTTCGACGTTTTGAGGCTCCTTGAGTCAGAAAAACAAGTTTATACATCGGTATCTGGCTGTCTCTCTGGCGTCTACGTCGTCGTTATTGCGGTTGTGGTTGTCTGTATAACGGATAACTTTTGAAAGAATAGTCGGATTGGATTGTGGTTTGACACACAGATTTTTGTATTTTAAGAATTGTATGTAAAAATTGTACTATTTTTATTTTTATAACAAACATTTTTCTTCAATTAAATATTTACAATAAAAGTGTATCGAAGAGATTTTTTAAAAATATTTCGGGGAATAAAATTAGTATTTATAGGTCGACAAAGGTTTGTTTTCTTTACAAATTTGGCTTTCGTCTAAATTTTTCCAGTTGTTTTTACTACAGTATTATTTACGTTTGCATCTTGGGCGAAGAAATCCATTCTATTGTTTGACAAATATTATTTGTAAATCAATATTTTTCACAGAAAATTACCCTGAGTGACAGAACGAAATCGGAAACAATAAGAGTTCATTTATTCAGGAACAAGCTTTTTGAACAAAAATGACCTTGAGTGAACCTTTAATACGTATTTGTTAATTTTTACAAAAATCAGGCGTTATTTTCTTACAAAAAAAAAATTGTGGCGGGGGGGGGGGAATTATCAAGAAATAAATCAAACTTGAAGTTGTATGATTTTAATTTGTAACTAAATAATTCGAGAGGTATCAATATATAATTATCGAACACTTTCCATTCGAAAATTCAGATGTAATATTTAAATAGCTTTAAATTTGAAATTATTCATTATATTCTGAAGACTACAAATTTAAAATGTCTAAATTATTAAGGCTTTAAATATTTTTGAAATTGCTGTTCTGGAGACTAAATAGCACTTATTCTTTTATTAAGAAATCAAAACTAAAATTGTTAAAAAAAAGTTTTTAAAAGAGTTTTAAAAACCTTAAAAAAAGGTCAGAGGTTTTAATATTTCAATATATGTGATAGAATCGCTTTAAATATGAAATTAGTCTATAATTTTTCATGTTTGAGCTACAATTATTCCATTTTAGAGTTATAAACTACAGTCTTGAAAAACCAATAAAATGTTTTAATTAATTTATATATAAAACAAAAAACCTTTGTATAATTCAATCTAAATGCAGCTACACAAATTTAATTTGAAATGCGTTGAATTCAAGGTATAGTTTAAAAAGAAAACTGAAAGCAAAGGATCGACTTTCAAAAGAAGCAAAAGAAAGTGACTCGCTGGATTGCAAATGAACATGGAAAATGGTGTATTTTCGCATTTTAAAATTTTAAATTCAAACTTTTTCGCCTTTTAAAAATTGTATTGGTATCTTAGAAGAGTATAAATAGTTCTTAAATTAGTTTTTAAATTTTCTGCAGTTTACCTTTTTTACACACCTAGATATCAAAAAAGCCTACCCAATTTTTTCAAATTTTAATCACTTATTTTATAAGAGAAAATCACCCCTGTTCACCAGTCACTGAAATGGATGAGAAAAAAATTGCTAAGACCTAAGAAGAAAAATTGGATGTACAGCGAATTTTAAAATTTTTAATTGAGATTATCTTTAACTTTGTGATATCAAAAATTTCAATACACATTTCTTTTTAATAATACTGTAGGAAAAAATGAACAAGATCGAGCGACGAAAGTATAATTAGAGCAAATTTTCTGTAATTCTATGGGAACGGCTAAAATATCCCGAAAAATAAAATTCCCGACTCGGTAAAACTCTTTGTCCCAAAAAATACAATTCCAAACTAATCAAATTCCTGAACAGTTTATAATATTAACGAATTTGAAAACTTCCAAATAATAAGACTCCCCAAACAAAATTGTTTCTTAATCAATATTAATTATTTATTAAAACCACGATAATAAAATATTGTTATCAAATAATTTTTTGTTTAATATTTAAAGTGTTAAAAATTATTGTTTGAATTTGAAATTAAAATTATACAAAAAATTTTACCGACAAATTAATATATAAAAACACGTGTTTTTTAATTAATATTTCGATTTTTCAGAAGAACTTTTGTGATTTAAAAAATACTATATACATTTTCAACCAAAATATCTTATCCAGAAATATATTTTGTTTTAATTATTATTTAAAATTTAAACAATAATGTTTAAATACTTCAAACATTAAAAAATTTGTTTCTTCGGTATAAATATTTGATTATTTCAATTAAAAAAAACAAATTTGTCAAAGAAAAATTCTTTCAGCACTTGTTTATCTTGAAATGTCTTTCTATAATACTTTTTTTTAATTAAAAATATGATTTTTCGAGAACTTTTTTTTTATAATTAAAAAAAACTGTACCGAAAACCTGGATCAAGCTTCAGATCTGAAAAAATTCAGCGATACATACATGTCAAACTTTTCTAACCTCAAAAAAATTGTCTACTGCTTTACCGTCATATTTTACGATGAATGAAAAAACAAGAATTCGAATTCGTAGTACGATGAGGGCAGTACCTCGATAGGGCAGAAAATGTGATTTCCTATATATATAATTTCCCACTCCGCGCCCCGTACCACATCTACGTTTATAATATCTTTGGTTGATACCAAAAACAATTTATTTGTAGCTGCAGCAACTTCAAGTGATTCCTGATTTTGTTTGCTTCATTTGTTTGATTTTATTTCAAGAAAGATTTATTTGCAAGCAGTCTTTGCCAAGACATTTTCAGTTAATTCTGAAAAAATCTATCCTATTTAAAAAATGGTAAAAATGTACATTTGTTCAGAAATTAAAAAAAAATAATTACCAGTTTCTGTCACTATTAAAAATATTTCAGCAAAGAGTCTTTTGAAAGACATTTTGCACTAATTCCGCAAAAAAAAATCAGAGCTATTCATGAATAAATGGTCAAAATGTGCATTTGTTTAGAAAAATGGTTTAAATAATTGGCAATTATTATCTATTCCTAACTTATTGTAAGCGCACATCATTATTTGTGATACTTTATGCAAAAGCTATGGGTTAAAATTAGCTAATCATTGCGAATAACGAAAAAATGACTTTTGTGAATTAATTTGTTTATAGCATTATTGACAATTTTTGTAGTTACTCCAACCCACTGGAAATTATTTTTAGTTACTTATTTAATTGATTTATGACCTTTTTTTAATGAATTTGAACGTCTTAGAAAAAATGGTATCACAGAAAATTTGAACATTAAAAAGTTGTAACTTTGTTGTTCAATAAAAAATTTACGTTAAGTCGAATTAAAATATCCGCAATTTCCTGTTTTGAGTTTTCCTGTTCTATCTGTGGAAGTTTCTGAAACGGGAATTCCTTTCGTTGTACAAGACTAAACTGATCATCATAACGATAGTATGCAAATTTAGGTAAATCTATGAAGCTCCTGCCCACAATAACATCGTAACACTGAGCATCGTCCTTGACAACACGAAATCGTATCTGATTCTCTTCACATCCGTCTAATTTTAATTTTTCACGTATAATTCCGACCGACAGTACTACGCCTCCCTGTCGATTCTCTCTACAATGCCAGTCGATTAATTTTGTCTCGGCTTTCGGCAATTTTCGCTGTTTTGAAGAATGTTTAGATACGTGCCCTATTTCATTACAATTGTAACACTTTATTTCAGACTTAACAGAACAATCGCGCGCTATATGGCCTGTCTTTTTACACCGAAAACATTCGCGTGAATCATTCGCCTTTACCTCGCGTAGCGCTTTATTTACTGTTTCACTGCGTTGCGTTTGCTCCGTTCTAGTCCTAGTTTCTGCCGTCGTACTTCGCTGCTTCTTCACTTTGCGCTGATCTCCGCTGCTCTGCCCTTGGTCTCGTCGATTTGCTGTAATCCTTTGTCGTCTGGCATTTTCTATTGATTCTAGTTCAAATATGCTCTTCAAAAGATCCTCCAAATCAAAGTGTGAACGAGTCATTTTCGCAGTACTCAGCTCTCGTAACCAAAGCCCAATTGCGATTTGCTTCTTAGTTTCATCCAATCCAAAGCCCAGTGCTTTGCACAAACTTAGTTTTGAGAAATAATATTCAGCAGTGTTTTCGTTCAGATCCTGGCATCTTTGCTGCATCTCTTGAAACTTGTCGGTTAATGACTTTTCAACCAGGAATGTATTAGAGAAAGCTTTCCGAAATACTGCCAGTCTTTAATTTCGTGAATATAAGCCAAATACCAATTCTTGGCTGCTTTCTGGAGATGGCTTCTGGCAGTTTCAAAAGCTGTTGCCTCAGTCCATCTGTGTAAATTAGCGGTCGACACAAGTTACGTAAGCCACATTTTCGCTGAAGCTGCTCCGGAAAGTCTGTAGAATTTAGGGCTATTGTGTGATAAATCTGGGAGAACACTGTAATGATGAGTTGGCTGAACAGGATTATAAGACCTTTGTAGAATTGCAGTGTTCTGCGCCAACAAGTTGTTCATCATAGTTAATAGCTGTGTTACATCAACAGGAGATGTGGTTGCCCTGCAGCCGGAGGGGGATTCGAAAGTAACGGGTTTGTCCCTATCTAGCTAGTATCCAAAAGCTTGAGGGTCTGTTGTACTGGAATTCCCTTGTATGTTCCCAAACGCGTGTCTAAAACCTTCTTGCTGAAGCACCCTGTAGTTTGGTGAATAGATGATTTCACCTGGCAGCTGAACTCTTCCATCAGGTAGAGCCACTTCTCCGTCATTGCCCTGTCGCATTTCTAGAAGCATTTCCGCCGCGTTTGTCGTTTCATCAGCCATTTTTCTGATCACTAAGCCCACATTCAGCGTTTGTGAGCTTCACCCAGCACATGCGCACTGCTCTCTTCTTTGTCTAGATGAATCTGGATCGAACTGCTTCACTCCGCTATCTTGGACATTTAGAATAATCATACTTTGAAACTTTTAGACACCACAAAGCCCACTTCACTTACAGCTTTTTCAATTGTATATTAATTTTACACTGCACTTCCAAAACTTGGATCATACATATCCCACTTTTGAGGTGTTATAAACTCTTCCACTAGTCTATAATTTTCCAGGACTGAAACCAACCACACCCGACGTAAAAGAATTATAGATAGGATATATTTGAAAAATGTGAATACAAGTTCATTAACACAGTTAGAAAGTAGTTCGTAAGCGCACCGAATGAGCCTCTCTCCTCTCTCAGGTAGCCAACCATGCAACCATATGCCCTGCTCCTACGATTCAGACATAAATTCAATCAACTAGAAAGATTACTAACATTAGTAACCAAGTAAAACTACTTTAATTTTTTCTATTATCACATTTAGAAAAAATGAGTTTTAAAAAGACTTATTAACATTAATGATAAAGAATGAGAGAAAGTTGATCTTTTTGAACCCATTTTAAATATAAGAGATCAATGTTTAACTCTTTGAAGCGGTTCGATCAAGGTCAAATAAAGGTCAAACACCTTAATTCGATTGATGCAATTTTTTGACCTTAGATTCTGAAAGAGCGGAAAATTTTACGTCCAAATACATCTTGACCTGTTTGTCGGACCTACCTCTGAAGGTCGTTTGGAGGTCATGTAGAGGTCGAATCCTTCTTTTAATTTCTCGGCGGATTTCTTAGCTAGGAACGGGTCTCGAACTAGTGGATCTTTACGTTTTTGGAGTCGCTGATCACAATTCCGGTGTCCATATGACCCCATCACTTCTAGGTCAAGGGCAAATGAAGGATAAACACCTTAATTCGATTGGTGCAATTTTTTTGACTCCAGATCCTGAACAAGCGGAAAATTTTACATCCGAATACGTCTGGATCTGTTGGTCAAACCGACCTCTGAAGTTCATTTGGAGGTCATCTAGAGGTCAAATCCTTCTTTTAATCTCTCAGCTGATGTGTTAGCTATAAACGGGTCTCAAACTAGCGGACCTTTATGTTTTTGCGGTCGCTGATCACGATCCCGGTGAATGTGATTTCGTGAAATGATAGATTCAGAGTCTAAAATGAGAAATTGAATGAGTTAATGTTTAATTTCAAGCTTAAGTGTTTAAATTCAACCGACTTTAAATTTCAGACCACGGGCCTATCATTTTACGAAATCACATTCAACTGTTGAGCATTTTCACCTAAGAGAATGCCTTAGATTTGACCAACAGCGTCATTCTCCAGGTCAAACAGACTCCAAGATTCATTACTTACATAATATGCTATAAGAAGGGACATCGTGAATTGATATTTTTTGTCTGTTTTTTGCTCCCAGAGCACCTTCACATGGTGAAGGTGGGCAACGGGTCACCGGCGAAGTCCCTGGGTGAAGGCGTTCAAGCCGCCATGGCAGGCACAAGAAAAAGTAGCCGTACGATACAGGGACTCGAAAACCCAGTATCGGCGATTGGTCAGGATGAGCAAGCGGACCCGCAATCGTCGTCATCATGCGACCGCAGCTCTAATTTGGTGGAAAACTAGGCCCTTTTATAGTCTAATGTTATAAGTTCATCAGCAACCCCAAGTTTTCATCGATTAAACAATTTTTGCGTTGTTTGTGGGAAATATGTCATCGAGAAACAGGGGAGGCAATTTACAGATATATGGAAAGCGCATTACAAAAAATGTTTCAATATAGATACCAGTGAATGGACAATTTTTAGACTCCAAAAATATTATGCGTCACTTGCTCCCTGAGAATCACGGTAAAGAAGAAATAGTTATTTGTTTCTCTTAAGATCTGGCGAGAGCCAAAAGGTCATGACACTGATTGCTATTTCTGTTTGACCAATACATCTGGATACAATAGAAAGAATAATTCTACAATATTATATGCATCTGTTCAATCTGTGACTCATGCTGTTTTAATCAGCATTGAACAGGCTGAAAGTGAACATCAGATATTTACTGACGAAGTCCCTTTTGAAACAGAAAATAATGATACAGATAGAAGAATGTCATTTTAAGAATTCGAAGATCAGCAAAATGACGAGCTAAATGATTTGCAAAAATCAGAAGATGGTCAGCACGGAAATTCTGATGGTTTTACTCAGGACGAGCTAAGTCTTTTTAATTTCAAAAATCACCTGCTTTGATGCATTTTTTTTTTTTGACAAAAATGCAATTGTTAGGTCGAAAATTTAACAATCTCACGGCCCATTGCACCGATGACCACGGCTTGTGTAGCCTGTACGAACCATGAATCACGGTTTATAATCTGTATCTACATGGAGATGATTTGGGAGCGTACTAATCGTTTTTCGCTAGCGCTTTGTACAGGTTCCAACTGTTAGATACTTACGCCATGGAGAAAATGTCCCTAGATATAAATGGGTTGACTGTGCTAGCCATTCTCTGGCAATTACGGTATAAGGATAATACTATCTGCTTTATTTTGAAGCAAATGACAAATTTTATTGTGAAATTTTTTCTTAAAGATGTAACTTTTTTTGTTGACTAACGTGAGGTAATAATATTGTGTCGATGGAATGACGGTGTTGATCTACTAGTCGTAATATGGTACATAGTTTTTTATTAAAAAACAAGCTTTCGGTTGGTGACACCAAGCCTCATCAGGGATACATATAGAAGTAAAACTAGTTACTAGAAAATAAAATTGACTTAATTCCTAATGAAAAAAGAACCGAACTTAGATCTAAAATCTCTAGTAACTTACAAAAATGCCTCAATAAAAATTACAGTAACAATATTAAATCTGAACTTGAAATTCTTGGAACTAAAACAAATAATTTTTAAAGATAAGATATGTTCGTTAAAAATGTTAGGGAAAGATGTTCTATGTGATTATGTGTGTTATTCTACTTACATTTGTCGTTATAATAATAATTTAAGATAAGCATTAATGGAGTTTGGTTATGTAACTGTAATTTATAAAGCTGAGGTTCAGAAAGATTTTTAAAAATATGTATCATTGTTTTGTTAACTAATAAGATAAAAGAAGTGTGATACTCCCTCCTGGACATGCAGTGCATTTTAGTGTTAAAAATAAATAAAATTTTGGGCAGCACTCCTCATCACCATGTCTGCATGTCCAGGAGTGAGGTTATATTTGTTGTTATGTGGAGAGAGAGTATGTTCGCTAGAGCCACCAATGTCGCAGTTCGAAAATTAAAGATATAGCGGGAAAAATTTGTTTTTATAACATAGAAAATATACATATTTTAAACGTTGTTAGTCGATAGAATTAAACTACGGTATATATCGCTGAGGAAATCTGTGTCGGAACGTTTGTTGAAAGAGTTTTGATGTTTCACAAATTGGAACGTTTCTTTGAAAGTGCGTTTTTTATAATTATTTTCCGTGCGCAAAATTTTAGCTTCAGAAAAGTCAAATTGGTGGTCTAAAGAGTGTGAGTGTGAAACCAGAGCAGTGCCTCTAGAAACTTTTTTACAGTCGTTCTTATGTTCTCTAATTCTATCTTTAAAATATCGTTCAGTTTGGCCAACATATACACATCTGCACTCACATGGAATACTGTAAATAATATGGGTTTTTTTCTCCATTGGGGTTATATCTTTGTTTTTTGTGAAACAATGGAAAGGATCTTTACCGTATTTGAAGGTAATTAAAATATTGAAATCGATAAAAGTTCTTTTGTAGAATTTCGTGAGTTCATTGATAAAAGGTAGTGCGATAAGTTGATTAAGATCGATATTTGGAGATCTGTTTTGTGTTTTAATATGTAAGTTTTGGTTTTTTTCTTGTAAATAATTTAATCTTTTGTTAATATATTTTTTGGTAAAACTGCTTGGTAACCGTTATTCTTTAGTCTATTTTCGACGATTTTAAGATTTTGTGCTTTAAATTTGGTATCTGAGATTGTGACGGCTCTGTCTACTAGACTGTTAATAACAGAAATGTTATCTTTAGTTGCTATGTTAGATTCGAAACTAACGTATCTCCCTGACCATGTTTCTTTGCGGAACCAGTTGGTTATAATTTTACTGTAGTTCTTGTGTAAAGTGTTGTCTAAGTAGTTTATTGAGTTTTTTTTTCTATTTCGATAGTGAACGGTAATCTAGGATGGTAGGAATTAAAAAGGTTAAGTAGGATGTCAATTTTGTCATCAGGGACACACGTCAGACTGTCATCGACGTATCGGAAATAGAAGATTAATTTAAAAGGTAGTTTTTCGAGGATATCTTTTTCGAGTCCTTCCATTACTAAATCATAAATTATACCGGAGAGAGGGGATCCCATGGGAGTACCAAAGATTTGTTTGTAATATTGATTTTGGAATGTGCAATATGCGTTGTCTAAACAAAATCCTATTGATTCTGAAAATTGTTGAATTGTTATGTTGGTGTGTTCTCTGATTTTAAACCGGTTAGTTTTTATATATTTTAAAACGAGTTCTTCAGGAATATTTGTGAATAAAGATTTGGCGTCTAGAGAAACAATTTTGTAATTTACAGGGATTTGAATTTTTTTAATTTTTTCAATGACATCCCAACTATTTTTAATGTTTGATGTTGTTTTTCCAATTACTAATTGAATTAATTTTCCAATATATTTTGAAATATTATAGATAGGTGATCCGATGAAGGAAGTGACAGGTCTTAGTGGTATGTTTTCTTTATGGATTTTTGGCAGTCCGTAAAATTTTGGAGCAATACCATTGTAGCTTTTAAGGAACTTAACTGTATCTGAATTTATAAAACTGAGTTTCAAAAGTTCGGAGATATGTTTATTAAGTTCTCTTTGTATTTTTTGTGTCGGGTATTTAGTTAATTTAGTGTATGTTTTAGTATCTAGTAACAGAGTTTCACATTTTTTAGTATAATCTGTTTTGTTTAGGACGACGGAAGTATAACCTTTATCAGATTTCGTGACAAATATGTCATTGTTTTGTTGTAAGAATGCATTTGTTTTAGTTCCAAGAATTTCAAGTTCAGATTTAATATTGTTACTGTAATTTTTATTGAGGCATTTTTGTAAGTTACTAGAGATTTTAGATCTAAGTTCGGTTCTTTTTTCATTAGGAATTAAGTCAATTTTATTTTCTAGTAACTAGTTTTACTTCCATATGTATCCCTGATGAGGCTTGGTGTCACCAAGCGAAAGCTTGTTTTTTATAAAAAACTAAGATCCATATCACGACCAGTAGATCAACACCGTCATTCCATCAACACAATTTTATTGTGAAATATCCGAATTTGCTGTTAGATAATGTGAGGAAAATGTTCCAAGAGTTGCGAGACTGCCAAATGCAATGATAGCCAAGAGAACCATTTTGCTTTAACGCTTTCGCCCGACAGATCAGCGCGCGAATTTTAAATCCTGAAAACTTCAAATGTCTAAATTAATTGACAAAAATGTATTATTTTACATTGAGTATAAGTGCTGCTTGTATAACTGTTAGCTGAGCCTAAATTGCAAGGTTATTTGATTATATTTCTGGTCCTGAAAAATTTAAGGCGAGATAATTGAACTTGCTTTTAAAATTGAATTTAGGCTCGAATTTTATTTTCATGGCTTAAAGCATTTACATTTTTTTAAAATGTCATTTCATTATTTAAACAATTTATTATTTTTCATTTTCAAAATACATCAGAATTGAGCCAGAGATGTCTAATTTTATCTCAAATTGGTACCCTATTCTATTTTTTAATGATTAATTATAATAACTCTGAGACATTTCGTCTAATGTTTAACAAATTTCTATTTGATTATGTAATTATTATTTGCTCAAGCAGTTTTTTCCGATGATCTGAAAAAATAATATGAAATAGAATACATTCAATTATTTTTCTCACTCTATAATGTATAGAAAGAACATGTTAACCGTTTTTAAATTGTTTAAACACTTACTTTTTAAAAATATTTTTACAATCGTATTTTCTGAAATAAACATAATATTCAGTTATTTCGAGTAGTAAATTCTGTAAAAAGGATATTTTATTGAAACAAAAACAATTTTTATTCGTTGACCTTTCATACTCAATTTGAAGAAAATTTGAAAAAAAAAACAATAATTAATTTATACACAATTACATGAAGCTTTTTGCAGAATGAGTACTCTTCAAAATCATAAAATATTATGTTTAATTAATAAAATACGATTTTAAAAATGTTTTCTTGGGAAAAACTAATTGTTTTAAAAAATTTAGTTTGTTCGAAAAATTAAAAAAGTTAATATATTATTTCTATAAACTATACAGACAGAAAAATAATTGAGGCTTTGGATGGAAGAAGGGCACATAGGCCCATATGCCCCTTTTCCCTCAATCATGTTAAACGGCGTAGGCATGGCTTTTACATATATGGTATAAAGAATATTTTAAAATTCGCATGTTTACATGAGTTCTAAACATTAAAAGGTCAGCGTGCCTTGACCTACTGCAGTCGTAGACTTGTTGATACTAGGAGTGTAACGTGTTCATCAAAATTAACTAGCTAATAAGCCGCACTTCATTATAACTTGTTCGTGAAAGAATCTAGTACAGCTAATCAAGACGAAATTGTGTCATCTGAGGAAAAAGCAGAAGACTGCAAAATTATCAAATGACCAATATTATGAAAAAAGCCATAAAGTGTTTGGAAAAATGTTCTAGAAGGTTTAAATGTGAGTAATAGTATTAGCTACTGGAACGTTATATTCTCGACAATTATTGCTGTTGCACACTTGAGGCCTGACATGGTTCTTCTTGACTTCGAGAAGCGAACCATGTTCGTTATCGAATTTTTTGCACCAGTTGACGAAAACATGATAACCAAGGAGAATGAAAAGAAAGAGAGTTATAGACACCTTAAAAGGAGGTTGCGTCGAATGTACCCGGAATATTCTGTTAAAATAATCGTCCATATCATCGGCGCTCTTGAAGGTGCCAAGCTTTCACTGGTTAATAACCTGAAAAGCATCCCTGCGTGTCAACAATATGCTAAAACACTTGCGGAAAAATTGCAGAAGGCGATCGTCCTGAGGTCGCTTCGTGTTCTCATGGTGCACGAGACTTTTGCTGGATCATCCCATTGATTCCTTCACAGACTGTAACTACCTATCTCAAGGTCGTAAGACGTGTTTATGGCTGAAATTTTACCGCGATTTCGTTGGGATCGGGTGCTAATCTGAAAAATTTCACCCGCTCCCAGCGAAATCGCGGTAAAATTTTAGCCACAACCACGTCTCACGACCGTGAGACAGGTGGTTACAGTCTGTAACGGAATCAATTCGACGATCCAGCAAAAGCTTCGTGCACCCTAAGAACACGGAGCGACCCAAGACTACCGCCGTCTGCATTTTCCCGCAAGTGTCTTAGCATATTGTTGACACGCAGGGATGCTTTTTAGGCCATTAGCGAGTTAAAGCTCGGCACCTCCAAGAGCGTCGATGATAAGGACGATTAGTTTAAGGGGTTAGGTGGGTTTCAGAGGTTAAAAAAACGGTATTTTTACTATTTTTTTTAATATATATACAATCATATAGTTTATTTAATCAATTCAGGATATCAAAGATACATATTTAAAAAGTATTTTGTGAAATTTTCATTTAAAAATTCCGAAAACTCAGCCGTTGGTACATCATCTCCCTTGACGTCTCAAAAAAATGTTGCGGTTGTCATATTCTTTTCGAGCATACTCGTGGCTCTTTCGGCCAAGTCTCTTAGAATATTACTCGGATCGATTTAAAATTTTAGGAGAATATTTTAAACATATTGTTCTGTATAATAAGACAAACAAAAAAAATCGATTATTTGAAATGAAGATTTTTAGTTAAAATATATCATTGGTATTATT
>NC_046662.1:113582143-113583192 GCF_010883055.1 Belonocnema kinseyi | reverse complement strand
TGCCGTTCCCGCGTGAGAGGGACAACTAGATAGTACGTGAGCTAAATGCTCGGGGTGTGCATGACACGCCCTGCAGCTATCATCAGGAATGTCTTGGCTCAAAATGTTGTGACGGTATGTTAAGTTGGAAATGACACTGTCTTCGCATGCATAAATGAAACTTTCCGTACCAGACTCCAATCCGGGCGATTTAAGGAAAACAAACGTTAGCTCATACGACATTGACTGATTCTCCGCATTTCTGTGGAGATACCGTGCATCCTCTTATCGAGGAGCTGTTCACGAAAGTTTTTCTCTTGTGCTTTCTTAATCCAGGCTTTCAGGACTGAGTACTCGAGATAGATAAGATTTGATGCATTTTGCTCACCCCTAATACTGAAGTTAAGTCCGAGTATTTCAGCAGCCTCCTCCGCTGCTTTGTACAGAAAAGCTCCTTCGCCCACTTCTTCGTGATTCCTGACCATTTTAAGAAGAGGGTCTCTTCCATTTGCAACTCTATGTGCTGTACTTAGAATAATCCTATTGTGAAGACATTCAAGACTCAATATTCCGCGGCTACCTTCAGGGCGTGAGATGTACAGTCGCGGAATGGAAGACTTAAGATGCATGCTTTTGTTCATGTGCATAACCTTTCTTGTCCCGATATCAAGGGATGTGAGTTCGTTCTACGTCCACGGAACTACTCCAACTGTATAGAATACTACCGGGAAGGCAAGCATGTTCGTTGCAGATATTTTGTTCCTCGCCGACAGTTTGAAAGACCAAATCTACCGGATGAGACTTTTGTATCTGCTTCGGAGAGCATCTTTAATAGATGTCACATCCTGAATGCGGCTCTGTGGCACGCCCAGGTATGTATAAGTATCTCTAGCGCAAGTATTTCGTATAGCGCTTCTATCAACGAGCTCAGGATCTTTAGGGATGCCATTAGGTTTTTCTCGCTTCAAATAAACCTTGGCGCATTTGTCTAATCCAAATTCCATTCCAATTTCCTCAGTATATCGTTCGACAATCCCTAGAGCTAGATGTAGTTGCTCTTTGTTTTTAGC
>NC_046662.1:113576407-113582043 GCF_010883055.1 Belonocnema kinseyi | reverse complement strand
TCTTGGAGGTGCCAAGCTTTCACTTGCTAATAGCCTAGAAAGCATCCCTGCGTGTCAACAATATGTTAGAACACTTGCGGGAAAAATGCAGAAGGCGGTTGTTCTTGGGTCGCTCCGTGTTCTTCGGGTCCACGAGGCTTTTGCTGGATCGTCGTATTAATTCCTTTACAGACTGTAACCACCTATCTCACGGTTGTGAGACGTGGTTATGGCTGAAATTTTACCGCGATTTCGCTGGAAGCGGGTGCAATTGATGTAAGGGATAAGAAAGCTAATTTACAATGGAAAGTATATCTTTGGTATTATTGTACAAAATAATGATTTTTTATGTCTGCAAAAAAGCTTTACATATTAAAATTAGCACTTCACATAGAGTTTTTAAGTAATTACAGACATAATTGTTGAGTCTGATTATTATGTATAAGCCACAATTAGAGAAAAATGTAATTTTAGTACTTAGGATCCGATAAACTACGCTTTACCTAAGATGAGTGATGGATATAAAGCTGTTTATTGGATCGGCAAATACATACGAAAGACCCAATAACCACCTTTATATGTATAAGAAACATTTTTGGTTTAAAAAGTACGTACAAATTTTTTAGATAACAAAATAAAAGTGATGTAAGGTATCATAAAGTTAATTTACAACAGAAAATATATCGTTGGTATAATTGTATACTATAATAACACAGGGCCACAAGATGAAATTCAGGTGGAGTATCTTTCAGCCTAGTTGACCTTTATGTTTTCGGGGTCGCTGATCACGATCCCGGTGTCCATATGACCCCATTACGTTTAGATCAAGGTCAAATTAAGGTCAAACACCTTAAATCGATTAATGCCATTTTTTACCCCGGATTTTGAAAGAGCGGAAAATCTTACGTCCGAATACGGCTTGACCCGTTAGTCAAACCGATTTGTGAAGGTCATTTGGAGGTCATATAGAGGTAAAATCCTTCGTTTAATCTGTCGTCTGATGTCTTAGCTAGGAACGGGTCTCGAACGAGTGGACCTTTACATTTCTGGGGTCGCTGATCACGATCCGGGTATCCATGTGACCCCATCACGTCTAGTGTGTATCTGGGCGTTTATGTAGGTGCTGTGTGTGGCTGTATGTGCCTGTCTATGTCTATGTGTATATTTATGTGCTGTATGTGTCTGCAGGTAGATCTGTGTTAACTCACTGGAAAAAATTGCGGGTGTTGAAGCAATTTTAATTCAAAATTTGAGTTCAGATGTTATATAACGAGATTATTTAGGTTGGAAGAATGGACTCTTTTAATTAAATTGCATAGTAGATTTGTACACACAATGCAAATTAAAAATTTATGTCCGACTTGTCCTTTTGTTCGTAAAAGATCTACGGATGGATTTTCTTTTGTGTACATTTGATGTGTCTCCTTTCTAAGACCAGCAGTAGTCTGACATCATGGTTACATCCCTAACACCTTGATATCTTCTCTCAAAGTCTGTCAAGTCTTGGTGAAATCTCTTACCCTGCTCCTCACTGAAGTCCCCCAGGTTTTCAGGGTAGTAATCAATGTGGGAATGGAGGAAATGGATCTTTAAATTCCTTAAACATCCCATCTTTCTGTAGTTTTCCAGCAGTCTGTCGGCAATATTCTTATAATCAGGGTCTTTGTTATTTCCCAAGATTTTTTTTTAAATTCCTTTGCAACTAATTCAAGCTGCTCTCACATTAGTTGGCATTCTCATTTCGAATTCATCATTATTCACCAGTTCCCTTATTTGGGAGCCAATCAGAATACCTTCATTGATTTTCATTTAAGAAATATTGGGAAATTTTCCAAATATATACATGAAAGCATCGATCTCCGATACCCTCATTGCTTTGATAAGCTATTTAAATAAGCCGAGTTGAATATGTGATGGTGGACGGGTGACATAATGACTAGGAATGAGACTCTCTTGTAGTATGTTCATAGATCCTGGAGTTAAATCTTACCTGAGTGGCCAGTCCTTTTTCACATGATGTTGTTCTCGGGCACGACTGTCCCACTCACAAATAAAACATGGATACTTTGTGTTTCCGCTTTGTTGACCTAATAAAATACTGGTTATTTTTAAATCTCCAACTAATTGCCTCTTGTGACTATCATACTTCAATTTTTCGAGTAGAAAATGGAGATTATTGTATAGCTCTTTCAAGATCACTGAATGACCAACCAGTATAGGGGCATATATGTTTCTGTTGTGAGGTAAGACAGCTTTCAAACTCCTCACTGATAAATCAATAAATAGTCGCCAGTCACTAGCTACATATTCAACACTTTTATACCCATTTATCAGTCTTTCAACATAATTGCAATAAACCAAACCCGTTGCTTTAGAGAAGAATTTCCGGAATGGGTGATCTCGATCACGATAAAAACTCACTCAAGTACCTGGAGCTCAAAAATTCTTCTCTTTTAAACTACAAGCTACGAGTTCGGAAATTTCTTTCGAAACTCCTGCGTTTCGAACTAAGTCACTTAGCTCGTCTTGCGTAAAACCATAAAAATTTCCAGACTGACATTCTATCTGTATCATTAGTTTCTGTTTCAAAAGAGACTTTGTCAGTAAATTACTCTTGTTCAATGTCAACCTGTTCAATGCTGATTAAAACAGTATGAGTCACAGATTGAACAGATGCATATATTATTGTAGAATTATTCTTTCTATTGTACCCAGATGTATTGGTCAAGCAGAAATAGCAATAGTGTCAGGATCTTTTGGCTCTCGCTAGATCGTTGGAGAAACAAATATCTGTTTCTTCTTTTCCGTTATTCGTAGGGAGCAAGTGACGCATAATATTTTTGGAGTCCAAAAATTGTCCATTCGACTGGTATCTATATTGAAACATTTTTTTGTAATTTGCTTTCAATGTATCTGTAAATTGCCTTCCCTGATTCGTGATGAAATATTTCCCACAAACCACGCGAAAGTTCTTTAATCGATGATAACATGGGGTTGTTGATAAATTTGTAGCATTGAACTCTAAAAGGGTTAATTTTTTCACCAAATTAAAGCTGTGGTCGCATGATGACGACGATTACGGATCCGCTTGCTTACCCTGAACAATCGCCGAGACTGGGTTTCCGAGTTCCTGTACCGTACAGCTACTTTTTCTTGTGCTTGCCATGACGATATGAACGCTTTCACCCAGGGACTTCGCCGGTGACCCGTTGCCCACCTTCACCACCCGGAGGTGCTCTGGGAGCAGGCACAAAAAATGTCGATTCACGATGTCCCTTCTTATAGCATATTATGTAAGTAATAAATCTTGTCCTCTGTTTGATCTGGAGAATGACTCTGTTGGTCAAATCTAAGGTCATCCTTTACGGTGAAAATTATCAACAGTTGAATGTGATTTCGTAAAATGATTGACCCATGGTCTGAAATTTTAAGTCGGTTGAATTTAAACACTCAAGCTTGAAATTAAACATTAACTCGAGACCCATTAATAGCTAACACATCAGCTGAGGGATCAAAAGAAGGATATGACCTCTAGATGACCTCCAAACGGACACCGGGATCGTGATTAGCGATCCCAAAAACATAAAGGTCAACTAGGCTCAAAGATGCTCCACCTCAATTGCATCTTGTGGCCCTATGTAATTTTTTATATCTGCAAAAAAAACTTTACATATTCAAATTAGCACTTTACATAGAGTTTTGAAGTAATAACAGAAATATTTGCAAGGTCTAATTTATTATGCATAAGCCATATTAAAGAAAAATGTAATTTTAATACTTAGGACCCAATAAACTACGCTTTACCTAGGATGAGTAATGGATATAAAGGTGTTTATTGGGTCAGCAAATATATACATATGGAATCCCAATAACCACACAGTAATGCCAGAATCTGAATTTCATTAGAAAAAGGCGGTTGATTTTCAGATGTAACCAATAGGATTATTCGCCAGTTGAAAGTCAACTGGCGATTATATCATGACTTTTAGTAACGCGCTTGGTTGAAAGCCAACTGCTTTTTCTACGTAAAATGTACTTTTTAGGTTAATTTAAGACAGAAAGATTGTTTACTTTCCGTCAACGCGTGCGTGTGAAATTTAAGTTAATGGTTAATTTAAGTCAGCTTATTGTTGAAATTCATCAGATTTATGCGCTACAGTTCAGTTTTTAGGAATATGAAAATATTATAAAATAAAAAATTTAGTAATTTCAGGAAATAAATATTCTTGTTAAAAGTGAGTATTGAATAAATGATTCATCTGTGAAATTTTATCACTTATATCATCTGCACATGTTTATAGATTACATACACAAAACAAGGCACTTATATCCATTTCAAGCTACCAGCGACAGAACGTAAATCTCTAATCCTTTTTATAACTTTCTTATCACATATATAAGATTATTTTATTCATAATAAAAATCCGTTATAGATCTGAGTACATATCTCAAAATAGGAAACGTTGACGAAATTACTACCATGAGCTCAGTGTCGATCGATACTGGCTACTCTCAGCTGCTCTCTTGGTGCCTCTTCGAAAATCGCCGAAATCCGTCGAAGTGTTTGCGCATCGCCACATCGCATTTTGCGCACGCCTTTCTGCCAGTACGAATTGAATTTCAGAGCGCGCGAATGAATATCACCCTAAACTCAACATACCTGTCAGTTAATTATCATATTATTCGTATATCAGACAGGAGACACTGCACTTAAGTTCCATTTCTGGTTGAAATTAAGTGACTTACTTAATTCAATGTAAAAATGAAATTCATCTACATTTAAAATTCATCATCTTGTATTACTGTGCAGCTTTATATGTAAAAAAAAACATTTTTAGTTCAAAAAGTACGTAAAAATTCTTTGCATAACAAAATAAAAGTGATGTAAGGTATAAGAAAGCTAATTTACAACGTAAAATATATCATTGGTATTATTGTATACAATAATAATTTTTTATATCTGCAAATAATCTTTACATATTCAAATTAGCACTTTACATAGAGTTTTGAACTAATAACAGAAATATCTGCAAAGTCAAATTTATTATGTATAAGCCACAATGAAAGAAAAATGTAATTTCAATACTTATGACCCGATAAACTACGCTTTGCCTACGATGAGTGATGGATACAAAGATGTTTACTGGTTCGGCCAATATAAACATATGAAAGACCCAATAACCACCTTTATATATTCAAAAAACATTTTTGGTTTAAAAAGTATGTAAGAATGCTTTACATAACAAAATAAAAGTGATGTACGTTATAAGAAAGCTATTTTACAACGGAAAATATATCTTATGTATTATTGTATACAATAATGATTTTTTATATCTGCAGAAAATATTTTTATGCTAAAATCAACGCTTTACATAGACTCATCAAGTAATTACAAAAGTAACTATGAACATTAGTTTTTCATATACAAGTCACCGTAAAAGAAAAATTTAATTCCAATACTTTGGACACGATAAACCACGTTTTCCTCTAATGTGTGATGGACATAAAGGTGTTTATTGGGTCGGCAAATATATATAAATGAAAAAAGAATGTAATTTTAATACTTAGAACCCGATAAACTACGGTTTACCTACGATAAGTGATGGGTATAAAGATGTTTATTGGTTTGGCCAATATAAACATATCAAAGACCCAAT
>NC_046662.1:113575298-113576307 GCF_010883055.1 Belonocnema kinseyi | reverse complement strand
GAGATGGTAATAAAGTACTCTTAGTGCCGCATTGTGCCTTTGAATGTAGGTCGTTCCCGCGTGTGTTGGATAACTAGATAGTATGTGAGCTAAATGCTCGGGCTGTGCATGGCACGCCCTGCAGCTTTCATCGGGAAGGTCTTGGATCAAAATGTCGCGACGGTATGTTAAGGTTGAAATGACACCGTCTTGGCATGCAAAAATGAAACCCTCTGTACCAGACTTCAATCCGGGTAATTTAAGGAAAGCAAACGTTAGCTCACAAGACATTGACTGATCCTTCACATTTCTGTGGAAGATACCGTGCATCCTCTTATCTAGGAGCTGTTCACGAAAGTTTTTCTCTTGTGCTTTCTTAATCCGGGCTTTCAGGGGTGAGTACTCGAGATGGATTAGATTTGATGCATTTTGCTCACCCCTAATACTGAAATATATATATATATATATATATAAGTGATGTAAGGGATAAGAAAGCTAATTTACAACGGAAAGTATATCTTTGGTATTATTGTACAAAATAATGATTTTTTATGTCTGCAAAAAAGCTTTACATATTAAAATTAGCACTTCACATAGAGTTTTTAAGTAATTACAGACATAATTATTGAGTCTGATTTATTATGTATAAGCCACAATTAGAGAAAAATGTAATTTTAATACTTAGGATCCGATAAACTATGCTTTACCTAAGATGAGTGATGGATATAAAGCTGTTTATTGGATCGGCAAATACATACATACGAAAGACCCAATAACCACCTTTATATGTATAAGAAACATTCTTGGTTTAAAAAGTACGTACAAATTTTTTAGATAACAAAATAAAAGTGATGTAAGGTATCAGAAAGTTAATTTATAACAGAAAATATATCGTTGGTATAATTGTATACTATAATAACACAGGGCCACAAGATGAAATTCAGGTGGAGCATCTTTCAGCCTAGTTGACCTATATGGTAACCGAATGCTGATTGGGTCCGACTCGGTAAACACCGTTTAACATATGAAA
>NC_046662.1:113571696-113575198 GCF_010883055.1 Belonocnema kinseyi | reverse complement strand
CCCCCCCCCCCTTTTTTTAATGTTACATAATATGTGAACTCTCCCATAGTTGGATTAAGGATATAATAAGAGCAAACTATAAACCTCTTCAGAAGCTAGGCAGGCATATCACAGAAACACATTCGTGACAAATTATGATTTAGAATTAAGATTTTTTTACATTTTTAAACGAGAATTGACGTTTCCCAAAATCACCGTTTCATGTAAAAAAATTTCTGTTTCAAGTAAAAATATTACTTATAATTACATTTCTTTACTGATATTCTATACAACAATTTAAAATAATAATTGTTTTTTCGAAAATTTTCTGTTTCAAGTCAGGATAATTGTAATTGCTATTGTAGAATAGATTCTTGTTTTTAGTGTTATGATTAGCTTTATGATTCATAAATAAAAAATACTTAAATTTTTTACAAATCAACAGACGATTTTATTTTAATTTTTACTTCTGGATCCTTAAGTCTATAACTTTCCTCGACATTAGATGAAGTTTATTGGATTCGATAGACAGTTCGATAGAAAATAAAAATTTGGTGAATAAACTTTGGTACCTAATATTTTTACAATTTGTTTTTTCCAAGCGGCTAGGAAAGCGAAAATATTTGGTAGACATTCACTAAATTTCGGTAAACGGTAGACAGAGCCTGCTTTTTTATATAAATAGTTTTCATCTTTTATCAATTTAATGCCTCAATTTTCTTTACTTATAATGTATCGATTATAGAAATTAATATCAAAAGACTTAGTAAAAACAAATAGTTATCCCAAAGAATACATAACCTCTATTTGCTTCCTAATGCGTCTGACTATCGATTTGCCCACATCTTTTATTTAGATTAATCCTTAGTTGTTGCTCGGCCTTTCAATAATAATATATTTTTATAACCTTGCATTTATTACAAAGGATTCGTTACTTGCCTTTCTACGCTGCTTTATCCAAGTTGTAGTTAAAGTTTATTCTTCACGAAATTAAAATTGATCAACACTATGAAAAACACGTCACGCGATCGCAGATCTTTGACGCCGTTCAATTCGAAGATTCAAGTCGAATCTTGAGTCAGGCCGATAAGCAGTGGTGTAAACACCATACCGGGAGACCCTGCATTGCAGTAGAATCTTTATAGCTTCCAGGAACCCTCCACTCAGCAGCAAAAATGAGAAAAATGCAAATATTTTTATTTTTTGTTTTGTCCAGCAAATGCAAGTACAAAATTTTAACCTTTGTGCTTACAAATGAACCCATTGAGTATTTTTGAGCGAGGTCCTACACGATTTAGTTATGCCGCTGCTAGAAAGTTGCGCGGTAATGCAATTTCTTGTCTCTGCGTCTGAATTTCGTCTTCGCGCGATTGTTAGTCTTGAAGGATCGCGGTCTCGACTTTTTAATTCTTTACGAAATTACGAAGCTAACTTCATCTCACAAGCTTCCAAGCTTAGAAACAGAGAGCAGAGTACAGTATCTGGTATACGGTACTCTAATACTCTTGTTATAAAATAATACTGTAATCTTATAGTTATAATATGCTAAATAATCATCGTGTATACGGTCTCGGTAAATTCGCAAGTCTCAGTGCAGTACTATTGACTACAATTATAGAAAGTCTAAAATTATAGCGAAGTACTTATAAGATGTAATTCAGGTTTTTTTATTTTACTCAAAGTAACTAAGAAATTTGTAGAAATTTTCAGTAAAACAAATCACTGAGACTAATTTTTCACAAATGCACATTATTTACATCGACTTACATTTTTATTATTTTTCAAATAATTTCTTAAATTACAATTTATTTAAGGCACTGAGTCAAAAGCAAAGTTTTTAATTTTATTTTTTGTGGAGGAAAGGGCCTACGTATTATTCACACCAACTTTAAAGACGTGGTCATTACTAAGTTAGTACCACGCCAACGCTCGGCAGAATTCTCAAGTCGATTTTTAAATAGCAAATGAACTTAGTACTGGTTCAGTATTAAGTTAGTCCCGAGCCAACCCTCGGCAGAACTCGGAAGTCGGTTGCTAACCAGCACATGAACTTCGTACTGGTGCATTGCTAAGCCATTACCGAGCAAACCCTCGGTAAAAGTCCCAAGTCGGTTGCTAACTAGAACATGGGTTCAATACTGGTTCTGTACTGAGCCAGTACCACGCCAAACCTCGGCATAACTCTCAAGTCAGTTGCTGACCAGCACATTAACTTAGAACTGGCTTAGTACTAAGCCAATACCGAGCCAACCCTCGGCAAAACTCTCAAGTCGGTTGCTAACCAGCACGTGCACTTAGTACAGGTTCAGTACTGAGCCAATACCGAGTCAACCCTTGGCAGAACTCTCAAGTCGGTTGCTGACAAGCAGATGAACTTAGAACTGGCTTAGCATTAAACTAGTATCGAGCCAACCCTCAGCAGAACTCTCAAGTCGGTTTCTGAACAACACATGAACTTAGACCTGGCCGAATACCAAGCCAGTACCGAGCCAACCCTCGGCAGAACTCTCAAGTCGGTTGCTTAACAGCACATAGACTCAATACGGGTTTAGTACTGAGACAATACCGGGCCAACCCTCGGTAAAAGTACCAAGTCGGTTGATAACCAGCACATGGACTCAATACTGGTTCAGTAATGAGCCAGTTGTCAGCCAACCTTCGGCAGAACTCGCAAGTCGGTTGCTAACCAGCACATACACTTAGTACAGGTTCAGTACTAAGCCAGTACAGAGTCAAACCTCGGCAGGACTCTCAAGTCGGTTGCTGACAAGCACAAGAACTTAGAACTTGCTCAGTACTAAGCTAGTACCGAGCCAACTCTAGGCAGAATTCTCAAGTCGGTTGCTAAACAGCACATAGACTACATACTGGTTTGGTACTGAGCCAGTACCGGGCCAACCCTCGGTAAAAGTCCCAAGTCGGTTAATAACCAGCACATGGACTCAATACTGGTTCAGTACTTAACCAGTACCGAGCCAACCCTCGGAAGAACTCCCTAGTCAGTTGCTAACCAGCACATGGACTTAGTACTGGTTCCGCACTAAGCCAGCACTGAGCCAACCCTCGGCCGAACTCCCAAAGCCAGCACTTGCATTCAGTACTGGTGTTGTATTGCGCCTGTATAAAACGAGTATTATGCCGACGCTTGGCGTGTTACTAACATGCAGTACTGGCATTACTTCTCGATTACAACTGGCGCAGCACTATGCCATTTGTAAGGATGGCATAAATCCAACATTTCCACCTGGGTCACTCCCATAGAATTCCAAACACACAAGTCTCCATTCTTCGCCTGAAACTTGACCTTTACATTTACCGTGTGCATGCCTTTTGTCAATTAGTGCTCCAGTCCTTTCCGAGGCTATTTTGTTGTTTGTATTATTCATTGTTTAAATTATACGCCCAACCACCACCTTTACGCTATAAGTTTATTTTGCGAGTCGTAATCATGTCCAAGTGAAGTAGAAATTCCTTTTGTGATCCCCTTTGTTAATACCCGGCCGTCCTCTGGGCATGACAAAAA
>NC_046662.1:113569437-113571596 GCF_010883055.1 Belonocnema kinseyi | reverse complement strand
CTAAATTTTAAGTTTAAACGCTACAATGTTAATTTAAAACAAGATTCAGAATTAATTTAAAACTTGAAATTATTTCAAATAATTTGAAACACGATTTAGACTCTTTCAGATTGTAAAAAAAAGCTTTTTGACAATTGTACAGTATGTAAAAAGAATAACAAAAATTGTTGTGATTGCTATGAACATTGAAAATGATTTTTTATTTTGACAATTAAATTTGAAGTGAGTATTTGAAAACATTCTAAAAATTTTTAAAAAAAGAATCCGAACGATTTCAAGGAAATTTTTTTATTTTGCAGTTTTTTTTAATTTTAGGAAAAAAATCTAATTAACAAAATATATCAATTTTCAACCCAAAAGTTTACTTTTTACCAAATTAAATTCACTTACAGTTGAAGTACATAGTAAAAAAATTAATTTTTCCTTATTAAGGATTCATAATTATAGTTGAAAATTCAACTATTTACCTTCGAATTAAATTTTTTGTTAAAAATTTTACTTTTTTGTTAAAATTGAATCTTTGGGCGTCAAAAGTAAACAATTTGATAGAAAGTTAAACAAGTTGGTCGACAATTAAAATGTTGGTTGAAAATTCATATTTTTGGGTTAAAAATTCAGCTTTTTTGTAGATGATACTCTTTTTGAATTTAAAATTAAATAATTTTGTTGAAAGTTCATATATTTTGTTGGAAATTGACCTTGTTTGGTAGAAATTTAATCTTTTTGGTTGAAAATGTATCATTTTTGGTCCAAAATGCAATTGTTTGGTTGAAATATGAACTGTACATCTTCTTGGGCTTAAAAGTCGATTATTTCACTAAGAGTTAAATTACTTTGTAAAAAAAATAAAAGAGAGTACTCGAATATGAGATATTCTCGTAATATGAGAAAGCGGGGTATCAGCTAAACTAAGAGACCCACTCTGGTGGTTCTATCACTAACTTGTAGCCCTTGAAGAAAGAGTAATTTCGTGGTATAGTCCATTTTGCATTGGGCTTCTAAAGATTATAGGCGAACTTTTTGTGAAATCGATGGTGATCGAATTCCTGAAAGGGAATTCTTTAAACCCTATTTATTATTCATTAAATATGTATTTAGCAGTAAAGTTTGTCGGGAGTGATGGAGATTGAATAACTAAGTAGGAAAATAATGATAGTGTTGAAGTTCTTCACTGTACAGGTCAGGCATAGTAAGAGCATATTTGTAATGAAATTTTTTATTTGAGCTCCTTATTACAAAATAAATTTCCTTTAAAATGACCTATATTACTTTTAAATTCAGTACATAGAATTCCGAACATCACGCCAAACAGAGTTGGTATCTCATATTTGGGTATTCTCCTCTACTATTTCTTTCAACATGGTTTTATAATTATGGTAAAAAAGTTAACCATTTGGTTGAAAGTTTAACTCTTTGATTGAAAACTAATATTTTTCACTGAAAAAAATCAACTTTTTGTAGATAATTCGTTTTTTTTACTTTAAAATTAAATAATTTCGTTGAAAATTCCTGTATTTTGTTTGAAATTTGTCTTTTTTGTAGATCATTAATTTTCTTGGTCGAAAATTCATGTTATTGGTCGAGAATTTAACAACTTTATTCAAAATTTATTTTTTCGATTAAAAATTATTTTTTTTATCTGAAAATGTAACTATTCTAGGATTGATTAAAAACTAATCGTTTTGATCTGGAAATTGAACTATTCAATTTTTGGTCGAAACTTTATCCTGTACATTGTATTAGTTGAAACACTAATTATTTGATAGAAAATTTATTTAATTTGTTAAAAAGTAAACTTTGGAGTTAAAAATTGATATATTTTGTTAATTAGGTTTTTTCCTAAAATTAAAAAAACTGTAAAATAAAAAAATTTTCTTAAAATCGTCCGGATTCTGTTTTTTTTTTTTAATTTTTTAAATGTTTTCAAATAATCACTTAAAATTTATTTGTCAGAGTAAAAAATCATTTTCAATGTTCTTAGCAATCACAACAATTTTTGTCATTCTTTTTAAATACTGTACAATTCCCAAAAAGCTTATTGTTTTTAAATCTGCAAAAGTCTAAATCGTGTTTCAAATTATTTGAAATAATTTCAAGTTTTAAATTAATTCTGAATCTTGTTTTAAATTAACATTGTAGCGTTTAAACTTAAAATTTAG
>NC_046662.1:113567941-113569337 GCF_010883055.1 Belonocnema kinseyi | reverse complement strand
TATTATTAATGATAATATTATAATAGTCTTATTTAAATCTTGATCCGCATTTGAAAGAATTAAAGAAATTGGTGATTTTGGAATTCATTTCGTTTGGATAAATACTCAATTATTTGATTCAAAAATTAATTGTTTAGTTGAAAATGTAACTATTTTGTAAACAGTCCTCTTTTCTATCAAAAGTTCTCTTTCGTTAAAATTTTTATTTCTTTCATTTTAAGGTTCATATCTTACGTTGAAAATACATTTTTGAAACTGACAATTAATCTATACCATTTTTGGTTAAAAAATCATCTATTTTGTTAACAATTCGTCTTTCTTTGTAGAAATTAAATTGCTTTATAGAAAATTTATACTTTTTGATTAAAAATTACATTTTTCGGTTGAATTATCAACTATAAATATTTTTTGGCTGCAAAGTCGTTTTGTTGTAAATGCAACTATATTCTCAAAAATTAAAATCATAATTTTTAGGTTGAAAATTCTATTATTCACTTAAAGTTGAACTACTTAGTAAAAAAATTAATTTTTCCTTATCAATAATTCATAATTATAGTTGAAAATTCAACTATTTGCCTTTAAATTAGGTTAAAAATTCAGCTTTTTTGTAGGTAATACTCTTTCTGACTTTAAAATTTTAAAATTCATTAAAATTAAATTGACCTTTTTGAGTAGAAATTGAATTTTTTTGGGTGAGAATGTATCATTTTTGGTCAAAAATGCAATTGTTCGGTTAAAATATGAACTGTACATCTTCTTGGGTTTAAAAGACGATTATTTCACTAACAGTTGAACTACTTTGTAAAAAAAATAAGTTTTTTTAACAAGGTCTTATAATTATGTTTGAAAATTTAACTATTTGGTTGAAAGTTTAACTCTTTGATTGAAAACTCATATTTTTCGCTTAAGACATTGAACTTTTTGTAGATAATTCATCTTTTTTACTTTAAAATTAAATAATTTCGTTGAAAATTCATGTATTTTGTTTAAAATTTTTCTTTTTTTTGTAGATCATCAATTTTCTTGGTCGAAAATTCATCTGATTGGTTGAAAATTCAACAACTTTGTTGAAAATAAATTCTTTCCGTTAAAAATTATTTATCTTTATCTGAAAATGTAACTATTATAGGATTGATTAAAAATTAATCGTATATATTGGTTAAGTTTAAAAATCGTTTTTTTTTTATAGAACATAAATCTTTTTGGTCAAAAATTCACCTTTTCCCTGGAAAATTTAACAATTTTGTTAAGAATTCGTTTTTTTTCCTTGTTCAATTCAATTTTTTATCACAGATTTTATCTGGAAATTGAACTATTCCATTTTTGGTTAAACTTTATCCTGTAAATTATATTAGTTAAAACACCAATTATTTGTTAGAAAATTAATTTATTTGTT
>NC_046662.1:113558249-113567841 GCF_010883055.1 Belonocnema kinseyi | reverse complement strand
TTGAATGGGTTAAAAATAAAAATTTTTTAGACTGAAATAATATTTCAAGTCATAATAGAAAACAAATAAATTAATTTTCTAACAAATAATTGGTGTTTTAACCAATATAATTTACAGGATAAAGTTTAACCAAAAATGGAATAGTTCAATTTCCAGATAAAAGCTGTTATAAAAAATTGAATTGAACAAGGGAAAAAAACGAATTTTCAACAAAATTGTTAAATTTTCAAGGGAAAAGGTGAATTTTTGACCAAAAAGATTTATGTTCTATAAAAAAAACGATTTTCAAACTTAACCAATATATACGATTAATTTTTAATCAATCCTATAATAGTTACATTTTCAGATGAAGATAAATAATGTTTAACGGAAAAAATTTATTTTCAACAAAGTTGTTGAATTGTCAACCAATCAGATGAATTTTTAACCAAGAAAATTAATGATCTACAAAAAAAAGACAAATTTTAAACAAAATACATGAATTTTCAACGAAATTATTTCATTTTAAAGTAAAAAAGACGAATTATCTACAAAAAGTTGAATTTCTTAAGCGAAAAATATGAGTTTTCAATCAAAGAGTTAAACTTTCAACCAAATAGTTAAATTTTCAACCATAATTATAAAACCTTGTTTAAAAAAACGTATTTTTTTACAAAGTAGGTCAACTCTTAGTGAAATAAGCGTCTTTTAAACCCAAGAAGATGTACAGTTCATATTTTAACCAAGCAATTGCATTTTTGACCAAAAATGATACATTTTCAACAAAAAAGATTAAATTTCTACTCAAAAAGTTCCATTTAATTTTAATGAATTTTTTAATTTTAAAGTCAGAAAGAGTATTATCTACAGAAAAGCTGAATTTTTAACCTAATTTAAAGGCAAATAGTTGAATTTTCAACTATAATTATGAATCCTTAATAAGAAAAAAGTAATTTTTTTACTAAGTGGTTCAACTTTATGTGAATAATCGAATTTTCCAACCAAAAATTATGAGTTTAATTTTTAACAATATAGTTGCATTTACAACAAAACGACTTTGCAAACAAAAAATATTTACAGTTGATAATTCAACCGAAGAATGTAATTTTTAGTCAAAAAGTATACAGAGGCGCGCGAAGCATTCAAATTATGAGAATCGCCAGCCCAGCATCGAAATCTGGGTCCCAATCCCAATGGCTTGCGCGCGCAACCCAGGCATTTATATCGTCTCCTACCATATTCACACGGAAATAGAAGTGTCATAGTATTGGACCACGTCTCGTTTCAGATCTGGGATCACTGGTTAGACAACGTTGTATTCGACAATCTCTAATGCTTTTTATGTTCGATATCCAGTCTAGCCAAACTACATGTTCTTCATCACGTAACCTAGGGTCCCAATCGATTCCACTACGCCAAACTTCCTGCATAAGGATTTTTGATTTTATGGTAAAAGGAGAAACAAGACCAAGTGGATCAAAGATCGACATAATGACTCTCAAAAATTCCCGTTTGGTCGGTCTTTTTTCTCCGTCTAAAATTTCTTTTGGAATTTTAGAAAATTTGGTGTTGAATTTCAATTCGTCCGATTGCGAATCCCAAAAGTCGCAAAGTCGCGTTTCCTGTTTTTTTTAGGTACCTTTTCATTTGCAATTTCAGGTAAGACTTCGATGGCATTGCTTGCCCATTTATGCATTTTGAAATTAGCTTGTTTATTTATCATGATGACGTCGCGTATCATTTTAACCGCGTCTGATTTAGTTTTTACACTCGTCAAATAGTCATCCATGTAACTATTTTTTATAATACTTTTCGATGTTTTTGGATGTGAATCGGAGAACTGTTCAGCATTTTTATTTTTTATATAACTCGCATTGCACGGTGATGATTTCGCCCCAAAAATTAAATTCTTCATTTCATAAACGTCGGGCTCCCTCTCTC
Source organism: Belonocnema kinseyi (assembly GCF_010883055.1). Lineage (NCBI taxonomy): Eukaryota > Metazoa > Arthropoda > Insecta > Hymenoptera > Cynipidae > Belonocnema > Belonocnema kinseyi. Next base: position 113,565,921 of record NC_046662.1, on the reverse strand, counting down.
TATTCTCTCCACGCCATAAAAACCTCTGCGCGCCGCGATCTTCCTTGATAACGTTTATACGCAAAAACATGTCTTTAATGTCACTGATAACCGCTACACTGTATTGTCTGAATCGCATAAGAATTCCGGGTAAAACTTGTAAAAGATCAGGCCCGGCGTCTAATTGATCGTTCAAACTTATACCCTCAGTTTTTGCAGCGGCGTCAAATACAAAATGTATTTTATTAGGTTTGCTTATATTATAAACCCCAAAATGCGGCAAATACCAAATAGTTGGTCTCTTATCGTTAGTATTTACTTTTTCGGCATAACCGAGTTCTATAAAACGATTCACCTCTTTGTAATATAATTTTGCATAAACTGGATCGCGATCTAACCTTCGTTCTATTGTTATTAAACGTTTTTTGCTGTCGAATAGCTATTCACATCTACAAAGCATTCTTTTTTCCACAATAAACCCGTTTCCCAACAACCACCTAAGTTACGACTTGTTTTTTCCAGTATTTCCACTGCGTGATCGTGTTTGCTCTTGTTATTAATTTTCAAACTCATTCCCAAGCTATCTAAATCGAAATAATGTTTTAATAACGCGTCTAATCGTACTTCTTCTTCGCACGATTCGTCGCCGATATGTGTCTCCGACTCGTGCTTTCTCGAGATGTCTTTCACATTTAACACTGCTTGTGTTGTTTTTGATGTGTGGCATTTACGACCGTGCACAGCATAGCCTAACAATGATCGCGAGACCGCTACCTGACTATTTTTGATTTCTTTTAACTCTCGCGTTGCTATAAGCTGCCAGTTATCTTGGCCTATTAGTATTTTTACGTGTGGATTTTTATACGGTTCGATGTGTAAATCTTTTTCGATTTTTGTTAAATTGAAAAGAAAATTATTATTGATTGATTGTGTTGGAAGTTTGAAGTTTTTTACCGATATCGCACAATTGACTTTAAATTTTCCAAAAGAGTCGATTATATTAAAATTTACTTTTTCCGATTCATTCAAAATTATTTTCTCACTATTAATACCTTGTAAAGATAAATCAACTTTTTCACCACGGGCCCCTATGTTTCTTGCTAATTTTTCATCGATTAAAGTAATAGTCGAACCTTCGTCCAATAACGCAAACGTTTTTAAAGATGTTTTTGCACCTTCTACATAAATAGGCAGAATTTCAATAAAACTTTCGGTTCCTCTAGTCATTTTTGCGACTCGTTTCTACGGGTATCCGTGTTCACGTTACCCCCTGCTGTATTATTTTCAGGCGCAGATTGCGAAGTTCTTTCTTTGTACTTAGTATCGTTTGTACTGTTTGAATTATGTAATAAGTGATGACGTTTTTTGCAACGAGAGCATCTATTTCGCTCGTTACAATTATCCCTCCTATGTTGCTTTTTTAAACAGTTATAGCACAAACCGGAATTTCTTGCTACAGCCCACCGTCAGTGTAAAGGTTGTTTTTCAAACAAAACGCACTCCCACAAATGATGATCATTATTTTTACAAAAAACGCATTATTTATTTAAACCAAAACTGTTGTTTACATTTAAATTTATATCTAACTGGTCGGTATTTTCTATCTCCCTTGCATGCGTTGCCGCACATACTAATCTGGTTCGCGGTTGCATCGGCTTTTGTTTATTAATAAATGATCGCTGCGTAGCCGACGTTTCAGTCACGTCAGTATCAAAGATTCCGGATGAAATGGCCAGCTCAGCCTCGATGTATAAAAAATCGGCTAATTTTTCTAACTCGGACTTTTCTGCACTAGCAGTCGCGGCATATCTGTTGTATGCAAATTTAAGAGTAGGAAGTAATTTTATACCAATAGATTTTAACAATTCGGGACTGTATAAGTAACCAATCAATGAAAAAATTTTAAATGTCACGGCAGCATTTTTAAGCTTTGAAGCAAATCGCATTAAACTTATCTTCCCGCTTTCTAACGACGGTAGATTGTTTAAGTCCTCAACAATTTTTTGAGCATTAACATTTTTGTTACTATAATGTAACTGAAGCGTACGTATTATCTCTGCAGCGTCGCGACTTGTAGCAAGGAGGATACCTACGGTTTCGCGCGCTTCACCTTTTAACGCTTCGTTTAAACGCGTAATATTCTCCTGCTTACTGTATTCCCCAAGTAAAGTAGAGCTTTCAAATGCCTTTTTAAAATTTAACCATTCTGACGCATTGCCCGCAAAACTAGGTAAGTTTTTAGCTGTTGTTAATCGATTGACCAGTCGCGAATTTCCCACACTAAGCAGCGAATTTTGCAAACTATTGAAGGTTTGTTCCAAATCATCGACGAGACCTCTCGTCGGGTTGACATCGCTTTCATTATTGAGCTGATTTTGTCTTACCGATGTGCTGTTCGCCCAGCCAGTGCGACCACTGCGTCCACGCTGAGTTTCTGCGTTGTCGCCTGGTAGGATTTCTCTTTCGGGTGTCCCTATCAGAGACTGTTCCTCGTCGTCGCCGTCAACCGGAGGTATCGTCGATGGCGGTGATTGCACGTCGTCTATCGGACCTCTCACTCGTGAGGATCGTCGGCCCGTAGCTTGAGTGCGTCCTCGCGTATTCGCTGAAGCTACTCGTCCTCTTTTCGCCGCTGGCTGACCACCATCAGCGTTTCTGGCTCCTCGCGTGCGTTTGGAGGCATCGCGTAATTAATCACTTGTAAACAAAAGAAAAATACATTAAAAATAATGTCACAAATACTTGAATATTATCCCAGATTTTTGCCCGTTAAATAAGTCCCGGGTTTCGGCACCATTGTTTCTTATAGATACTAGGATAATACATTTTTAGTGCAAATTAAAAACATCATTTTGGATAAAACTTTTTGCTTTAATACAATGAAAGAAATTGACAATGAAAGAAACAATAAATTGAAAACATATAAAATACAATAAAATGTGAATTAAATAAAAAAACAAATTCAAGGCAAATAAAAGAAAATACAATTATTGGAATGAATGTTAAACTTAATTCAATTACATCTGATACAACCGCACCTAATTGACTAACCTCGTCAGAAATCAGAAAGCAAAAAAGCCCCGCGGAAGAGTTCATCAGGTTCTTTATAGATTTGGACATGTCTCCCACTTTTTCAATTCTGCGCCACCTTTTCCCCTAATATCCCTACGCCGCTCTGTCTCATAGCCTCACGGCCACGAGTTTAGTGTGCATGTTGTATATGTGTGGTGTATAAGCGGGGCACAGAGAAAGAAAAAAAAAATAGAAGAAAGAGAGAAAAGGAGAAGAGGAAAGATTGCTGCTAGGCGAGAGTATAAGATGAAAATAAGTTTATTATATGCATTGAAGAGAAAAGAGAGGGGGTTGAGACAGAGAGAGAAGAGAGGGAGAATGGTAGAAAAATGCAGAGAGAGAGAAAGAGTAACAGTCGAGAACATAACATATTTAAAAATTATCAAATCAAGCATGCGTGTATGTGTGGGTGTATGTATCTGGCTGCATCCGTGCACGTAATATTTTACCTTTCGTGCGGAAAATCTTTGGTTTCTCAGGTAATCAAGGCCTTGGTGTCACCAAGCTCATAAAATCGGCATCTGGTTATGGATTTATCCATATCCAGCGAGACACAGCGCGCGCCACAAAAATCGAATAACATTATTTATGTTAAAACCAGCACCTTATTCGAAATTGCAAATGATTAATTTAATTTTTACCCAGTACCTTGCCTATCCATGCTTTCTGATTTCTTTACAACTGTACGCATGTTTCCCAGACAATTCTCATCCATATGGAGTCCGCATTTACAAATGGATTTTAATATAAATATCATAATTTATCATTAAGTAATCAAACGCATTACTTCACTAATATAAAATACACTCAAAATCAAATACCAAATGTTATCCATTCTGAATAGTTACAAAATAAGACTGCCCAAGCAATCTTGAAATCTTCTTTGTCGGCGATCGTGATGTCAAATTCGATACAATTTGCAGATTATTTTTCGCTTCCTAGTTATTATTTTCCACGAAAGGCTTTTGTACCAATGTCGCCGCCACTTAGCACATATTTGTAGTTCTTAAATATTATCTCGACACTCGATACCGATTTTAACATTCAAACCCCAATCTTAGACTTTCGTGGACTAAAGAAATTTTATTTGCGTTTCGCCATTTAAGCAAAGAGCGATAAACACATCACATACCTTACAAGAAACCATCTCAATAGAACTTAAATATAATAAGTTGATAAGCGCTTTTATTTTTACTCTTTTAAATCAGAAATATGACTTCAAAGAAATTTCATATAAATATAATAAATTATCGATATTTTGTTTTTACCCTTAAATTTATACATTTTTATTTAAACTAGTTCTGTCTAAAACAAAAGCCCACTTACTTTTAACAGAATCTTAAACGTCAAAAAGTAAGAGATAATGGCTTACGAGATTAACATTTTTTTAAACAGAACGAAGAACAGAATGATTACAATCAAACAACTTTATTTATTTAATCTTAGCTGCTTTCCACCTTCTCTATCTACTGCGTTTGAAAACCAACGTGTTATGTAGTTATTATACTCTTTTACGGTAAGACCCGTAAATTTTTGCAGTATGATTTCTGTAAAAAACGGAGAATATGGGTTATGCATAATCATTAAATTGAAGTTTAGAGTTTCTTAGGTTTTTCTAGAATATAACGACACTTACCTTTTAAAATCGAGAACGTCTCAGTCTGCGAAAAGTTTTTTTTCTTTAGCCCTTTCGTTTCGCGACCAAATCCGCTGTACTGAATCTGTACTGCTTTCGACATAACCATTGGTAAAACTTCCTTTACAACTCGCTGAAATTCTGTTAGATGTCTAGAGTTCAGTACGATGAACGACTTCTAAAAATGACAAAAATACGCAAACATGTAACATAAGTTTTTTTCATATGTAATTTTATGCATTGTAATAGCTTATTATATTTAAACAAAAAAATACTTTTGTAATCCATGGTGTAAAAAACTTATTTAAACAAAGATAATATAATTTCGATGTCTTAATTTATCCTTAGCTAATTATTTTGTAATTCTAATTGTTAAATAATTCTTAAATAAAATTCTAAGTTTCTTGGTATTAGCATTTCAAAGACATAGCAAAAGTGTCAAACGATTTAAAATCATTTAAGAAATTTATCACACGATTTTAGAATGATTTCAAAAATTCAGAAAGATGTCAAAGATTCCAAAAGATTTAAATAATTTACAAATATTTTAAAAGATTTAAAAGATTTCGCAGATTGAAGTATTCCAAAGAAATGTACAAAGATTCCAAATTTTGTTTAAATAATTCTAAAGATTTTTAATATTTCACAAAAATTTAATTTATTTTGAAGAAAATTGAAGATATCAAAAGATTATAAATCATTTCACAAATACCTTTAAATATTTCAAAGATTTCAAAAGTTTTGAAATAATTTCGCAAAGAATTCAAATGATTGCAATTAATTTCACAGAAACATTTTAAAAAGTTTTAATGATTCCAATATATTATTATTTCACAAAGATATATTAAATTCTAGAAAATTGTAATCGTTTCACAATGATTCTAAACAGTTTGAAGATTTCAAAAGATTTCAAATAATTTCTGATTGATTTCGATGATTTCAAAGAAATTCACAACGATTTTTAAATACTATAAATGATTTTATAGAGATCACAAACATTACAAATATTTCAAAAGATTTTCAAGATCGATATTAAAATTTGTAAATAAAATCTGAAATATAATTTAAAAGATTTCATAAAATTTCCAAGATTTTAGAGAAGTTTCAAAATTTCACAATCATTTCAGTAATTTTTTAAAGATTGAATTTTAAAACGTGTCACAAAGAGTTAACAAATATTAATGAAGATTCACAATTATTTCAATGAATTAATAAAGATTTCAAAAGTTTTAAAGAGATTTCCAAGATTTTGCAAAGATTGTTAAATAATTCTCAGACACAGTTCCAAAGATTTTCGATTTACAAAATTTTACAAAGATTTTGAAGGTTTGAGCAAGAATTTAAAGTTTCCGCAATTTCACAAAGATTTCAACGATTGCGAAGCGTTTCGAAGATTTTTAAAGATTTTGAAAGCTTTCAAAAGATTTTACAAAGATTTTCCAGATTTCACAAAGGTGTCGAAGATTCCCAAATTTCACAAAGATCTGAAAAATTCCAAGATGTTTCAAATATTTCAAAAGATTTCGCAAACAATTAAACAAATGTAAATACTTCAAAATAATTTTAACGATTTAAAATAATTTCACATAGATTTTAAAAGATTACAAAGATATGATTTCAAAAAATTTTAATCAGTTCAAAAGATTTTAAAAGATTTTGAAAAGCTTTCGGAAGATTTCGAAGATTTAAAAAGAAATTCACAAAGATTCCAAAAGATGGTAAATTATTTCACAAAGATTTCAAAAGATTCAAATTTCGATATTTTTAAAAACAGTCCAAAAATTAAAAAAGGGTTAAAATTAAAAATTTATTTGCATCACAGTAGGTATTTCTTTGAGCTGTAGCTCAAGAGATAAAAAACCTTCCAAGTTAGTTGTGGGCAAGGACGGTAATATCGCTCTCTCCTGCAACCCTTGAAGTTCAAGATTATTTGTTGCCTTGATGGTTGATATAATTTCTGCTGTGTTATTGTTAAAGTCATACAAAAGACTTCGCCTAGTACTTTCAATGGCCTTAATTACTCTTTCAGTATCATCTGTAATATTATATTGAGTAAGCATTAAAAGCTGTGAAAGACGGATTAGATTTTAGAAAATGAAGGTAAAACTGGTATATTTCTTTTTTCGAGGCGCAGATGTAGTCCTGGATCTTTTGGACATATCATCACAAGGTAAGTTTCCTAAAATTGAATGCAGCAGTCAGGAAATCAAGTGTAGAATCACGAAAAATAGAAATGAATCTAACCATTAACCTTATTTTTCTTACATTCTGGTAATACATAAATACAAAAAACGCAATGCAATGCAATAAAGAATACAATCATAAAAATAAATACTTGAAGTTCTGTTGCTGCTTGACGAAGTATTACTTTTATCAGATTCGGAACCACCCTTTCTTTTTTGACTTATTACTTTATCTGTGATCTTCGAATCTGTAACAGGCATGATATATTAGACTATAAGAAAAGATTTTGAACTACAAATTTTTAAAGCTATAAATATCTTTCAAATAGCTCACAAATGTGACTTTGATTATTTTATATCATTCCATTAACTTTAAGATCAAAGGAGAAATTTCAGCAGAGAAAAATTCCAATAGAAATTAATCTAACCGATACTTTTCTTTTTATTACTTTTCATTTGGGTATTCAACTTTTTAGAAGCAGAAACAACATCTCGTGTATCTTGCAATCCCAAATTATCGAGCTCAAGTGATGAAGAACCTGAAAATCACCAAGGTTTCAAAAATTAAAATATGTACTTTAAATACAATGTAGTTAAGAATATATAATAAAAAACTTGAAGATTTTTACTTGAAAATCTATCTCTGCTGATGAAGTATTGCTGTTATCAGATTCGGATCCACTCTTTTTTTCCCCCCAGTTTTTTCTTTATCCGGGATTGTTGAATCTGTAACAGACATGACATAATGGATTATTAGCAAATATTTATTACTGCACATTTTTAAAGCTATACATATTTTCCA
>NC_046662.1:113555165-113558149 GCF_010883055.1 Belonocnema kinseyi | reverse complement strand
AGATTAATTTGATCAAAATGCTTGAACATTTAAAAATGTTACAAACTTTTTATTCAGAGCTTTTTACAACATTATTCCGTGTCTATGATGTAAAACCGGGTTCACCCAGGTAAAAGTTAAAAAAAATCGTGTACTTGGATGCAGCATAGTCCGCCAATGATAGGGTTAAAACCAGACTGGAAATGTATCCATTTAGAACATAGATTCCGCGACTTTAAAGCACATAAAAATTGTATTTCTAAAATCACACACTTGTGTGAATTAATCTCTTAAAATTTATCAGCAGTTAGGATTTTACAAAATTTTAGGAAAAATTTAAGTCTTATTAAGGACATGCTCTTCGTGACCACGTGACCAAACTAGTCCCCGGATATGAGCATTTTTTTGGTGTTCACTGTGTCCACACGGATTGAGATATCGTGTTTAAAATTTAACAGATTAAATAAAAAGCACTAAAGAACGTTCGTATACATCAATGTGTTTATAGTTTTAAGAAAGTTTATTTATAAATCGATGAAAAATGATATTACCATTCGAGTTATAGCACTATGCAGATAATTTTTGGTTTGATGCATTTCGGATTTTTTGGTTCGCGTATATTGAGCACTGACACCAGTTTTGGACTAAATCGTCTAAACCTTAAAAAAAATTAATGTAAGCAATAAAATTTGAACTTACGTTGCAAATCAACAAATAAGTATCTGCATACACGTAACCTATAATTATTTTTGGGGCATTTTTAGCAATTTCTAGCGGAGAGAAAAAGAAACTTTTACCGTCGATAAAGTCGAGATCACGTGACTAAGTTCATTCGTAAAATTTTGTATGGAGAATGAAATGATTTTCATTATTTTCGGTCATCACTACGAAATTGAGATATCGTGTTCAGGATTTAGGAAGTTATACCGAAAGCACTAAGGAACGCTTGTATATATCAAAATGTTCATAATTACGAAGAAAGTCCCATCTTGAGAAACGTGCATCTTCAGAAAATAATTCAAATTTTCTAATGGTTATATATTCTTGTAGATTTTTTTTATTGGTATGAAACAATTCCAAGAATAAAAATAAAATTTCGCCCGGGGGCAAAAGACAAGGCGAGTCCGAAGCTGAGTCCCGCTGGTTGGTTCACTGTCAACAATAGTTATCAGCTGATCGATTCAAGGTCAAGAATTATCGAAGTTGGTTGGAGAACTCTGACGAGTAAATTTTAGCATATTGCTGGTGTTGCTATGTTTCCAATTTGAAATTTATCAAAGTTTCTTTTTTTCTCCGCTAGAAATCACTAAAAATGCCCAAAAAATAATGATAGGTTACGTGTGTGCAGATACTTATTTGTTGGTTTGTAGCGAAGGTGCAAATTTTATTGCTTATATTAATTTTTTCAATGTTTAGACGATTTATTATAAAATTGGTGTCAGTGCTCAATATGAGGGAATAAAAAATTCTAAAATGCATCAAACCAAAAATGATCTGCAAAGTGCTATAACTCGAATGGTAATATCCTATTCCACCAATTTATAAATAAACTTTCTTTAAAATTACCAATATATAGATGTATACAAACGTTCTTTAGTGCTTCTTATTTTATGTGTCAAAGTTTAAACACGATATCTCAATTCGTGTGGACGCAGTGAACACCAAAAAAAATTTTCATAACCGGGGACTAGTTTGGTCACGTGGTCACCGAAGAGCATGCCCTTAAGAAGACTTAAATTTTTCCTAAAATTTTGTAAAATCCTACTTGCTAATAAATTTTAAGAGATTAATTCACAGAAGCGTGTGATTTTAGAACTGCAATTTTTATGTTCTTTAAAGTCGCGGAATCCCTGTTCTAAGTGAATAGATTTCCAGTCTGGTTTTAACCCTATCATTGACGGACTAGGCTGCATCCAAGTGCACGATTTTTTTTTTAACTTTTACCTGGGTGAACCCGGTTTTACATCATAGACACGGACTAAGTCAAGTGACTAATGAGATGAATATGTTATAAGTTAATTTAATACGATGCTTGAAACCTTCTGCGATGATATTGTAGGTATACAATTACGATCATGGTGTATCTTGAAGCTCGTCCCTGACCGCTGCCATGCTTAAACAGCGGCCGCGAACGTTGGAGGTAACAACAGTCACCATTAGTCACCAATTTTGAGAGAGGATGGCCACGGAGAGCTTCCAAAAAGTGCAGCAACTTTGTTAAAAAGCAGTACTTACAAAAAACTGAAAATTAAACGTATGAAGGGGAAGAGTCGTCGTCTAAGCGAAATGGAATATGGTCATTACGTTTATTTTGGAATTGCGGATAATTTGAAACGCATAATTTTGCCAAAAGTATACAAGAAACGAACAATAAATTTACTAATAAATATTGACGTTCTTCCAATTTTCAATCATTCACGTGAACAGTTGTGGCCTATTTTAATGCTCGTTTTTGACCCGGAGTATGAATCGGCGCCGTTTATAGTTGCTGCATTTTGCGGAAAGTCAAAGCCGAAATCCGTGGACATATTTTTAAAAGACTTCATTGTCGAAATAAAACAACTTCTCAATAATGGTATCAATATTGATGGAGATCACTTTACTATCGAGATACTTGGTTTTGTTTGCAATACCCCCGCTCGTGCGTTCTTGAAGTGCTGTAAAGTTTATGGAGAATTTGGTGCATGTGAACGTTGCGAAGTAGAGGGGACATCGGTTAAGAATCACCGAGGAAATAAAAAAAGCGTATACGCCAACGTTAATGCAAAATTGAGAACAAAGAGACCTGTCTCAAAACAGTGGCAGAAGAAACATCACAACGGTCGAACACCTTTATTAGATATTTCGGGGTTTAATCCAGTAAGAGCCCTTCTTCTCGACTCGATGCATTTATTGTACATAGTAGTAATGAAATTTTTATTGGAGGAATGGCTTTCAGGAAAGAATCGTCTAACGAAACTAAGTGAGACCCAACGGGAATATTTACGTCAAATGCTTCTAAAGCT
>NC_046662.1:113553172-113555065 GCF_010883055.1 Belonocnema kinseyi | reverse complement strand
GTAATGAAATTTTTATTGGAGGAATGGCTTTCAGGAAAGAATCGTCTAACGAAACTAAGTGAGACCCAACGGGAATATTTACGTCAAATGCTTCTAAAGCTTACGAAGGTTCCTGATGAGTTTCAAAGAAAGGACTTTGATCTAGATGACCTCTCACACTGGAAAGCAACTCAATATAGATTTTTCCTACATTATTCCAGTCTTGCATGCCTTCGAAAAATTCTAAACAAAGATATGCATGACCATTTTATGCTATTTTTTGCAACTTGTCGCATTCTGTGCAGTCCTGAACTAGCCGTCACATACAGCGATTACGCTAGATCATTATTGAGATCATTTGTGAGCTTGTTTCCGACCTTCTACGGAGAAGATTCGCAGAATATTGTTAGACACAATCTTATTCATCTTGCTGATGACGTTGTTTACACCGGGGTAGAGTTGCCTGCGACTTCGGCTTTCGTATTCGAAAACTGTCTTCGTTGGATTAAGGACATAATAAGAACAAACTATAAACCGCTGCAGCAGCTAGTCAGACGTATCGCTGAAATACATTCCTGCCCTGTGGCACCAGACCTACCTGAGGTCAAGCTTCCGCTGAGCAAGCGCACATGTAAAAAGAACGATTTATTCGTGGAATTGCAAAAGGGCACTTCATTGGATACTGATAGCAATGTGAAACGTGTAGTGTACAAGGACATGATTGTTAAATTGAAGTTTTTTTATGTTAGCCAAATTAGAAGGAAATTCGTCCTATTGACTGTCGATAGCAAAAAAATTGTTGTTAGTTTACTTCATGACTCTTGAATACGATTGACATTATATTTAATTAAAACAAAGCATGTTGCAGTGCTTTAATTTTAATTAATTTGTGTAAGTTGCTCTTTTTAGTCTGGACAGACTCAGACCTTATAATTAATTATTCACTTCTTTTCTTACAGTTCTGTTGAAATGGATGAAATGCAAAACTCAGATTTTTTACAACCAGATACTACGCACGTAGTAATACTATTTTTTGGTGACAATAATAAGGAACAGAAAGATGCTGAGCTGGTTCCACGATCATGGATAACAATAATCGAGAGTAAACATATTTGTTATTATCCAAACGAATCAAATTACGGATTTGTGGAAAAGTGGGTGTCAGAAAATGAAGAACCTGATGAAAAGAAATGGCAGAAATTTGAAATAAAAATTTTGAAAGAAGCCCGTGAGTAATAGTTTTAAATGCGACTGTGCAAATAATTTTAGACGTCTTACTTTGTTTAATGTTTAATTAAAATCATCTTTATTGCAGACAGCCATAGCCAAGGTATTAGAAGATTATCTCAGTCATTCGTTTCTGATTGTGTTGAAAGCAGTACTCAGAATGAGAGCACTTATGAAAATGAAAAGTCCAAGAAAGAATGCACTGATTATCCTACAGAAATGCCTCGAAACCTTAATTTAAATGCAGCTAAGTAAACTCTACGAAATATTCCTGCCTTTCAGTCCTCCACTAAAGAAAGAAATAATAAACAAGGTTTTCATTTAATTTTGGATACAGGCAATTGTTCAAAAAATGATATAGAACTACATTTTTGCTATTAGCAAAAAATGTCAATTTTAATAACGTAATGTTTCAGATCAAGCTACTAAGAAAGAAGTTGCACTTGCCAAAAGGGTGAAGACAAGATTGGGTTTTGAACCTTCCGAAGATTCTTCTAAACTAAAAAAGAATTCAAAACCAAAGTCTGAATCTGCCAGTGAAAGCAGTGGTATCAAAAAAATTTTAAACACTTATTTTTAAGCTGTTTGGAAAATATGTATAGCTTTAAAAATGTGCAGTAATAAATATTTGCTAATAATCCATTATGTCATGTCTGTTACAGATTCAACAATCCCGGATAAAGAAAA
>NC_046662.1:113526051-113553072 GCF_010883055.1 Belonocnema kinseyi | reverse complement strand
AAAATTTAGTTCTGAATTTTTCAAAAAAAAAATCTAAAATCGGTGCATAATTGCGTTCTAAATGTCATTTTGAACCTCGTTTTCCGATTTCACCCCACTGTGTGTCGTTACGATCTGTTATTTAGGAGGGGGGATACTTTAACCCATTAACATAACATTTTTATTTTTTTTTAATGAGATTAAATTTTTTGTAGGTTTATGGCAAATTTTCAAATAGTTCAAATTTAATTTTAAAAGAATAATATTAAGTTTGAAAAATTTCGAAATGCGTGTAAGAAGAATATGAAAGAATTTGAGACCATTTTTTAGGATTTCGAAAGGGTGTAAAATATTTCAAGTAAAATTTGGTATTTTTGCCATATTACATCATTGTATAAAAACTTTGAAAGATTTCTTAGTAACATTGTAAGGTTTCACAATAATGAAAAAAATTGAATGTTGTATCTAAGTGAATAACTTTTAAATAACTTTTAAATAAATACTTTTAAATAAAAAAAGGACTCTTTTGTCCTCGATCGACGATATCTCAGCAACCAATGGTTGCACAGAAAATTTAAGGGCAGTTCTAAAAACTGGAATAAATTTCCGACAAGATTCTGCTACGACCTTGTATATATATTTTTAATCCATGACATAAATTTGAAAAAAACACGAGAAAATGGGTAATTTTAATGTTTTTTCAGAACATCAACGGCTAAATTTCAAATCTTTATGAAATGACTAATGTTGGATGTGCTTTTTATAATTAAACAACTCACAAAAACCCTGCGTAGTTACATTTCGATATAACAAACCGTTTCCTCATTGTAAACGGGCAAACATTTGAAGAAATTAAAGGGCCACGTTTTTTTGCGCTTAAACATGTCCTAATCATCGGAATCTACGTTCTAAATGAATACATTTCCAGCCTGGTTTTTACCCTATCATTGGCGGACTAGGCTGCAGTCAAGTGCACGATTTTTTTAAAAACTTTTACCTGGGTGAGCTCGGTTTTGCACCATAGACACGGACTAAGTCAAGTGACTAATGAGATGAACATGTTATAAGTTAATTTAATACGATGCTTGAAACCTTCTGCGATGATATTGTAGGTATACAATTACGATCATATTGTATCTTAAAGCTCGTCCCTGACCGCTGCCATGCTTAAACAGCGGCCGCGAGCGTTGGAAGTAACAACAGTCACCATCCAATTATTATCATTATATTTTTTTAAAACTTTTACGCGGTTGAACCCAGTTATACATCATAGCCACGGACTAAGTCAAGTGAATGATGAGATTAGCTGATTAGCTATTAGATTATAAGCTAATTGAATACGATGCTTGAAACCTTCTACGATGACGTTGTAGGTATACAATTGCGAGCGGCCGCGAGCGTTCGGGGTGCGACACCAGTCACCTTTGGATACCCTCTTAGAGCTTTCTTGATGCTTCCCTTTTATTAGTACTATTATTGTGTAGTTTTCATGGTAAATAGGAAATGTTATGGTCTGCTACTTGGGGGAGGAGAGGGGTAAAAGGTCGACAACATTCATAAATATTAACAAAAAAATTTGTTTTAATTCATAAATAGTGTTTCGAAATTTGAAAAAGAGGAATTTTTTAAATTGTAACAAATTCCTACTCATAACAGGGAAATAAATATAACGTGAATTGGAAAAGAACAGTTTCATACAAAATTATAATGTTTACGTTGGGAGGGAATTTCAGTGAAGAATTTTCTAAAGGAATTATAATTTTCAGTTTTAGGGTAGTCAACCAAAATTATTTTTAAAAATTCGAATTTCATAAGGTTTTCAGAGAATAATATTGCAATGCATTTTCAATCATAAATCTAGTGATGATAAAAGATATAAGAAGGAACATTGTAGTACGTTCGCTACAAAGTAAGACTTCGGACAATTTTAGTAGATTCGAAAATTTTATCAGTATATATTTCTCAATGTTCTAAATATATGTATTTTCTTATTATTTTGAACACTTGATTAATTTTCTCTCAGACGTTTATGATATTAATATTAATAATTATTAATAAAAGTTATCATGTTTATGAATAGTAATCTTGATACAGACTTTGAAAAGTTTAAATTTTAATTTAAAATATTCTCTTTCATGTAAAAGGAATGTTAGTATAATTTTTTCTCAAAAAAAGAAAAAAATGTGATGCACTTTTTTAGTGATGAAAATAGCAAACGTTACCAAAAAAATATGCTTAAGTGGTTATGTTTTTAATAATATTATGAAATACGAAAGAGTACCTTAATAAATTGAATATATCAAATGAGATATTTGCAGACGTTTACTATATACTAATTCTTTTTTGGCCAGGTTTAAACATTTCTTTAAAAAGAAATTCGTTGCTTTGCTGTTGAAAATGAAATAAAAGAGACAAAAATTCTAATTCGTATTATAGAAAAAAAACATTTGTTTCTAAAGCGATTAAATTCAAATGATTCCAAAGAAGTGGAATCTGTAAGTAGAGTTAAACGAAGATTCTCAGCAGGTTTAGCAAAGTTAGTCACGGATGATAAAGAAAAATCAGATCCTTAACTGAATTACAATACAGATTTTCAATCGAATATTGTACACAATAATTTTAACTCTTCCGAAATTTTAAATCCGCCAAATTCTTCCAGCACTAAAAAATCTCCATCGCCGACCTTAACTCCTGAACCTTCAGTTTGCGAATATAACCGTGATTCAGATCTTTCAAGCAGTAGCTCTAGAGAGTTTCCATCTTCTATTGACACTAATTCTATTGACACTAATGGCAATAATGGGAAGAATGATAAATCAGAAAATGTGAAATCTCCTTTTCGAGATAAAATCCATGCGCTACTTGTTCGCCACATATCGAACACGATAAAAGATTTTACCACAGAATTATTGGGAATTTGAGAGCGGATGGCCACGGAGAGCTTCCAAAAAGTGCAGCAACTTTATTAAAAAGCAGTACTTACAAAAAAAATGAAAATTAAACGTATGGAGGGGAAGAGTCGTCGTCTAGGCGAAATGGAATATGGTCATTATGTTTATTTTGGAATTGCGGATAATTTGAAACGCATAATTTTGCCAAAAGTATACAAGAAACGAACAATAAAGTTTCTAATAAATATTGACGGCCTTCTAATTTTCAATCATTCACGTGAACAGTTGTGGCCTATTTTAATGCTCGTTTTTGACCCGGAGTATGAATCGGCGCCGTTCATAGTTGCTGCATTTTGCGGAAAGTCAAAGCCGAAATCCGTGGACATATTTTTAAAAGACCATTGTCGAAATAAAACAACTTCTCAATGATGGTATCAATATTGATGGAGATCACTTTACTATCGAGATACTTGGTTTTGTTTGCGGTACCCCCGCTCGTGCGTTCTTGAAATACTGTAAAGGTCATGGAGGATTTCGCGCATGTGAACGTTGTGAAGTAGAGGGGACATCGGTTAAGAATCACCGAGGAAATAAACATAGAGTATACGCCAACGTTAATGCAAAATTCAAAATAAAGAGATCTTTCTCAAAACAGCGGAAGAAGAAACATCAGAACGGTCGAACACCTTTATTAAATATTCCGGGTTTCGATCCAGTAAGAGCCTTTCTTCTTGACTCGATGTATTAATTGTACATTGGAGTAATGAAATTTTTATTGGAGGAATGGCTTTCAGGAAAGAATCGTCTAACGAAACTAAGTGCGACCCAACGGGAATATTTACGTCAAATGCTTCTAAAGCTTATGAAGGTTCCCGATGAGTTTCAAAAAAAGGACTTTGATCTAGATGACCTCTCAAACTGGAAAGCAACTCAATATAGAATTTTTCTACATTATTCCAGTGTTACATTCCTTCGAAAAATTCTAAACAAAGATATGCATGACCATTTTATGCTCTTTTTTGTAGCTTGTCGCATTCTGTGCAGTCCTGAACTAGCAGCTACACACAACGATCACGCCAGATCATTATTGAGATTACTTGTGAGCTTGTTTCCGACCTTCTACGGAGAAGATTCGCAGAAAATTGTTATACACAATCTTATTCATCTTGCTGATGAAGTTGTTTACACCGGGGTAGAGTTGCCTGTGACTTCAGCTTTCGTATTCGAAAACTGTCTCCGTTGGATCAAGGACATAATAATAGCAAACTATAAACCGCTTTAGCAGCTAGTCAGACGTATCGCTGAAATACATTCGTGCCCTGTGGCACTAGACCTACCTAAGTTCAAGCATCCGCTGAGCAAGCGCATATGTAAAAAGAACGATTTATTCGTGGAATTGCAAAAGGGCGCTTAATTGGATACTGATGGCAATGTGAAACGTGCAGTGTACAAAGATATGATTGTTAAGTCGTCAGACCCAGATAACATTGTACAATTAGATAATGGAAGTATTATTTGCATATCGAGTATTACCTACGCCAGTAATGGAACTGTTTCCCTTTAGGGTTGTGAAATATCAAAAGAAAACCTTTTTCAATACCCGTGCAATTCTGAAGAAATGGGTGTTTACAAATTAGGTTCTAAATCAAAGAAATTGAATTTTTTTATGTTAGCCAAATTAAAAGTAAATTCGTCCTATTAAATGTCGATAGCAAACAAATTGTTGTTAGTTTACTTCATGACTCTTGAATGCGATTGACATTATATCTAACCAAAACAAAGTATGTAGCAGTGCTTTAATGATAAAAAATTGTGTAAGTAGCTCTTTTTAGTCTGGACAGACTTAGATCTTATCATTAATTTTTCACTTCTTTTCTTACAGTTCTATTAAAATGGATGAAACGCAAAACTCAGATTTTTTACAACCAGATACTACGCACGTAGTAATACTATTTGTTGATTATAATAACAAGGAACAGAAAGATGTTGAGCTGATTTCACGATCATGAATAACAATAATGAATAGTAAACATATTTGTTATTATCCAAATGAATCAGATTGCGGATTTATCGAAAAGTGGGTGTCAGAAAATAAAGAACCTGATGAAAAGAAATGGCAGAAATTTGAAATAAAAATTTTGAAAGAAGCCCGTAAGTAATAGTTTTAAATGCGACTGTGCATATAATTTCAGACGTCTTAAATTGTTCAATGTTTAATTAAAATCATCTTTATTGCAGACAGCCATAGCCAAGGTATTAGAAGATTATCTCAGTCATTCGTTTCTGATTGTATTGAAAGCAGTACTCAGAATGAGAGCACTTACGAAAATGAAAAGTCCAAGAAAGAATGCACTGATTATCCTCCAGAAATGCCTCGAAAACTTAATCTAAGTGCAACTAAGGAGGCTAAACGAAATATTCCTGCCTTTCAATCCTCTACAAAAGAAAGAAATAATAAACAAAGTTTTCATTTAATTTTTGATACAGGCAATTGTTCAAAAAATGATATAGAACTACATTTTTGCTATTAGCAAAAAATGTCAATTCTAATAACGTAATATTTTAGATTAAGCTACTAAGAAAGACGTTGAACTTGTCAAAAGGGTGAGGGCAAGATTGTGTTCTGAACCTTCCGAAGATTCTTTTAAACTAAAAAATAATTCAAATCCAAAGTCTGCATCTGCCAGTGAAAGCAGTGGTATCATAACATTTTTAAACACTTATTTTTTAGCTGTTTGGAAAATATGTATAGCTTTAAAAATGTGCAGTAATAAATATTTGCTAATAATCCAATATGTTATGTCTGTTACAGATTCAACAATCCCGGATAAAGAAAAAACTGGGGAAAAAAAGAGTGAATCCGAATCTGATAACAGCAATACTTCATCAGACAGAGATAGATCTTCAAGTAAAAATCTTCAAGTTTTTTGTTATATATTCTCAACTGCACTGTGTTGCAAGTATATATTTTAATTTTTGAAACTCTGGTAATTTTCAGGTTCTTCATCACTTGAGCTGAACAATTTGGGATTGCAAAATACAAGAGATGTTGTTTCTGCTTCTAAAAAGTCGGATACCCATACGGAAAGTAATAAAAAGAAAGGTATCCGTTAGATTAATTTCTATTGGAATCCCCCCCCCCCCTGGAATTTCTCCTCTGATCTTAATGTTAATGGAATGATATCAAATAATTAAAGTCACATTTGTGAGCTATTTAAAATATATTTATAGCTTTAGAAATTTGTAGTTCAAAATATTTGCTTATAGTTTAATATATCATGTCTGTTACAGATTTGAAGACCACAGCTAAAGCAAAAAGTCAAAAAAGAAAGGGTGGTTTCAAATCTGATAAAAGTAATAGTTCTTCAAGCAGCAACAGAACTTCAAGTATTTATTTTTATGATTGTATTCTTTATTGCATTGCATTGCGTTTTTTGTATTTTTGTATTACCAGAAAGTAAGGACCACATCTGCGCCTCGAACAAAGAACGGTACCAGTTTTACCTTCATTTTCTAAAATCTAATCCGTCTTTCACAGCTTTCAGTGCTTACTCAATATAATATCACAGATGATACTGAAAGAATAATTAAGGCGGAGTCTTTTGTATGACTTCAACAATAAAACAGCGGAAATTATATCAACCATCAAGGCAACAAATAACCTTGAACTTGAAGGGTTGCAGAAGAGAGCGATATTACCGCCCTTACCCACAGCTAACTTGGAACGGTTTTTATCTCTTGAACTACAGCTCAAAAAGATACTGGAGATGGACGCAGAATTGTTAAATTTAATGAATTTTATTAATTATTAATATTCTACGTTGAGTCCACTAACTTTCACCTGAAATATTTTCTGGGCATATTTTTAATAAAAATTTGAGATTATGAAATCAGTATTAAGATTTCATTCAAACTAGCCTAGTATTTGAAAATTAAGATATTGTAGCATTTCAAAATTTTTTAAACAATTGAGAATAATCGTTATGCTCTGAAAAAACGATATCCTCGGAAATCTTTCCGAGATATAATTGAAAATTATATCTATAATTTTCAATTATTATGAAATTCTACTTTGATGCACATACCTTTTTAATTTTAATCCTTTTATAATTTTTGGACTGTTTTTAAAAATATCGAAATTTCAATTTTTTAAATCTTTGTGAAATAATTTACCATCTTTTACAATCTTTGTGAATTTCTTTTAAATCTTCGAAATCTTCCGAAAGCTTTTCAAAATCTTTGAAATCTTTTAAAATTTTTGTGAACTGATTCCAATTTTTTGAAATCATATCTTTGTAATCTTTTAAAATCTATGTGGAATTATTTTAAACCTTTTAAATTATTTTGAAGTCTGTACATTTTTTTAATCGTTTGCAATATCTTTTAAAATATTTGAAACATCTTGGAATTTTTCAGATCGTTGTGAAATTTTGAAATCTTTGACACCTTTATGCAATCTGGAAAATGTTTGTAAAATCTCTTGAAAGCTTTCAAAATATTTGAAACGTTTTGCAAGCGTTGAAATCTTTGTAAAATTGTGAAAAATTTAATTCTTGCTCAACTCTTCGAAATCTTTGTGAAATCTTGTAACTCGAAAATCTTCGGAACTGTGTCGGACAAATAAATACCAATCTTTGCAAAATCTTGGAAATCTCTTTAAAACTTTTGAAATCTTTGTTAATTCATTGAAATAATTGTGAATCTTTATTAATATTTGTGAACTCTTTGTGACCCGTGTTAAAATTCAATCTTTTAAAAATTAATGAAATTTTTGTGAAATTTTGAAACTTCTCTGAAATGTTGGAAATTTTATTAAATCTTTTAGATTATATTTCAGATTTGATTTACAAATTTGAATACCGATCTTGAAAATCTTTTGAACATTATTTTAAATGTTTTGAAATCTTCAAAATGTTTAGAATCATTGTGAAATGATTACAATTTTCTAGAATTTCATATATCTTTGTGAAATAATAATATATTGGAATCATTAAAACATTGTAAAATGTTTCTGTGAAATGAATTGCAATCATATGAATTCTCTGCGAAATTAGTTCACAACTTTTGAAATCTTTGAAATATTTAGAAATAATTGTGAAATGATTTACAATCTTTTGAAATCTTAAATTTTCTTTCAAATACATAAAATTTTTCTGAAATATTTAAAATCTTTCGAATTACTTAAACAAAATTTGGAACCTTTGTGAATTTCTTTGAAATGCTTTAATCTGCAAAATCTTTTAAATCCCTAAAAATATTTTTTAAAATAATTAAATCTTTTGGAATCTTTGACATCTTTCTGAATTTTTGAAATCTTTGAAACCATTCTAAAATCTTGTGATATATTTCTTAAATGATTTTAAATCGTTTGACACTTTTGTTATGTCTTTGAAATGCTAATACCAAGAAACTTAGAATTTAATTTAAGAATTATTTAGCAATTAGAATAGAAAAATAATTCGCTAAGGATAAATTAATATATCGAAATTATATTGTCTTTGTTTGAATAAGTTTTTTACAGCATGGATTGCAAAAGTATTATTTTGTTTAAATGTAATAAGATATTAAAATGCATAAAATTACATATGAGAAAACCTTATGTTACATGTGTTTTATTTTCGCTTATAGTTAGAGTAGCTTTGACATTTAAGCCCGGAAAATAACAGGGAATTTTTCGGGTGAAAATTATTAGACACCCTAAGTCCATTTGAGAAACAAATATTTAGCTAAATCCATTTTTGAAGTGAACGGAAGAACTCGGACATTTTGCACATTTTAACAACTTTCTTAGGAAAGAAACTAATTAACCCAAAGTGTTCAAACTTACTAGTAACGTTCGTCTCTTTTTTCATATAGGAATCCACCTAATATTTGTCAATTCGCCTTACAAATAAGTTTCACTATGCTTCACTCATTATTAACATTTTACGGAAGGTGTTTAGCTTAGCTTTAACAATAATTATTTACAAAAGTTGATCTCTACAATGTTATTTTAGAATTGCTTAAGATATTAATGAAGGTTAGCAGACCATTAATTTTGAATTATTAGCACATATTTTCTGATTCAAAAAGGATTCGAAAATAATCGGTATTCTGTCATTAGTTAATATTTTAGCCTATTTCAAAAAACCTTCATGAGTCAGAATTTTAAAGCTGATTATTTTTTTAACTGAACTAAAAACCTTCGTAATATTTTATTAGTGATTATTGAATTATAATAATTGATATAATTACATCAGTCATAATATTATATTTTCATAGTGCACGTCTATTTTTTTTTTTTTTTATACCCTCGTAAAGTTTGCGTATTTTTGTCATTTTTAGAAGTCGTTCATCGTGCTGAACTCTAGACATCTAACAGAATTTCAACGAGTTGTAAAGGAAGTTTTATCGATGGTTATGTCGAAAGCAGTACAGATTCAGGACAGTGGATTTGGTCGCGAAAAAAAAGGCTAAAGAAAAAAAACTTTGCGCAGACTAGGACGTTCTCGATCTTAAAAGGTAAGCGTCGTTATATTCCAGAAAAACCTAAGAAACTCTAAATTTCAATTCAATGATTATGCATATCACATATTCTCCGTTTTTTCACAGAAATCATATTGCAAAAATTTACGCGTCTTACCGTAAAAGAGTATAATAACTACATAACACGTTGGTTTTTAAATGCAGCAGATAGAGAAGATGGCAAGCAGCTAAGATTAAATAAATAAGGTTGTTTGATTGTAATCATTCTGTTCTTCGTTCTGTTTAAAAAAATGTTAAGCTCGTGAGCCCTTATCTCTTACTTTTTGAAGTTTAAGATTCTGTTAAGCGTAAGTGGGCTTTTACTATTATTATATGATTTTTGACTGTATTAATTCATTACTTCGTTCTTTTTCATGTAAGTGCTTCCATTGTAAAAGGCAAGTCATGTTGGCATATAAAACCTTTCTTTTCATATAAAAATTTCCTTGGATCTTAAAATTGTTTTTCATTCCATTTACAAATAAGATTTAGGTCACATTACAGAATGTCAATTTTTGGCAAAGTAATATTTAGTATAGTCGCTATAAATATTTATATATTAACTAAGAAGTTACTTCGATAAATTCTTTTTACAAGTTGAAGAAAATTCCCATGATGACCAATATTTTGTTGATTTATTTGTAACTTGTGGCAGTTTTCGTTTAAAAAATTTCATTATTTATACGAAAGAAATTGTTTCAGTGACAGCATTTTTAATAATTATTTTAAAAAATGTATATCTTTGCGAAATTTTAACTGCGAAAGTACTGTTCTTAAACAACTTGAAACTCGTGCCTTGCCTATTTTTCGTAATTCTTTACAATTTCCTGTTTAAAGTTGTTTTTTAAAAACACTTTATAGAAAGACGTTTTTAATTTAGGGAAATTGTTATTTTTTGGTACAAGGTATAGATCTAGAAATAAACAATGTAAAAGTTTGAAGTGTTAAAAGAGCAATAGTTTCTCAGACATCATTTTGCAAATATATTAATTTTGCTAGGAAATTAATTCCTTAAATCATTGCAACTAAAAATTGGTTCTTTAACAGTCGACTCACCTTTAGTAGTAACGCCAGTACCGCGCCAGTAGGGACGTTTGGCGAAGGCAGAGAAACATTTATAGTATCGCCCCAGTACTAACCGAAACCTGCCAACCGAGGTTCCGTTCATTCTAATTCCAGTGCCGCGTCAGTACAGGCATAGTACCAACTCCAGTACCAAGTGAGAACTCCCTGCCGAAGTACAATTCGTAGTAATTCCTGTACCGCGTCAGTATTGACATTCAGTACAACCACAGTACTAAGGGCAAACTCCCAGCCGAGTTACGTTTGGCAGTAATGCTAGTACCGCGTCAGTACAGACTTTCAGTACAGGCATAGTAAAAACTGATGTACCGCCTCAGTACCAAGTGACAACTCCCAGCCGAGTTACCTTGGCAGTAATGCCAGGATCGCGTCAGTACAGACTTTCAGTACAGACATAGTACTAACTGCTGTACCTCTCAAGTACCAAGTGACAACTCCCAGCAGAGTTACCTTTAGCAGTAATGCCAGTGCCGCGTCAGTACAGGCTTTCAGTATAGAAATAGTACTAACTACTGTACTGTCCCAGTACCAAATGCCAACTCCCAGCTGAGTTACCTTTGGCAGTAATACCAGTCCCGCATCAGTACAGACTTTCGGTACAGATATAGTACTAACTTTCCACCTGGGAATGATCTCAAGGTAAAAGAATTGCGAGAACCTATGCATGGAAGGAAACTAGATATTTTATATGTGTCTTGAACATAGAAAAAGGGATGCGAAAGTAGAGACAGAAAACGGCGTGTGGAAAAACGGATTTGAAATATCCCAGGTGCAAATGTCGGTAATGTGCCGGAGTTCACCACCGGCGTAGTACTGGCCCAGTACTGCCCACCAGAACAGACAGCCGGTGGTTCGCCCAGTACTGGCAGAACGTTGGCTGCACGACCGGGGCGGCATTATGCCAGTAGTACAAAAATAGACTTAAAAATAAAATACGTCTACAAATGTTGTCAGGGTGTTTTGAAATGTCGAGAAATTGACTATACAATTAAGGTGAAAACATTTTTTTTCTATTACTTTTTTTTGAGGAAAATATTGTAAGTTCCACCTTCATGAAACATGTTAAATGTACAGAAAAAATTAGATTGGATGTATGTCCTAATCGTTGTAGAATAGTCTAAAACACCTAAAAAGCAAAACGTTACACGAAGGTTTCAAGAAAATTGTTATTAAAAAAATTGTTGCGCAGCGTGGTAAGATTTCTAAGTTCCGTCGATACAAATTTTAAATGCTCATAAAATTTTATTATCAGAACTTTTAAAATGGTCGAAAACGCGAAAAAATAAAATATTTCTTTAAATTGTAGTCGATTTAAATTATTTATTTAATCATTATTTTATTGATATTCCTGTTAACAGTTCGTGTATTTTACATTTACATAACGTCGTATAATAATAAATAATTAGAAAAAGAGAGCTCAAAATTTGGTACTTTAACTTTTCTAAACTGTAGCTTATGAGGATGGCTTTTTCATCAAGTTTCAACTTGTCGGATTGGCGCAGTGGTTAGCATTCAAAACTGCTAGACGATAGATTTAGGTATAGATCTGTAGGTTCGATCCCCCTTAGCGTTACAAACTTTATTTGTAATATAATGTTTACGAATGTAAAATATGTATTCATTCTAAGCAGCGCCATTAACATGTATTGACAAAATATTCGCTGTTAATTATTATTTATTTTTTAAATACCTTTTTTGTTATATCTTTAGATTATGAAAACAGTGGTTGTTAAAATCAAACAAATAGTTTGAAAATTATATTTTTGTAATTATAAATAATATTCGGACGATATGCAGTCGCATGATGATGAATGGATGGTCTTTAAAACAATAAAATAATTTTTTATCATTTTTTAAATTAACTCCGGCATTTTCGTACGCCAGAGGCTTACCAGCACTGTGCCAGTGCTGGCAGGCCAGTACTGCCAAGAATTAAAAGCCAGTACTGGCACAGTACAGCCAGACAGTGCTGGAACTCCGACAAGCTGTACTGGGCCAGTTCTGAGCCGGTGATGTATCTCTACCTGGGATGGCTAGGAGTAAATAATGAATAGGACCATTTTGCTGGCCCCACCACCCATGAAAATTTAACTTTTTTCGGCCGAATATTTAGTGCAGAATTTGTTCAAATTTGTAAAACCAAAATTAAAATTTGTGCATCACCGGAAGTACCTGATTTCTCAGACGAACACTGAAGGGGCCAGCGAAACGTTTCGCTGGCCCCGGCATTATTCAAAATCAACTTTATATGGGTGCATTATTTCGTCTCCATTCTGTTCCTTCGGTCCGCCAGGGGAGCCATCGATCTATTAAGAAAAAGATAAGAGTAAAGTTAATGCAATTGACATGGGATTCTTGCGCTTGATATGCGGGAAAACTCTGATTAACAAAGTGAGTAACGACATAATTCTCAAAAAATATGGTGCAGAAGAGACGTTAGTAAACACATGGAAAAGAAATCGGTTAAGATGGTTCGGGAATGTTGTGAGAATGCCAAATGAACGACTAACGAAACAAGTGTATGAACGTAAAGTAAATGGCAGTTTTTCAGAACCAGACCAGCCTAGAGCCTAAAACAAAAGACCTTGGATACTAATGGACCCAAGTAGGGAACCTCACATGACGACTTTGTGTGGAACTTCACTTCAGGTGATTGCTAGAGAAATTGATTAGCAACCTAGGTTGGAGTAATGTTGCGGCAGGAACGTGTTATTTAAATAAATATGACAAGAATTCTGGATCAAGCTAAAAATTTTATATTCCTTCCTTACATTATTCCCTTCCCTACCGCGTGAGTGACGCGTAACAGCGGTTTGAATAAACGCCAGAGCGAAAGCGAATTGAAGTACGCTAAGCGGAGAAATGAGTCAGACACCTAAACTGTTTCTCCTCGTGCCCGTAACTCAACTCGTTTAGCTTTACCGGTTTTTCCGAAAATACTAAAAGTCGATTTTCTCAAAAAGACCCACACTTACATTTTTCGCAAATTTTCTGTTGAATTTTTAATATCATAAGGAAAATATCTTGTGCAACAAAATTCTCTTTATCTCAAGAATAGTTTAGCCCAAATAAAGCTTATAAAATATCTTACTTATTCATATAGATACAGCCGAGCAAATTCTTCGTTCATTTCATACATTTCTAACGATATATCAGGTTCACACGCATTATCTTGCTCATACTCTACTACGTTAAGTTCATCATTTTCGTGAACTATTTTATTAATATCATCTTCTACGGCAACAGTTAAGGGGACAGTAAATCTAAATTTGAAATGTGCATACAAATTCTTGGAAACACAAGGGTTTGATTCAATATTTTTTTCGGGAAACTTTAGTTGCAGCACAGCAACCAATTCTCTAAATTGCAAAAATCTTTGATTGATTATATTATAAATTGTTTCTCTGTGTACAGTTTCAAAATCAGAACACGCTTGTTGGTTGACTGTTAAATTTAATCTTCCAAATTTACCCATTACTCTGAATCTAAATTTGCATAGAGACACAGATAATAATTTAGACTATTAATTCAACTAATAACTGCGAAAGAGAGAAAACCTCACCTTTTCTGCTATTAAAAATATTTTTTACAAATTTTGAATTATATAAATAATATATTTTGTAAGTTTTATGTGGGCTAAACCATTCTTAAAGTCAAGAGTAGTTTTTTGCTCATGAAAAATGAATTTTTGTATTTTTCTCGAAAATGGTGCAAGATATCATAAATGAATGAAAGAACTTTTTGTAGAACTCTCTTAATTGTGAAAAATATTTTCGTAACATTTTTTCGTATCTATTGTTGTTTGCGAGAAAAATATCAGAATAGAATTTTATGGAAAAAAAATTCTCCTGGCCACAAAAGTTGTTTAGCCCGGATAAAACTCACAAGGCATTACCTCATGATATTATGATAGTACAAGTTCAATAGAATCTGAAAAGAAATATGAAATATCTTGATAAGGTCAAAAGTTACATAAGTTTGAAGATAAAAATTAGGGTTAAAAAAAAACAACAAAGCCAAAAATTCAAATACGCATAACTCTGTAAACAATTTTTTATCACAAATCGTAACAATACGTATGGCCAAAGATATTTAATCTAGATGCGGCAAGGGTCTAGTTAGGCCACATGTCGCGAGAACGAAGGTATTGTCGAATTTGTGGCTTAAGTTTTTTCCGGTACTTTTCGGATAAATTCGGCAATGCCGCTACGGTTAAACGGATTATTTTGACCACATGCCACGAGGCAGCACAATAAACTTTGCTTTGTTCAAACGGGAATTTGAAAATTTTCAATTATTATGGATTATTTATTTATTTTCAAGGACTGAAAGTCGCTTTTCTCAATTTGAACATATTTTTAGTATACGCAATTTATTAATATTACTTTTAAAAATGTAAAATATATTGTTATATAAATTAAGAATGAACAAGTCACGTAAAGTAGGATAAAGATAATTCGGTATAAAATCGATAACTGGAAAGAATGGGATAATTTTACTATTGTATGACGAATTTTACTGTTGGTTATACATAAATCAATAATAATAATAATAATAATAATAATGTTAATAATGTAGGTCCCCCCATCGTGTACTTAACTGCAACCCAGTCCATCAATGATGGGATAAAAACCAGGCTGTGTCCAATATGTCGGGGCAGACTGTTCTCATCAGATCACTTGATTGCATTATAAAAATGCGTCCGTGGCTACTGATATATACGGGGACAGCTCCGTGAAAAATAATCAAATAAAAATTCAACTCTAACCAAAAATGCCTTCGACATGTTGGGCAGTAACCATCTGAAGCCTGTGACAACATTTCAATAATAATAGAATAGAAGTAATTGAAGTTATTGATTGAAAATCCTAACCTTGAAATTTCATCTTTTTATTTTTATCATGAAAACTTGTGAAAAGCAAAGAAATAAAAATTTTTGTCTTAATATTATATTCTTAAAGAGGATAATTCAAATTTTTACGTGAACATTCCGTACAATTTAAAGAATCCTTTTTATGCAAAAAAAATTATAAAATTTATTTTCATATTTCTATTTTTCTATTTAAAAGGTAGAAAACAAAAAATACCTAAATATAACATTCATCTAATTAATTAAATAATTAATCAGTTACATTATTGAAGAAAATAAAAGTCAATGAAAATATTTCAGCAGAAATGTTTCTTGCAAGCAGGTGCGTATTATCAGTGAATTTTTATTCATATATGCAGTGAAACTTCTATAATTTGAACCGCCGCGCTGCGTCGATAATTCGAAATTTTTTGTCGGTCTCTGCTAAAACTCCTATCCTTTCAATGTTAAAAATATTCTATAACTAGCTGCGGCCTATGGTGGCGGCTTCGCCGCCGCGGGAAGCCCGCTGTTCTTAATACTATGCATCGAGAACAAACGAAAATGCCATCAAAAGTTTATATTGAATTATACTGGAATAAAATCAACATAAAATTTTAAGTATTTATCGTAGAATTTGGGTTTGAAAGATGTGAAGTCGATAGTGAAATTTGAAGTTAACTTGAAAAAACTCTCAGGAAATAAAATAGAAATAAAAAATTGAATACAGAACATCGAAACTGAATTTTTCGAATTTTGAATATAAAAATTGTATTTAAGTTGTTCAATTCAGTTTGTAAATATTCCAAATCACTTTTGAAATTTCTACACAGCTTCAGGAAAACTCTAAATGCAAAAAAAGAATTATAACTGAAAAAGGCGTTTTAAGAAATTTTAAATCATAAAACTCGTACTTCCCACCCTACTGTAACGACCTACCAGGAATCCTAAAGAATATGTGTGAAAAATTTGGTGCTATTTATAAAAATCTGGATTCTTATAAAGATCATACGTTTTAGGCAACTTGATTTTATACATTTAAAAAACTGTGCCCCCTTCCCCTGCATGCCCACTGCCAACTCTAATGACCTGCTTTGGAGCCCAAAGAATATGTGTGCCAAATTTGGTGACGATTAGTCAAAAACTTTTGATTTGCATAAGCATCATTAGTTTTAGGTTCAAAGAAAGGCGTAGCGGGATGTCGGGAGAACCTGCTCATCGATAGATGTGTCTGCAAAGTTGCAGCATTCTACCAGCGTGACCTATCGATGGCCTGGATTGATTATCGGAAAGCTTTCGATTCGACCTCCCATAGAATTATCATCTATCTTTTGGAAAGCTTAAAGGTTCATCCGCAAATTTTTAGGTACATAGAGAGATTGATGCCGCTTTGAAAAACCAGCCACTATCTCTAGCACTTTGCCATTCCTACGGGTACTTGTGCGGCAAACCTGCAGATCGAATGTACAAGGTCAGTCATATATTTTACATGGACGATCTTAAGATCTATGCTAAAAACAAAGAGCAACTACATCTAGCTCGAGGGATTGTCGAACGATATACTAAGGAAATTGGAATAGAATTAAGGTTAGACAAATGCGCCAATGTTTATTTGAAGCGAGGAAAACTTAATGGCATCCCTGAAGATCTTGAGCTCGTTGATAGAAGCGCTAGACGACACCTTTGCTCTGGAGAGACCTATACATACTTGGGCGTGCCACAGAGCCGCATTCAGGATGTGATATCTATAAAGGATACTATCTGAAGCAGATACAAACGTCTCATCCGGCAAATTTGATCTTCCAAACTGTCGGCGAGAAACAAAGTATTTGCAACGAACATGCTTGCCGTCCGGGTAGTACTCTATTCATTTGGAGTAGTTCCAATGACGAAGAACGAGCTCAGATCCCTTGATATCAGGACAAGAAAGGTTATGAACATGAACAAAAGCATGCATCTTAAGTCTTCTGTTCCGCGGCTGTACATCGCACGCCGTCAAGGTGGTCGCGGAATATTGAGTCTTGAATGTCTTCACAACAGGATTATTCTGGATATAGCACATAGAGTTGCAAATGGAAGAGACCATCTTCTTAAAATGGTCAGGAATCACGAAGTAGTGGGCAAAGAAGCGTTTCTGTACAAAGCAGCGGCGGAGGCTGCTGAAACACTCGGACTCAACTTCAGTATTAGGGGTGAGCAAAATGAATCAAATCTTATCTATCTCGAGTACTTAGTACTGAAAGCCCGGATTAAGAAAGCACAAGAGAAAAACTTTCGTGAACAGCTCCTCGATAAGAGGGTGCACGGTATCTTCCATAGAAATGCGGAGGATCAGTCACTGTCGTATGAGCTAACGTTTGCTTTTCTTAAATTGCCCGGATTGAAGTCTAGTACGGAGGGTTTCATTTTGGCATGCCAAGACGGAGTCATTTCCACCTTGACATACCGTCGCCACATTTTGAGCCAAGACATTCCCGATGATAGCTGCAAGGAGTGCCATGCACACCCCGAGCATTTAGCTCACATACTATCTAGTTGACCAACTCATGCGGAACGATCTACATCCAAAGGCAAAATGCGGCACTAAGAGAGCTTATAGGCGTTTTATTTCCGACTCTGCGAAAATCACGAAGCCTCTGAGCTGACTTCTGAAGAAACCTGTGCTATTTGTATGGGGAGAACCCAACAAAGTGCCTTTAAAAAACTTTGGAATATTCTGTGTTTAGAACCTCTCCTCCAATTTCCCGACTTTTCTAAACAATTTGTTCTAACCACTGAAGCTTCAAATTACGCTCTAGGCGCGATTCTTAGCCAGGGTCCCATTAGCCAAGACCTCCATGTAGCCTACGCGTCGAGGACTCTTAATGAAGCGGAAGTTAATCACTCTACGATTGAGAAAGAGCTGCTCGTAATAATCTTCGCGGTGGCGCACTTTCGACGTTACCTGTACGACCGGAGATTTATTTTAGTGACTGACCGTCGCCCGCTGGTATTGCTTAACAATCTTAAAGATTCAATTTCAAAGCTCATGGGCTGAAAAACTAAACTCCGTGAATACAACTACGAAATAATTTACAAACCCGGTAGAGTTAATGCAAACGCAGATGCCCTGTTCCGTAATCCGCACAATTCCCACGACACTCAATCACACATCCATCATGGTCCTAAGTAAGAAAATATTCATCAGGCATTTCTCACGGTTGACAGATCATTCCGGGAGTCCTTACCCCTTGATGACGATAGTGAAGGAGACCCTAATTCCCTTAAAGAGACACCTATTAAAAAAATTTTCCACTGCAATCTCTTTAACGGGAAACATCCCGACCAAGACGATGAGAAGAACGAGGATTCGTACCAACCAACAGGCGGGCGTCTGTTCGCTCGCAAAGAGCCCATGACGTCATGTGGTGACGATTCTGCGATGACGAAAGGACGTAATTATTACAGTAGAAGTAAGCAGGGTGACCTCAGTTGTGCACCACCGACAGGTTGTGCAAGCCGCATGAAGTCCCACGAGAGTGATTAGAAAAATGACCTCACTTTTGCATCACTGACAGGCTATACCAACTGCAGGAAGTCACGAAAGTGTGGTTTTCACGTTGCTGCCAATGATAAGATAGCAAAACAAAGCACGAGGGTCGTGAAACCCCAGGGTTTGATGGGACACGTGACAGCTTTTATACAAAATAAAGTAAGGAAATGTGCAGAGAAGAGAAGAGTTGACTATGACACGACCGGACAAGACGAAGAAAGGGTTCGAACTGCACCAATACTCACCTCTTTAGAAGATAATCCTGACCCGCATCCTGTGGAATTGATTACTCACTCGCTCATTCAAACAAGTCGAGATAAGTTGTTAATACGTAATGAAAATTTGGTAAGCTTTATCTCAGCAGTTTGTATTTTGACATCTAACATAAATCGGGAATTGCTAGAAACCATGGCTCTGTCCCTTACTTATTTATGCAATGCGAAACCAGAGTTAGGTAAAATACTGTTTTTTAATTTCGAAGGAAGAAAAATGTATTGTCTGGTTTTTAAAGACAGTTATGGTGAAAAAGTTAATCTCCTTAACATCGAATGAGCCATACAAGGGTTGAAGAAGGTTTAAGAGTTGCAAAAAATTACATGTTATCAGTTTTTAGAAACCAGGAAATAATCTAGAACAGGTACTTTGCTTCTCGATTGAATTCCTACTCAAAAAGTACTTTAAAAATGGGGAAACAAAAATCACAGTTTATACAGTTTTGGAAAGGGATGCGATAGGACATTCAGAATTTAATAAAAACGTGTGATGGTTGCCGCAGGAAAAAAATTTTCCGTGTAAATACTAAGCAGCCCATGAGAATAACAGAAACACCTTCGGCGGCTTTCGAAAAATGTGAATGGTTATTGTGAGCCCTTTACCTAAGACTGAGTTCGGAAATCGATATATTCTCACTATCTAAGATAACTTCACAAAATTCTCCGACGGAGTCCCTTTGAGCGCTGTTGATTCTGTGACAATCGCAGTTGCATTCGCTGAGAACTTTATTTGCCGATTCGGTTTTCCACAAATAATCCAAACGAACCAAGGCAGCAATTTCCTTATTTAGATTATGTAAGACCTCTGTGCTATTTTTAAAATTAAAAGACTCAAATCCACTGCATTTCACCCCTAATCCCTTGGCTCTCTCAAGAGAAGCCATCATAATTTCGTTCAGTATCTCTTGCACTACTGCATCACTGATGATTGGGACGCTTGGCTAAATTGGCCATGTTCTCATTTAATTAAAGTGTACACTCATCCACGGGATTTAGTCCTCACGTTCTAGTGTTCGGTAGAGAACCCATTATCCCATCGGAATTTTCCGAAGAAAACGTCCCTTAAACTTTCGCCAAACATTTAGATGACCTTCTGGAGAGAATAAAAAAATCACGATCTTAAGCTTAACATTCAAGATTTTAAAGTTGAGGAAAACATCTGCTTGTTTCGGAGCAAAGAAATGTAAGACTGTTCATATGAAAAATATTAAAGGAGCCTTCTAGCAGCTCACACAAGAAGTAGAATAGGTCCCTACTAGTCAGCCTTCGATGAGATAATCATTCTACCGAACGTTCCTTTTTCGCGTAGGGAGAGGGTGTGACATATGATGTCTTCGTCACGATTCTCGCGAGTGCTGCTAGGGGCAGCAGAATCGCATGATAAAGAGAAGCGCGAAAGTTGAGCGAATTTAAGATTATATAAACCTAAGAGGAATATAAAATACGGAAATGAAATGCAAGCAACTATTAATTTTAAGAGATAGAAAATAAGAGGTATACATCTAAAATGAGTATTTTTAAAATAACTAAGAACTAAATTATCGAGAAGCAAAGGTTGACCGTAAATTACTGCGATTAAAAGAGTAAACCTCCAAGTAAGAAATTGACAGATAATTTAACGAAACGTGACCTAGCGAAACGTAAACAGATTTAAAATTGTAGAAATAAGATGTTTGTTGGCCGTCTGAAAAATGCATTAAATAGATTCTAGGGCCGAGTTGTAAAGAAGCATAGAATAGCGAAATATAGTAAGATCCGTAGCGATTGCATAGGATTATAGCTGTAAAATCATAAATTAGTCTCGAAGATCCCGAAGTTAAATTTTGTAAACTGCCAGTTGAGTTTCATGAAATAAGAAGGGTTAAGTAAGGATTTGTAGTGAAGGGCGCCCTTTCCCAGGAGGTCATAAATTACTACCCCCCCCCCTTCCTCGACTAAACGCAGACATCCAAGCATAACTAGCTGGAGAGGATAACTAAATTTTCCCAGAAGAGAATTTGACAGTGGGCTCTTATTAGATTGCGCCCTTGGCTCAGCCCAAAAAATGTAGGTAATTGGGCAACGAAGAAACAAGGTGTGACTTCGGGGCTCTTGGGGACCTACGTAGAGAGGACAGGCGACACTAAGACGCTTGTGCTTCGTTCGTCAAAAAAATCGGGGCAGATTTGCTTTGGCTTCGAAAGCGAACACTTGTAACTTCACAAACTTTGAGTATTTTAAAGGATATTATTGAACTGAATAATCGAGCAAATCTGTTTTCTAAATAATTCTTTTCCAATACTTGGCTTGCGCCCGGGGCGCACTTCAGTGCCTTATTAGCAGAACCCTGCTAAAGTGAAGGAGCCCTATCGGATCTATCTGAAGTTATACGTTACAGGACCCGTGTTTTAGCGACATCTAGTCGGGCACAGAAACTAAGCAGCATCCATGCTTTAGGGCACGTATACATGCATATGCTACTCTTGGATAATAATTAGTTTCATTTAAGAATATAGTTAAAATGTTTAATTTCAATTCGATTCTACAATGGTATACAACGTTAATTATTAAATTAAAACTTTTACAGAAAAATACGAAGTTTCAAGAAAGTTCATGAATTATGTAATAAAAATAAGTTTCTAAATAAAAAAGTAAATGTTTAAATTTTCATTGAAAATCGTTAATTTTTACGTAAGAAGGAATATCATTTTCGAAGAAGTAGTTGATCTTTAAAGAAAATGAAGTAATTTTCAAAAAATTACTTAAACTTTCGACCGATTCGAGGACCAATTACTTGCATTTTATATGTTAAACTTCATTTTCAGATTAAAAAAATACGAATTTTCTATAAGAAATTTGAATTTTCAATAAGAAGTTGATATAAATTTTGCAGTAAGAAATGATCAATTGTTACTCAAGAAATGAAATAAATAAATCTCTATTTAAATAAATCAATTAAATACCAAAAAGAAAACGAATTTTTAAAAAAGTTCTTCAATTTTAAACAAAAGAAAGTAATTTTCCAGAAAGCACTTCAAATTTAATTCAAATATCAAATACTTTTATTTTGTATTAGATCCCATGTGGAAAAATCCCCGTTTAGCCCTCTGTAGAATTATCGTTCCCGGCAGGGGCCCACGCATGCCCTCACGGATCACGATTAAATTTTTTAAGTCCAAGGGGTGAATATTTTTTTGACACTAGAGATTTTAAGGTTTCATGAGTTCAGACTTACAAAAAATGAAATTCTGTCAAAAATTCGATGACACTTTTTTATTATTGTTTATTTAAAAATTATTTTATTGATATTCCTGTTAACAGTTCGTATATTGTACATTTACATATCGTCGTATAATAATAAGTTATTAGAACAAAAGAGCTTACAAGTTTTCGCTTTAACTT
The DNA here is from genome assembly GCF_010883055.1 of Belonocnema kinseyi. NCBI lineage: Eukaryota > Metazoa > Arthropoda > Insecta > Hymenoptera > Cynipidae > Belonocnema > Belonocnema kinseyi. Next base: position 113,530,581 of record NC_046662.1, on the reverse strand, counting down.
TTTTGAACTGTAGCTTATGAGGATGGCATTTTCATAGAGTTTCAACTCGTAGGTTTAGCGCCATTGTTAAGGCTTCCAAATTCTAGGCCTTGGTTTTGGGATATATGTAGGTTCGATACCCTGTAACGTTAGAAATTTTATTTGTAATATAATGGTTAAAATGTAATATAAGTATTCACTCTAAACAGATCTATTAATATTTAAAGTTAAAATACTCGCAATCAATTGATATTTAATTTTTAAATACTTTTTTTGTCTTATCGTTAGAGTATAACAGTACGCTACTAATTGGGACTGACGCAGTACTGCGCCCATGGTGAATTTCCTAAAGGGTAGTATTGCGCTAGCAGCGATATACCTAGTGCTGGGCATACACTGACAGTCCAGTACAAAATAGTATTATTATCCCAGAGATATGCCAGTACAGGTGTAAGCACTGACAAAAAAACATAAAGTCTTCATGGTGACAACCATGAGGGCTGAATGATAGCATCCATGAGGGCTCCATGAGGAAAGCCTATGTTGGACCCCTATAGATTAGCATGTTGTTAACATGAGTGGTCTCGCCTAGATTTCCCTCATGGACCCCCAAGACTTGAGGGAATTCCATGTGGGCCCCTACGGGGACCCCTCAATTTTTTTAGACGGGATCATTCAATTTAAGATTAGAAAAAATATTAAAATACCAATGTTCTCTTAAAAGTTTAATTTTCAACAAAAGAGCCGAAACTATCCGAAATCAAGGCGGTTTTTGTCATCCGCATTTCATGCGTTTCCGATACGGAATTTGTCCGGTCCACGAGTTCGAAATTAGAATCCGAATGTTACCCAGCCTTGTCCGACATTAGCACGGTCCGACGTACATTTTCCATCCGGATTTTATCCGATCATATCGGAAATCCATCAGGTCCGACATTTTTGTTCATTCAGACATGGTCCGCAATTATCCGAAATTAAGGCGGTTTTTGTCATCCGAATTTCATCCGATTGAATGTGATTTACTCCGAAGTTTGTATGCGGCCACCTTAACTGTTCCTCCTGAAAACGCCATACCGAGGGGTCCTAAGAGAAAATACGCAACTCACGGCGATAGATTGAAACTACGCAGTGTTTTTAAAAATATTATACAAGAGTCAACGGAAATATCACCTTGCACAATGTACTGCAATTCATTATTCATCAGAAATGAATTAGTTGATCGATGCATATTTAGAAATATGATTGTACATAGCGTACGGTTTAAACGTCCACCGAAATCAAAAGATACGATGTTTCTTCTTTATAATGGAGAGTTTATTCAAGTATTAAACTTGCTTTAAATTGATGAAGAAAGCTTAGGCAGAAGTTTAGTACCTCGAGGTAGATCGTTTAGTTTTCACTTGCAGCAATATTGGCTCAGCATGTGAAAATTGTAACCTAAATGTCCTAAGTGATAGTTATTAAAACAATTAGCAATGTTAAAATAATACCAATTTTAAACATAAGTGAAAAATGTATTGTGATCAAAGTTGATAAAAACATTTTTATATCAACATTGCCAAATACAATAAAAATAGAATTCAAACTTACTATCTGAAATTCTTTCACTTATCATTGATGTAGTCCATTCTTTAAGAATTACGTCATTTTCTATTTTTGATTCCGGATCATTTACATTTCCTTTAAGGCACATTCATTATGAAATAAAGACTATTGAAAGGATCCAATCTAAATTAAGCATTACATAGAAAAATAATTAATTTTTAATTTTTGCCAGCACGCATGCGGATGAAAAAAATAATTTTTAATTTTATAGTACAGAATAATTTCAGATAGATGTGATTTTATTTCGAATTCCGTTTTTTGTTCAATACAAGCCGGACGAAAACGAGCGAATTTCGGATTCTACTTCACAAAAAAAATTCAGATTTTATACTCCAGACGAATTTCAGACAGGTGCGGACTTATTTCGGACCCCATTTCTTATCGGATACAATCCGGGCGAAAACGGTCAAATCGAGGATTTATTTTAATAAAAATATGAATCGAAATTGTATAGTCCGGAATAATTCCAGACAGTTGAGGAATCATTTCGGATTTCGTTTTTTCCCGAATACAATCCGGAACAAAACTGACGAATTTCGGACAAGTGTGAACTGATTTCAGATCTCATTGTTAATCGGATAGATCCGGACGAAAACGGACAGGTGTGTACTAATTTTGGATTCCATTTTTTTTGCGGATAGAATGCAGATGAAAATGGGCCAATATCGGATTCACCTTTACAAACAATGATTTCAGATTTTATAGTTTGAACGAACCGGACAGATGCGGGCTAATTTCGAATTCCATTTCTTTGGGGGATAAAATCTGGACGAAAAAGGACGAACTTCGGATTCAACTTCATGAAAAATAATTTCTGGTTCTAAAATTAAGACAGCTTTTAGACAAATTCGCGTTGATTTCAGACCTAAAATAAATTTATGGATGCTTGACAGATGCCAGACATATTACGGATAAATTGCACACAAGTGCGGATGAATTTTTCCGGAACTCGTCCGAAATCTATCCAGGATTTTAAGCAGTGTAAACTTTTGTGAAAAATAAAGACAAACTCATAATCAAATATATACATTTACAATAGTTACATTTTCTACATAAAAATAAGAATTTTCAAGACACTACATAAATTCTCTACTGAAAATGATACATTGTTAAACCAAAAAGAAAATAGTTAAATTTTAATTTGAATAAATTAATTATCAACCGACAAGGAAACGAATTTTCAATAAAATAGACAAAATTCTTTAATTAAATCATATATGTAGTTACACTTTCGACCAAAGTGATAAGTTTTTTATACAAAAATAAGAATGTTTATCAAGGTACATGAATATTCTAGGAAATTGATAAATTTTTATGAAAATGTATATTCTTAATTAAAAATTTGGTTTCATTTTAATTTAGTACGACTTTTTAATTAAAACCATATACAAAAACTCATTGCACTATTATTTTCCGCTTAAGAAAATGATATACTTCAACAAGAAAATACAGTAGGAACTCTTAAGACCACGGAGCCCCACGAAGGCGCCGATATCCCAAGTGTGACTGTGTGCACGCCGAGACCGTAGTAACGAAGACCGATGATAAAAAGTTATGGTCCAATTGCAATTTTAGTACATTTACAGTTCAATTATAGTACACAACAGCCACATCTGACACGCGAACTGTTGGGTATCTCGAATTTATTGGAGGAACGATAATGAAAAAGAGCAGTGAATGTAAATACAACTTACACTATAAAAACTAGGAATCGATTTAGGACTAAATTCAGTACTAAAAGAATTAATGCAATAAAACAATCTTGCTGCAGTATGATCAGACAATCTGACAAAAGAAGTGATATTTTTGTATCGAAATAGATTCGACTTTATAATCTTCTTTGAACTACCAAATGTGATCAAACAAATGCTCAACTAAAGCGTGGCAGTACAGAAATATTAGATAATAATCGATTAAATCGGAATCTTTCAGCCTAGCCAAAAGACATTATATAAAATAGAAAGACTCAGAAAAAAGTATTCACTGTCGCGGAAATAGATTTTTTACTTCTGAGATATTCAGCTTCTAAATGCGAGTGGAAAATACTGCACCTGAAAGAAGCTAACCATTTCGAAGTAGTGCAGGCACGGAAAAAAAAATTGAATTTTCCATTTTTTAGAAAAACAATTTTTCACCTTATTTCGACACCCAAAGTCTTGGGCTATTTTTGATTTCAAAAAGTGAATATAGTATTATATTTCTATACTCATAATAACGCAAGGTATCTTCTAACGTTTAAATATCATTCATTTTAGGTTTTGAACAATTTCGTATTTTTTACCCGCCCTAGTCCCTACCTTTAATAACATTAATTATGAATTTTATGGTCTGAGTTAGTCTGAAAATATACAGAATTATTGTGTACTTTAATAGTCTATATTTTTTTTCAGAAACTATTCACCATTTTCGTTTAATTGTTTTAGTTTCGAAACTCTGGTCCCTTCTAAATAGTTTTTTAATTATGCAAAAATATATATTTTTAATGCTTTCTTTCAATGAAAAATTCACAGACTTTTTTGAGAAAAATAAGAACTATCATGCGGATAACGCGAGTTTTTATTTAAAAGAATATTTTAGAATGTTTAGTATTGCATAATATAACAAAAAATGTTAAATGAATGTAATATTTAAAAAAATCGAGAATAAAATTTTATGTCTCGCACTGCCTTTTTATACTTTTGCCGTCGAACATTTTATACTCCTTTCCAAAGGACGTTATTAAATACCAAATTTAAATTCCAATCTTTCATATTTTTTGCAACTTTCTTCTAACTGAAGTTCTTAAAGCATTATTCAACTAAACATAATGTGAGAATTACAATCAAACATGACAGATCAAAACTGTCATCTACGAGGGTAGTTCAATAAGTCCTTAGAATGAAGTATAAAAACAATTTTTTTTGGGTAAATTTTTTTTTATTTTTCAACATAATCTCCTTGGAGCTC
>NC_046662.1:113515934-113525951 GCF_010883055.1 Belonocnema kinseyi | reverse complement strand
TATCTAGTCGGGAGTGGTGCTGACTGAAAACAGATGATTTGGAGCGATTCGCGCGCCATATGTTGGTCATTCTAAGGACTTATTGAACTACCCTCGTAGGAACATGTAATAAAAATAAATATTTATCATGAAAATAAAAAAATTCCGTTTTAATTTTGAATCTATGGAATTCGAAAAAAAGGATAGTTTAAAATTATTTCTGCATAGACTTCTAATGCTTGAAGTTTCTTGTTCTCTAAAAATAAATATTTTTGAATGAATGAAGAAAGAATACAACATACCAAATTTCTCTCGCACACTACCTCCAGAAAACTATTAAAACCTAACATTTTCCTATCAAACACCCTAAGATTTGGCATTTGGTATACATTGGACGGCATATCTTTTGACCAATCCCAATGGATTTAAGATCTTTCCACTTAAAAATAAAAAATAACATTTGGCAAATTACTTCCAGTAAGGCAAACAAGACTGATTTAGTAAAAAAACATCTCTGACCATCCTCTTCATAATAAAATAATTTCAGCCTTATCTAAAGGATATCATTTTGCAGAAGCTTCTTCCAAAATCGTGAAAGAAGAAATCATCAGCAATTTAGAATAATATATACCCTTCCACCCGAAAAAGCGAATGACATACGACGTAGGACGGCCAATATTTTACGTTAATTCAAGTTTCTTCCTCAAACTTAACAAAACAAGATATAACCGCAATTAAAGAACTGAATCGGAATAAAGGCATGATAATATTACCCGCAGACAAAGGCAACAAAACAGTAATAGTGAATGAAGAAAACTTTAAAAAATATCATGACTTTACGGGCTCCCAAAATTCTACAAAGGTAGCATTCCACTCAGACCGACGCCAGTGCAATAAAGTCACCAACTTACAATCTAGAACGCTTCCTCGATACGAAACTAAATCCTTTTACAGGAAACTCTATCGCTCACGTCCAAAACACATTTGACTTTACCAAAAAGATACAACAGATTCATATTCAACCCTAAGACATCATAATGAGTTTCGACATAGTATCTCTCTTGGCAAAAGTACCAATCTCTGATACAATTGATATTATTAAATCTTTTATAAACTTCTCTTCCGAGCTCATACCTTTAATAGAACACCGTCTCAATAATACTTATTTCTCTTTCAATAATCAATTCCACGAACAAACCCCAGGGGCAGCAATGGGAATCTTAATATCACCTGCAATAACCAATATCTTTATGGAACATCTAGAAACTAAAATCTTCAACCAAGCCAAGCTTAAACCGGAATTTTTTTCCGTTACGTTGATGACACTTTTGTCATCTTGCGACGTGGACGAGATAAACTAAATAAGTTTTTCGATTTCAGCAACTGATTACATCCTTATATCCAGTTCCCCACGGAAATTGAACAAAACAGAAAATTGCCTTTATCGGACGTATTAGTTTACAAAAGAGCTGATAAAACATTAGGGCATGAAGTTCACGGAAAACCCACCCATAGAAACAGAGACCCACATGCCTCCTTCCATCATCACTCCTCGTGCAGAAATTGCCAAATGTTTGCCTTAATTCTGATTTGGGCCAGATCGGGCACACAATTTTTTGGCTGTTAAATTTGGCCCCCTCTAGAACCCGGCTTAACAGCCAAGCTTGCGAGTAGATGGCGCTCCATTAATTTTGGGGACTAAAGTGGGTTGACTCCAAATCGCCCAAGTTTCAATGTAAAGTGTGAAGCGTCAAAACTATTTCAATTATTATTTGTAAAAGTGATAAAATAAGTGGGAAAAAAGGCCAAAAGTGAGCACAAGATGATTGCGTAGGTATGGTATACTTCAAAATATTTCTGAATTACGTGTTGAAGACTATGATAAGTAAATTTTTTAAGAATGTTAGGATGAAACCTAACCTCGAAATGAGGTTATTTATTTATAAGAAAAGTTGCAAACGTAATATTTCATTTGTTGAATGTGAAAACGAATTAGATCAACAATGACGCCATAAACATATTTATTTTCACTATTTTTAGGTGATTTGATACAATCGAAATGTAAATACAACCTTCTTATTTATATTCACTTTGGTACAAATAACTTAAAGCGCCAAATTTTATAATATCGAGATCTGTTAGATAACCTGATATTTATATTCTCAAATTTCTTTTAAGGAGGTGATATATTCGATTTTAATATTATTTTATTTAGGAATCCTTTTAATTAAGAATAAGAAACGTAAATTAATATAGGCCCGATCGTGGCCAGGCATGGTTATCTCTGGGCGCAAAGCTTGGGCCCCGATCGGGCATCGCTTTTCATTTCGAGTCTGGCCCCATCTAGAGAGCCTTATTTGGACCAAACTCTGCCCGATCTGGCCCCGATCAGATCTAAATTAAAATTTCTGCACGGGTGATTTCAAAAACAATCGGTTATCAACTCCCTTGTATACAGAGGTGTCTCCAGAACGCATAAAGATAACTTACACAAGGAATTACAAAACGTTAAACTAATCCTAATACATAACGATTACACAAACAAATTGATAAAGTAATCAGAAAATAAACTAAAAAAACAATACTACACAACCTACGAAAGAAAGAGAGAGAAAAACGACCACCACCCTACCCTACATCCAAACAACATTCAAACCATATTAAAACCACCTGCGAAAATAGGACAACTATAAAATAACCCTAAGAAAAAAAAGGCACCCCTCAATTATCCAGGAGTACTCGTCCCTTGTTCTTGTGGCAAAATCTATATTGGAAAAACCGGGTGAGCGGTGATCCATCGTATAAAGAAACATGAGAGTAAATTCAGGCTATAACATTTCACGCAATCAGCACTAGCGGAAAATTATATCGAAACGGCACATAACATTTTATTTGACACAACAAAAGTAATCGACCAACCCCCAGGGTGAAGCGCTCTGGTCTATTGCAGGCATCGTACAGAGAATACATATAAACAACATAACCTGACACGTCAATTTCAGGTCAGCCCTAAAGAAGTGAACTGCCTTGTTCACGAAATGTACGCAAAATTCGTATTTTTTTACACGATTCGAACCTGAAATATTGTTGAATTATGTTAATATTGTGAAGTAATTCGCAAATATTATTATCTGATTAATTTTTTTCATAATGTTAAATTACATCAAGACTAAATTTTAATTTATCTAAATTAAGTGAATCAATCGATTCTTTACTTTAAGATTCTGTAATTAAATATTTCCTATAATTTGTACAATAAAAGTTTATTTGCATATAAAGTACCCCTATTTAAATTACATAATTTTTCAAATATGTCTGATGTTTCGAAATCAGTCTTTGAATACAGTTAAACAAATTATGTGAACACATGCTTGCATTTTTTCTGGAATTAGTTTAAAAGGTTAAGGTAAGTGTGCCAGTTATCTGAAGCTTAAAGCGAATTTAAGATTCCAAATGCTTGAAAAACTATATTAAACATATTTGCAGCTTAAGAAATGGATTTTATCTAATAAAGCGTACCTTTAGAAAGGTAAATTTCTTATTTCTTGCACAGTAAAAACTTGGGGGTATACTTTGTTGCAGGTAAAATTATAACGGCGTTCACTATACCTCGGAAGGGATTCAGCTATCTCTCGAATTTGGAGTACGACATACCGGGTATGTAGGGTATGAAATAGCCACACGGTGGGGTACGAAAGGTCAGATGTTACTGTTTTGAAATTTTAGCAGCTGTTGTCAAGCATGCCATGGTCTTAGAATAGTTGAAGGTATGCGGATTCCACTTTGTGAAACTAGGCTTTGAGGTATGAGCATGATTGAAATTACCAGGGGTGGGATTCCGATGCCCACTAATCTAGTTTATCGAATCTCTCTTTTTAACGCATGAATGTTTAGAATGTTTATTATATTTTCTAAGGCATTATTTATTGCCAAAAAAGGTTAAATGCGCGAGTAATAAATATAAATTTTCGTATTTTGTTGGCGAGAAGTTCAAATCGAGGTTCTGTTACTTTCATGTAAATAATTACGCAACAAACAGTACGAGAATTGAATAAAAATTTTTATATTGACAAAAAATAAATTATTATTTAAATTGTATAGTTTTATAGCCCCTAAATAATTTTTGATTCAGTTCTCGTATTTTTGATTCTAATTTAAATAAGTATTTTTTTTAATTAATGAAGTTAAACTTACTATTATAAATAATAATCATTTTAAACTGGTATGATAATATTTCACTTTAATAATAAGACAATGCTTTGAAAAATATTTCAAACTTTCGAGATTGATGTCTAGTAATAGAAAATTTGATCAAATAGTTTTTATTTTGATCAAATTGAATTTGTACGTTTTCTTAACGTTTTTTCTAAACTTAGTTAAATCTGCGGATGCTATTATTACGCGTATAGAAAGAACTTTTCTTCTTAAATATCGAACAACTTCATGCGTGGGGAATTCAGCATCCACATGCTCTACTTTTTTAGTTATATTGTGAGCGAACGCGGATATCTTGAGCATTCTCAGTAGTGATTCTTGTGTATTTTTAAATTGACAGAGATATCCGCGTTCTGCCACCACTGACTGGGGCTGGGGGATAAGCTATCTCTCTCGCACAGCAACATGATTGGTCTTTTCAATTTTGGTCTATAAATAGCTCTTTGCTTGCGCATACATGTAAACTATTTAACCCTCATTTAGAGGGGAGCGGTAAACAGCCAATCAGATCGCTGCGTGAGTGAGATAGCTTATCCTGCTAACTCATAGTCTGTCTCTTTTAAATTGCCAATAACCCTGCCATTGCCTGGTTCCCTCTAGTTATATATGAGCTAAGATTTCTAGTATTAAGTATTTCAAGTTGTGACGTCAACTGGCAAGATGTCTGTACAATGAGGGCCAAGCAATAATACAAATACCAGAGGCTAAAACTTAATTTAGTTTTGTAACTTGAGAAAAAAATATTTTTCACAATTACAAAAAAACATATCAATTTTATTATTCAATGAAATAGTTATTGAATAGTTAAATAGTCTGAAAACACTTATCGTAAAAAAAAAATTATTTTCCAAGTTATTATAAAAATAAAGTTTAGTCCCATGTATTTGGTATTATTGTTTATTCCTCAGCGTGCAGACATCTTGGATATCCCCACCTAATCTGAAATACCTAGTGGCTCGATTTTACAAAGTGCGAACAACGCACCTGCTAAACTTCAATGACCATGACATACAATTAGCAAAGCTGTAAAAATAATAAACAATGCATTTAGACATGGCTATTTCAAATCGTGAAAATTATTTACGAAGTTACGAACGCGTAGATTATGTGTCGATAATGACGTTTTTTATTTCGTACCCCAAGAAGCGGACACGTCGTACCCAAAGTAGTAGGTACGTCGTACCCCAAGTGATGGAAACTTCGTACCCTAAGTGATTGGGAATCTGTACCCTACATTACGGTGCAGCATTGACACCGCAAGAGGAATTTCTGTTGCAGGTATATGGTACCCTGATATTGGTGCTTCATTAACACTTTCTTTTTACTGTGTGCAACATATCCTATTAGAATGAATATTATAAGAAGTTCGAAGTTATAAATACGAGAATGCATGGATTATAGGCAAGTCGGAAATCTGGCTGCTTCAGTTATCGGCACTTCGATGTGTGAGTCATCGGCAATAGTGTGTAGGAAAAAAACATTTTTGCTGAGAACGAAGAACACAACAGCTTGCTGTATATAAAATACTGCCCATCTGCCGACAACCCATGCATTGGCGAAGACTGGCACATTTACCTTATCAATAATTACAATTTTCATAAAAATATAAAATAAAATGTAATAGCATGTTTTAATGAAAAGAATTATTGATGTTTTTCATGTTCCCAGCTGATCAATTCATTACACAGACATACGAAAAAAAAGGTCTGGTCCACCAGACGAGATAAACATTTCTATGCGTTTTTGGGATCACTGAATCCGAATGAGATGTTCGTTTGACTTGGTCAGCTCGTATTCTGTTCCTAACCTCATAAGAATTATGAAAGTTGGAACATTCATGAAAACCCCCAGAAAGCAAAGCGGTTATATGTTTTCAGGATCGCTGAGGCCAAATTTAAAGTCATTTGACTCAGCGAGGACACATTCCATTCATAACCTAAAAAAAATGAAAACACTGAAAACTGTTCCCGACATAAATTGTTTGTATTCTGCGTCCGGTACATAGAACTTTTTAGTCATTCTTTCAGCATGGCTATCAGTCTGTGGCACAAAATCCTTCTGCCTTAACAGATACTGTGGCGAGAACCGATAATGTGACGATGGCGTGAGGGTGTTTTGCTGTTTAAATTAATTTTTTCAAGATTATAAATGATGATTTTATTATTAGATGCTTAACTTTTTTAACAATATTAAATTACATAAGGATTTTATTTTAATTGCTTTTAATCAGATTGCATTATTTTATTATTTACTTTAGGCTTCTTTAATTGAATGTCGGCTTGAATTTGTATACTAAAAGTTAGTTTTTATTTTAAAACTCGTCATTATAATCAGTTATAATTATTTACATTTTTAAATATTTGCGACGGTGTGAAATGATTATCTGATTTCAATTTTCAAAATTATATACGCATCCATTATATTTTTTTTCTAAACTTTTTATAAAAGGTTATTATTGATTTAAATTGTAAGTCACAAAATTAAGAGATTTTAAAAATATAAAGTAAAAATTATTTAAATATTTAAATAAAATAATTGTTTAATGCTTTGTAGGTTTTGAAATGATTAATTCATTATTAATTGATTATATTAAAAATTAAGTTTCCTGGAATAATTTCGAAATATATTAATAAACCCAAATACTAAGAAATGAGGGTTTGAATTTAAAAAAATGTAAAGTAAAAATAATTTCATTGTTTCAATGAAAATAATTGTTTCGTGCTTTTTATTTTGTGAACTGATTAATTAATTATCAACTGATTCTACTAAAACTTACATTTTCTGGAAATAATTTAAAAGCTTATGCTTAAATAAAGTTTTCAAAAATGTAAGTTCAAATTTAAAAAAATATATAAAGTAAAAGTTATTTGAATGTTTTATAAGAGAATTATATTTTAGTGGATTTTCTTCTATGTTATGGGTCAAAATATCTCAAATGTGCCACTTTTAAATCGATATTTCTATTTTCAATCAATTTATACAGTTTTCGATTTGTTTTTATATCAAAATAACTCTCCTAAAATATTTTTTCAACAAATTTATTTTTTCTAAAGTTATTAACAATCAAAGTTCTTGATAATTTTTTTTTCAAAAATGGATCACTCGCGAACGGTTCATGGAAATTCAATAATTGAGTTATGCAAATTTTTGTGTCGAGGTATACTTTATTGTTTAAATAATCGTTTATTTTAAACAACAAAAATTTTCCGCCTGAAAAATAATTTTGGTGAAATAAAGTTTGTATGTTGCAGTAGTTCAAAAGTTGTTGACTTTTTTGCAACCGCGCTCCGACCTCTAGCGCTGGACGATCACGTTCGGACGCTCCCGGGTATCCTATTGAGTACAATATGACACGTATTTTAAACTAAAATGATGAATATTCATGAAAAAATGAATTTTTAACCAAGTGCTTCACCTTTCTACCGGGTATAGTTAATTTTTTAATCAATCAGATGAATTTTCAACCAAGAGGATTAATTTTCTACTAAAAAGATGAATTTTCAACAAAATAGATCCATTATCAATTTGAAAAATCCATTTTCAACCAAAAGTTGAATGGTTAAGTTTTTAGTTAAAAATACTAATGTCAGAAAATAATAATATTATCAAAATATTTCACTTTTTCACAAAATAGATGAATTTTTAACAAAAAGAATAAAAATAAATTTAAAAAAAAAATTTTTATAAATAATGTGGATCAACTTTCAGCCAAGAAATAGGGGAATAATTGCAGAATAAATTATTTTGAATAAAATTATTGCATGTATCGAGTACAATATGCAACGAATTTTCAACTGAAATGATAAATGTTCATGAGAAAATGAATTTTTAATTAAGTGATTCAACTTCCTAAAAGGTATAGTCAATTTTGTTATCAGAAAGATGAATTTTCAATAAAATAGATCCATTATCAACTAAAAACTCTATTTTCAAACAAAAGTTGAATGGTTGAAAAGATTAATTAAAGAAAATTATATTATCAAAATAGTTCACTTTTCTACAAAATAGATCAATTTTCAATTTAAAAAATGAAGCATAACTTTAAAGTGGATCAACTTTAAGCCAAGAAATAGGAAAAAAATTGAGTAATATATATTTTTTTAAATTATAGTGGTATCACATCAAGTGCAACATGAAACGAATTTTAAACTGAAATGATGAATGTTCATAAAAAAATTTATTTTTCAACAAGCGGTTCAACTTTCTACCAGGTATAGTTATTTTTTCATCAAGAAAATGAATTTTCAATCAAGAAGATTAATTTTCTACTAAGAAAGAATAAGGTGGCCTAATTTTCAATTAAGAAAAATATGAAAAATATGAATTTTTAACTGAGCTAATGAAGCTTCAACGCAAAAACTGAATTATTAATAAAATAGTTTAATCCTTAACAAAGTATAGTGAATTTTGTAACCAAGAAGATTAATTTTCTACGAAAAAAGTATATTTTTAAAAAACCGGTTCAAACATTCAACCTAGTAGTTGAATTTTAAACCAAATTGCAAGAACTTGAAATTGTAACAAAAAGTTGAAAAATTGCAATATTATCGGTAGTAACCAAAATATTTTTGTAGAATATATGAAACATATAATGATAAAGTTTTTATAAAATTTCATCAAAATATATATTACGGGTCATTCACAAAATACGTGATACATTTTTCAGAAACTTCTGACCACCTCCCCCCCCCCCCACTTGATGCTTTTTCCATTGGTCTTAACATGGAGAATTATACTTTGCCAGACCATCACCCCCCTAAACGTAGCACGTATTTTGTAAATGATCCCTTATCAAAATCAACAATAGAAAAATATGAATACAATAAATCAAACTGTTTTCAAAATGCTTATCTTCCTCATCTTTATATTCAATTTTTCTAATATTAAATAAAATGTTTTCATGAATTTTCTTTAGATTACTACTTGCAGCTGCTTTTATTGTTATTGAAAACTATATTCTTCCTTTTATATTAATAAAAACTATCAAGTTTTTAAAGAATTTAAGTATTTTTGCTATACATAATAAGGCAAAAACAGGCCTACCTGATCTGAGCGGCATCTATTGGATTTATTTGAATTATGATTCAGTCTTGATATTGAAATAACAATAACTACATACACATATGCGGGCGATGCAAAAGGCTGGTTATAATTCAGAAAATCTCCCCGCGTCGCGGGCGCCTTCTCATCGCGCGGCGCGCACGCAATTCGCTTCGCCCGCAAGTTTGAGCGCGCCTATGTTACGCGTCTGTTGGATTTCGCGCTGCGCACTGCATAATGGGTTATTTCACGCTGCGCGTCCATATATTTATTCTTGACATTTGGAATGCTTAAATAAAACTTCATCAAAAAGATCTCGTTAGTGATTAGGGTGCTCAAAACTTTTTAGGCTTTAAGGTTCAGATTCTGATCAAGACATTCGCACTACGCGCTCGATTTTTGATAGACATTTGTAAATGTGTGTTTTGTAAACTGCCTTAAAATAAATAAAAAACTACAATCCTTTTTTCATACATTTTCCTCTATCTCGCGTTTTTCTGCTAAAAATAGGATATTTGTCTTCATAATATTTTTTATGGATAAAAAAAGTATCATACAAGTCTTCTTTTAGATCCTTTACGTATCTAGAGTCTTTTCGCGTAATATTGCAATTTCCGATTTTCTGCATACTAATTTCGAAAAATATAAACAAAATGACGTGTCCTAGTTAACAATCGTTAAAAGCAGCGCCGGATTAACCATAGGGCTAGGTGGGGCTATAGCCCCAGGCCCCTGGGCAGTCAGGGGCCCCTTTACTCCAGAAAAAATATATAAATTCTGAGT
>NC_046662.1:113508781-113515834 GCF_010883055.1 Belonocnema kinseyi | reverse complement strand
AATAAATAAATTATGATAAAAATAGTTTTGAGTTATTTTTCTGCACCGTCAAACATTTGGATTTTCTCTGCCCTTAAGGGGGCCCCTTCAAGATTTAGCCCCGGCCCCCGAAAAAGGTTAATCCGGCGCTGGTTAAAAGACTTTCTTTCGTATTGTGCGTCGTTGGGTTCAAAATTCGAATGTTGTGGTATCAAATTTCGGACAATTCCAATAGTTGCTCAATCATAAATGATACGAATCCAGTAAATTATAACAAATTGTATCGCTTTATTTAGTGAACATCTTTCGTCTATCAATTTGTTTTCGTACCTTTTGTCACTGTCCACAAATTTTTCATTTTTCTTTTTAATGTAATTTTTACATTCTCATCATTTATGATTGAGAAAGTATATGCATTGTCGGAAATTTGACATCACACTTTTTCAACGGATCTCCACGTTTCGAGACCCCTGAATCCGAAAATCAGGTTTTCACGATGGCGTCTGTCTGTCTGTCCGTTCGGCCGTCCATCCGTGAGCACGATAACTCTCGAAAAAATGAACGAATCAAATTCATCTTCAGCCCCCTTTTTTTAGGTCCTAAAAGAAAGGACAAGTTCGTGAACCAGCCACTTTTGATAAAAATTCAAAAAGTGAGCGCATTTTGAAAATTTTGAGACCACTTTTTTCTAAATTTGAAAATTCTATGTACGGAAATTTATAGTATTAAAAAGAACAAACAATTTATACTCATGACTTTTTTCGATAAAAAGAAAATTATCAGAGTTATATCGTTTTCAAAATTTTTTTAATCAACCGAAAATCAAAATTTAAAGCCGAACAACGCACGAAATGAAGAAAAGTCAAGAAAAGAAAAACATTTATTTTTGAAAGCCCTACAAGTTTATAAAAACCAATTTTTGGATTTTCTTCAGAAATCGATAATTCAAATTTTGATTGCACAAAAAATAATGGAAAATAAAAAATTTCATTTTGTGGGCAAACTATGTAGGATATGAAAAAAGATGAATTAACAAAAATGGTTATCTCAAAAAAGATCTACAATTTCGTTAAGAATCGTTTCTTGATAGGACGCGTAATTTTTGTTTTATTCGTGAAAAATAACGTTGAAAAAAAATGTGTGGAAAAACGACGAAAGTTACAAAAAAAAAATCCAACAAAACCTGTTTACAAATGTCTGTCGGAAATCATGCACGCAGCGCGAGTGTCACGATGAGAATGTGTACCTCAAATCCTACAGAGCTTTAAGAAACTTAATCTTTGACGATGCTTAATTAAGTAGACAATTCATAATATGAAGACGCATATAAATACTGCCACCCAAAAGCGATCTTTTTGATAAAGTTTTTTTCAAGAATTCCAAATGCAAAGAATAGATATCTGAGTGCAAGCTGTAATTATGTTCGATCATAATTTTGGTTCATTAATCTTTTTTCGCATCTTGCGTAGTTTGACCAGGAAATGGAATGTTTCATTTTTTGACGCAAACTCCTGTTAAAAAAACCAGGAGGCCTACGGCCAAATTTGGAGCATAGAAAACAAACGAAAATACTCTTATTGTAATCCGAAAAATTTTTTTAAAAATAATTTTCGCACAAAAATAAAAAAGAGGAAAGAAAAGTGAGAAGGCAGCCAAACACATCCCCTTCCTTCTTTTTTTCTTTCTTTCGTCTTTTTTATTTTTATTATCATAAAATTACAATAAAATAACATTCAAAATAAAAATACAAAATAAAATTGCATTACCAACGTTTCGGCACTAGTACAGTACCCTTATCAAGGCAAGAAAAATGTAATAGGTAGAAATTGACAACACGGGAAAACAGGTGCTTTTTCTTTGATACCTGAGAATCGAATGAGCGTCAGTAGGCCAATCTGTTGTTAACACAATATAAATATCTGTCACAATTACATCAGAAATAGAGAAAGTAAAAGAAAAACTAAATTCATGAAACAGCCTCGTTACATGTAATTAATCATTTGAGAATAACTTTTGCTTAACTTATCAAAATCGGTTCTTAAATTAATAGATAACGTTTTTGTTTTTTAATATAAAGCATTTTCATGAATTTTCTCTTTCCCTCATTACTTTTGCCATGCAAAATTTAATTATTAGCCCAGAACACTCTTATAACAGCGTCTTAAACAAACATCACTTTTTGTTCCTCTATCCTAGTATTAAGAAATCTTCCAGCCTGTCCCACTTAATTTTTTTTCTTCATTTTTTGTTATTTTTCGTGCAATCAAAATTTGAGTTTTTGATTTTTCAACAGAATCTAAAAAGTTCTTATAATCTCCTTGTAGGGCTTTAAAAAAGCAATGTTTTTCTTCATCTCACTTTTTTCATATCGTGCGTTGTTTAGATTCAAAATTTCAATCTTATAAATGCTATAATTCTGATAATTTTTTTTATTACAAAAAGTCATTAAGAGAAATGGTTTGGAATTTTAAGTAATACGAATATATGTACATGAAATTTTTAAATGTAACAAAAATAGTCCTAAAAAATTTGTAAATGCTTGACCTTTTTAAGTTATCATCCCAAGTGGCTGGTAAACGAACACGTCCTTTCTCTTAGGACCTAAAAACATGGCGCCAAAGATCAATTTGATCTGTTAAATTTTCGAGAGTTATCATGTTTACGGACTAATGGCCGGATGGACAGATAGACGCCGTCACAAAAACTTGATTTTCGGATTTAGGGGATCTCAAAACGTGCGGATCTGTTGAAGAACTGTCGTGTTAAAGGATCCTGCACATCTCGATCAAAATTGTGAATGGAAACAAAGTCCAAAAATGAATCGCTTTTGAGTTAGAGAGGGTTAAACATCGAAATATTGTAACACACTTAGGCTAAAATCTTAAAAACTGCAGGTCAGAGAAAAAATGTGAACTATGAAAGTTATTGCGCTCTGGTGAGGAAATGTAAAGGCAGTCATGACCTTAAGACACAGGTCATTTTTTAAGGTCATTCAAGGTGAACTTGTCATTCGTTGCTAATCTTAAGCTAATACATACAGGAAGTGTACAGGAAATCAATATTTATAGCCAATGAAGGCAACATATGAGCATGCCTTAAATCAATGGTCAGCTATAGCGGCAAGCCATGAGAAGCATCGTCTTCTTAGAACCATCTGTTCATTCCATCAGCGCCTCATGGCTATTTTATTTTTGCTTAAAAATATATCTTTTTTAGTAATAAATACATCTATTTAATTCACAATTTTAATAGGTTAGTTTTCGTGTTGAAAATTCTTTTTTTTTTCGTTACAAATTTATATTTTTTTTTTTAATATTTGGTAGATTTTCGAAAATATTTTTAATTATTTAGAATCTTCTAAAATTTCAGAATGTTTTAAACTAACGCTAAATTATCCTTAAAGGACCCCGCACTAAATGTATGGGAAAATGGCTTTCGGTGGATTTAGCTGAAACTTTGTAACTTTTAAGGTTATAAGTGCCGGATGGTATATCCGTAAAAAAATCAAAAAAATTGACAGTTTTAGCGCTATGCGGCTCTAAGCGCTCAAGATCAGTGAATAAATCGAATTACAACAGATTTTGTTATAAAAGCGATGTCAACATTGAAAGCACGGTTCAGATCGTGGTCTGTCATATTTTCGCCTACACCGTTGACTCATATAGCGCGCTTCTCAAAACGATCAAACGCTAAGCGCCCAAGATCTTAGCTGGACTAATTAATCACTTCTTTAAAGGCAGAAAAGGTACCCAAAGTAACATTAGTAACTAGTGTGCATATTCCGATAATAACAGTGTACTCTTCGCCAGAGGACCGAACGCTAAGCGCCCATGATCAGCGAATAGAACCAATTCTAGTAGTTTTAGCGACACAAGCTGAACAGGTTACTGACCACTTCTTGATGCGTGTTTCGTATACAGACATCGCTTGTGTCGCTAAAGCTACTAGGATTGGTTCTATTTGCTGATCGTGGGCACTTAGCGTTCGGCCCTCTGGCGAAGGGTACACTGTTATTATCGGTGTGTGCCCTAGTTACTAATGTTACTTTGGATACCATTTCTGTCTTTAAAAAAGTAATTACTTAGTCAAGTTCAAATCTTGGGCGTTTAGCGTTTGATCGTTTCGAGAAGCGCGTAATATAACTCATTGGTTTGGCTAAACATATTACTGACTACTTTCTGATGCGTGATTCTGATAGTGACATCGCTTTTGTCGTTAAAGTTACTAGGATTGGTTTTATAAGCTGATCTTTAGCGCTTAGCGTTCAACCCTCTTGAGAAGGGTAGAATGTTATTGTCGAAATGCGCGCACTAGTTACAAATGTTACTTTGGTACCATTTCTGCCTTTAAAGAAGTGATTAATTAGTCAAGTTAAAATCTTGGGCGCTTAGAGTTTGATCGTTTTGAGAAGCGCGCTATATGAGTCAACGGTGCAGGCGAAAATACAACAGACCACGATCTGAACCGTGATTTCTATGTTGACATCGCTTTTGTAACAAAATCTGTTGTAATTCGTTTTATTCACTGATACAAAGTTTCAGCGAAATCCACCGAAAGCTATTTTCCCATACATTTAGTGCAGGTTCCTTTAAAAAAAATTTTTAAAAATTAAAAACATGGCCTTAAAATATTCTGGATTTTTTGCCCGGAATTTATAGGAGTGTTTTAAAAGGTTTTGATATATTTTTAATCTTTCTCTAAAAATTAACGAAAAAAAGAATCCCCTCAAATGTAATATTCGTTTATTCTATCAAAAGTTTTCAAAGTTGTTGAAAAGTTTCGAAGTATTTCATTCGAAATCTTTAAACATCTACATTTTTTAATAGTTTCTTTAAAATCTTTTTTATTTTCTCGTTTAGAGTAGATGTCAAAAAACGGTGTGAGTTACAAGTTATACAGTTGCGAGACTATTTTAACAGCAAACGAAATGTTGCGTTTTACAGCACCATCTATAAAGCGCATATGGACTGCACGCCCTTAAATTTGTCCTCAGTTGTGGTCTTGTATACCCTACTGCAAATATCTATATATATGCCTGTAAAGGTTACCAATAGGACTCTATATAAGGATTTGATAAGTGACCTATATAGGATCCTATATGGTAACCTATATAGGTCAGTATAGGTGCCATCTATTGGAAAGAAAACAGCTTTCTGCATAGGAATCACCATAAAATTCTAAATGATTCTATGGTAAGGGTATGGGTTCTTTTTTCCTATGTTAAAATTCATATAAGAACTTTTACAGGTTCCTACAACAAGGCAATCGGAAAGTCAAAAATAACTACTGCGCATCTGTATCGGCTATAGGAAACTACTGCGAAACACTTTCGGTTCATCAACTGTCATATATAGGTCACTAATAGGATTCTACATAGTGTCCTATGCAGGAAGCTGTATCATTTCCTATAGGTGGCTCCTATGCTGACCTATATAGGTGACCCTATAGAGGATCCTATATAGGTCACTTATAGGATCCTAATATAGAATCCTATTAGTGACCTATATAGGTATTTGCAATAGGGTATTATGGCAGAAACCATATAGGAATTAGACGATAAAAGGGCGTACACGTCTAAAAATAGGATATCCTTTTAGATTACATTCGCTTTTGTAAATTTTCGTACAAAACAGTATCACTTTTTTTCTGATAAGAATAAACCATTTTAGTTTGCTTTCAGTTTTAAGTTAGTAAGTTATGAAGACGAAAACAGACTGCTTGTGGTATCATATTAGAGCTTCTAATCAAGAATCCCCAATTAAAGGGAATGTGCTGTTAAAGCAGATGAGAACTATATAAAGGTTATTAATAGAAACATTGTAACATACAAAACATAATGTGTACTATATTACGGAATTTTATGTGAGATTAATCTTTTTAAAGACACGCCCAACAAATTCAAAATGATTTAATTCATATATTATTATTATTGTAGGCATTTTTCTTCTGGGTCATCAATAATTGAAATATTAAAATCTATTATCAACTGAAAAGCTTTATTCAATAATTGTGTTTGGCCTCTCACTCCGAAGAAACTTTAATCCCCAATGCTCTTTCGGAGGACACACTACTTAGCTGTGACAATTGCCTGGTGAGCTCAAGAAGGAAGATACGTCCCCTACACAGTCCGCCTCAAAGAATCCAACAGAACAATTTTTCACCAACAACCTGCTCCTGCAAACATCAGTAGCCAACCTCTTGATAACTCTGATCATGTTTCTACGATGAGTCTAGCAAAACTAAGTCTTATTTGCGACCGCCTCGATAGAGTTGAAGCAATAGGGACGAGGACGAGTGAAGCTTTGAAATTGCAAAGAGTCTATTCACCTTCTGTCTCGACTCACCTTTAATTTATCTCCGTTCAAAATGATAACACAGCCACACACAAAAAAAGTATGCGGATCTGGTAACAAGAAACACGTATTCCTATGGATTTTGGGGCGCTGAATTCAAACTCGGTATCAAAAATCACCCATCACGTCATGGTTGAGCCATAACCTCAAAAAATGACGAAAAATCATGCACTGAGGCAAATAAATTTCAAAATAATGCCAGTGATGCAAATTTTCACTTGTAAGACATGCCGAGAACTGTGAAGGATCAACCCTTGCCTGATATCAACTTATTTAACATAACTTTACCCAACAGAACCTGACCTCACCTAACCTGAATTAACAGAAATTTATTGACCTACACGTAAAGCTCTGGAAGCATATTTTCCCAGTAGCAAATTTGTGTTAAATCGAATGGGTGAACTCGAGCCTAACCTAGAAATAAATCTAACCCAGCCTAACTTAACCTAACCTAACCTCACGAAACACAATTAAACTGATTGTGTTGTCCCGTTGTGTTTGCGGTACCGTTTCATTTAGCTTCGACTTAATCTACATAGAGGCTTAACCTATCCTAACCTAACAAAACCTGACCTAACCTAACCGATTACGCTGGCAACCCTGTTCTTGCGTACTTTCGTATTTTGAAATTAATAGCAGTAAATGTCTGGAGTTTCGTAACCGCTTGTTGCTAGCATTATTCGCCTGTGTCTGTAACCAGGGCACCTCCACGTGGTGACGG
>NC_046662.1:113494168-113508681 GCF_010883055.1 Belonocnema kinseyi | reverse complement strand
TCATTCTGTTACATTTGCAGTAAATATGAAGTGAGCAGTTTGCGAAAATCAATCGACGAGGAAGTGAAAAGTCTTCACGAAAAGTGTTTTGACCGTAAATTGCTACACCAAGAAACAAAATGGGTTCCTCACGTCATTTGCAATTCCTGCAGACTTATGTTGTATCGTCTAAAGAATTCAAACAACGAAAAGTACCGCAAGTACTCTACACCAACCATATAGAAAAAAACCCGTTATTGCGAAGGACTGCTACTTTTGCATGAATTCCGTCAAAGGGTTCAACGCCAAAAATAAAAATAACATTTCGTACATTAATGTGCGCACAGTCACAAGAGCAATTGAAATCAATAAAAATGCACGCCAGACTGATTTAAGCGCTTTAGAAGATGATAGAATGGAGGTTGAAAGTCAACGTCATGGAGACGGTAGTGAAACCAGTGATCGAACAGAAAATAGTTCTGATGGTTCCGATGAAAATGACGAAAAAGATGACGAATATGGCGTGCATAAAATGAAATTTAATGTTCCAATATTAGTATATTCAGAAAGTTTTTCGTTAAAGACGAAGAGACGTCCTTAGTGTAATGCATTGACGTTAACGCACTAATGAACCACTTGAAGAAAAATGTGTACAGAGACGAAAAATGGCGACTTTTCACTGATTCGTCAAAACGCACCATTAAGGCTGTTTTACTGCATAACACGAATACTTACGCTCCTATCCCTATAGCTTACTCAACGGTCATCAAAGAAGAATATAACAATGTTAAAATGCTTCTTGAAAAAGTTAATTACACGAATCACAAAAGGCAAATATGTGGTGATCTCAAAATCATAACAATGATATTAGGCCAACAATCGGGTTTCACGAGAAAGCCATGCTTTATATGCCTGTGGAATAGCAGAAATCGAGCCAATCATTACAGAAAAAAACGTTGGCCTTTAAGAGATTCATTCAAACCTGGTTCTCATAATATCATCAACCAAAGCCTCGTTGATCCAGAAGAAATTTTACTACCAACCCTCCACATAAAGCTTGGTCTCATGAAGCAATTTGTCAAGGCGTTAGACAAAGATGGACAATGCTATAAGTATATATCCCTTAAATTCCCTAATGTTTCAGACGCTAAATTGAAAGAAGGAGTCTTTGATGGACCACAGATTCGAATATTGACAAGAGATACTAATTTCGTGAGCCACGTGGCCAAAATTGAAATGGACGCTTGGGAAAGTTTTAAAGCAGTAAACGCAAATTTCCTCGGTAACAAAAAAAGTCCAGACTACGAGAATATTGTTGCGAAAATGATAAGAAGCTACAAAAAGTTAGGCTGCTTGATGAATTTAAAACTTCACTTTCTAGATTCCCATCTGGATAAGTTTCCAGAAAATGTTGGTGATTTCAGCGAAGAACAAGGGGAACATTTTCATCAAGAAATAAAAGTGATGGAACAACGATATCAGGGTAGATGGAACGAGGTCATGATGGCTGATTTTTGCTGGATGTTGAAAAGGGAAACGAAGGTAGGCCTTAAACGTAAGCGTAATGCTTTGCATCGTTTCTTCGAAGAAAAAAGGACACGTTATAGCAGACAGAAAATAGACTGAAGTAGGTATATAAATCAATTTAATTTCGATAAAAAGCAAGATAAAATGTAAACACGAAAGTTAATATAAATATATCCCTTAAGTCTAAGAAAAGCAAAGAGACAAAAATTTTTGAATAAAACTCTTATTCATTTGCATGTTTAAGTTACAGTTCTACATTTTAATTGATACAAACATTGTCAGGTTAATTGAAATGCGGTCAGTTCTACTTGTAGGTCCAAGTTTCTTCAAATGAGTAATGTGCGTCTAAATTTTTAACCACCTGTAGTACAATGAAATGAATTTTATTGTGTTACAACGGGCACACTTAAGTTAAGTTGTGTTGCATTAAGAAAAATTTCGTTAGGTTCTGTTAAGTTAGATTCATTTGTAGGTTTTTTTTTGTGGTGCTCTTAGTCCGCCTCTGTTTTCGATTTATACCAACGATCTTCCGGGCCCCTTGATAAAATTTCTCTCGATTTTATAGGCGGTACTTGAGGGCGATTTTTTGTTATTAACCCTGCTAAGTCGGTCATTCTTCCTATAGTTACCTTTAAAGATGCTTGCCTGCCCAACTTCGCGATTGGCGAAACCTTGTTGTCCATTCTAACTCAGGTGAAAAATTGAGGTCTTAAAATGCAATCCAGTTACATTTTCGAGAACCATGTAACGACTAAAATCAAAGCAGCGTATCTGCGTTTAAGAAAATTGTATCCTTTCCGTCGCTCTCCTCCACTCATATGGAATCATAAAATACGACCATATAACACCCGCCGTGTAAGAATCAGGATGGCTGAAAATGAAGCACAGATGGGAAGTGCAACTGTGTGTCCTCACTTTCAGGGTCCTTTCGCAGGACGTATCGGAATATTTATTTGATAGATTGTCATTTGTAGAGGACAGGCGATCTAGAAAACTTCTTGCAATGAGATCCGATGGCAAGCTATATGTTCTTCTGCAAGGGAGGAAATTACTGAAAACTTTATATTCAAAGCCAAGTTTTTATAAGTTTCTTTTACTTATTGCTCAAAGTAGATTAAGAGGGTTAGGTTTGAAAGCAGCTTATAGCTGTGCCTCGCCCTTTGAGTTCTTATGTTATATCTGATCGCAATGTACATATCCTTTTTTTACGAACTCAATTAAAATTAATTATTACTATTATAATTTTAGTGATATCACAGCATTTAATTGTGAAATTTTTATATCCCCTTACACCCGCGCATTTTTATACTATAATTTTGTATTTAACGCTAGTAAGAATTTACTATTTGACGGCGTTTTTTACCATCGTTTCTTGCGAAGGTTTGTTTTAAGAGATTGAATATATTGAATTATGCCTGCCCAAAGTTGCTCTACCATTAATTCGTAGACCCAGAAATATCAAGCCAAATTTTTTCTATTGGCATTCGATTCGCAAAAACTGGAGACGTCAGTTCTTGATTATTATTTTCCAATTATGGACAATTTTTATAACACAAATAGCACCTGAATGTATATATTATTCAAATCAGAATTTCTAAAAATATGCAAATTGGTTGAACGTCTGGGAAGAAACTTTGGAAAATTTTTCAGAACCTTTAAATATCATACATTTCTTTGCTGACTTTAGATAAAAATCGTAAATAAATTTGAAAAGGTTTTCTCAAGAATGAATTACAATTAACGTTTACCGCGGATCGGATGGTTCCTAGCTCCCAGGCTAGTGTAGATAAAAACGATTTCACGAATCGGTTCTCAAGCCCAGGTTTTGTCCTAAAAAATTAACTTTTTTTAAAACTGAATTCGGAGATGCTATCAAATAGTTGAGACTTATTAGGTATATATTTTGATGCAAAGTTTACTATCGCGATGAATCGTAGTACATTAGTTTTGTCCTTTGTGATCAGCAAGTTGACTATTTCTGACTCTCGAGTTGGCAATACACCAATGCCTTTGTATGAGATCACGTGTCCTAAAAACTCTACTTTTTTATAGCGAATTTACCATTAGTTTTGTTCAGAGTGATATCTGCTTCGGACAAGTACTTAAGTACAGCCCTAAGTATCGCGGAATTTTTCTTTAGCGTATCGTCGTATAATATGACACCATCCACTTAAATTAAAATACTAGGTATATCGCGCAAGGTATTTGAGAATTTCTTAGGAAAGTAGTCCGAGGTATAATTTATTCAGAAAGGTAGTCTCTTATAAATGTAGCGACATAACGAGATACTAAAATTCGTTAACAACTGACTCTCCGGAGCCAATTTTACTGGATGGTACCCGTTTTTGCGTTCAGCTGTTAAAATTATTTAGCCCCCTTTAATCTAGCAAAAGTCACATCCACTTTGTGTATCGGGTAAATAGTTCTTTTAACAGAATGATTTAAGATCTTAAAATCGCAGTACAAATGAATGTCCCCACAATCGTTGCGAAGACGCACTATAGGGCTACATCATTCCATGGGAAAATCTACTGAAGTCATGACGTCAAGTTCAAGAAGCTTAGCTATATGTTTCTTTAACTTATCTGCTTCTTTTAAGTTTCAGATTGGTAAAGCATCGTAATCCACTGCTCCAAGGTTAAGTCCATTGTTAGCTGAAGCTTATTAGATGTGCTCCTATCGCGGATTCTAATGACAATCCGATCTCTAATTAATTCACCCTTTAATGTGCTATATTTGCAGGTTTTGATGAGCATGCATAGAGACATTATTAAGGCATAAACACTCTGATGTGAAACTTATGTTCGGGCGTTGAACCGGTATCTCTCGAACACCGCCTTCTTTTTAGAAGAGAAATACAGGGTGAGCTCGTCTTTTAGTTGTTCCAATGTATTATTATTGTTAATCTTCGGTCAAATTTGTGTGAAGATATCTCAGATGTTGACCCATAGCACAGCAGAGGATATTGATTCACTTTTTGATTAGCTTAGTATCTAGTTTCGCCAAGAAAATATACAGATCAGAAATATTTAACCAAGACCCCAGATAACAAACGTGCCTGGCACATTACCGGAGCGACGGGCGGCATACGACATGCCGGCGATAGAGTCGTTTGGTCGGTATGAATGAGCGGCAGACCGAAGTGTGGACAGCATTGACGACCATTACCCGCACAGTGGGTAGGGAACGATATGCCTGCCATTAAGCATTGTTTTGTCGCGGTGAAAATGCGGGCAAGAAAAGATTTTGTTACTGTATATTATAAAAAATTTATATAAAGTATTCTTAAAAATAACATTGAATTGTGAATGTTAGATAATTGGAACATTTTCAGTTATATGTTATCTGATTTTAAAATGCTGAAAAACTTATTATTAGTTTATGCATTAATCGAGGTGTTAACGTTAACTATACACTAACAGTATTATGTGGAATGATAGAAACGGCAAATGAATCTTATCAATAATATGTTTATTTAAGACATTTTAAAATAATTTAAACAATTTTTGTTTTAAATTAAATTTTTCCACTAAAAATCATAAAAACTCCAAATGTTTTGAAATCAATGATAAACTTAGTGAACGTTTAGGACAAGTACTTTTTCAGACATTTTGAAATTTTTTGATCAATCGTTTACAAGTCTATATTTCTATATTATGTCATGTTTCTTGGATATACTTTTTATGCAATTTGGGTTTTAAAAGTTAAAAGATGGGAAGTGAAATCTAGCTAATCAGCAAAATATATCTTTTTTTGTTTAAGGAATTCATCATTTTCTTTTTTAAACTCTGCAACTTTGAATTTCGCGCCCAACTTATGCATCAGTTCGTTTCGTCACCGCGCAGTGGTGTCAGAACGCGGATATCTCTGGCATGTGCAACAATGATACTGTGTATTTTTAAATTAACACATGGCATTACATAAACTAAAAATACAAAGGAATAACTACTGCGCGTGCCAGAGATATCCGCTTTCTTTCTGTACAGTGACAAGTTCATTGTAGCAAAACGCGCTTTTTGTTCTTTGAAGTTTTGGAATATTTTATTGTGATTCTCGTGAATATTGTGATTGATTTTTTTTCGAATCCTGATTGATTTTTTGGATACTGATTGATAATCAAAAATTGCAGGTAAGACTATACTATTTTTTTCTTATCATTATATATAAATTTATAGAAGTGTCTCCATTCTGGACTAAAGAGACGTCGCGACTGGCGCGAGGCTTAGCCTCAAAACGTAAACAGTGAAATAAACGGTTTTGTTTAACTTTTAGTTGTAGTGTAATTTGTATATGAATCAAAGAGAATTATAAGATTACACTGAAAAGGTCTTGGTGGATAATTAAACTATTTATTTGTTGTTATAACAGTGGTAATTTTATCTTCAAAATTCAACTATTTGGTTAAAATTTCACGTGTTTTGTTGAAAATTTGTCTTTGTTTGGTAGAACATTTATTCTATTTGTTAAAATTTCACCCTTTAGGTTTAAAATGTAATTATTTTGTGGAAAATGCAACTGTTTTGTTTAAAAATCATCCTTTTTGTTTGCAACCACCTCGTTTTGGCTTAATAATTTAACTACTTTCTTAAACTTGCAAGCCAAAAAGCTGAATTCGTGACAAATTTGATGAAGTTCATTAATTTTCAACCAAATAGATGAATTTTTAAACAGAAAATATGAGCTTTCAAAGAAACATGCAATAGTTATCAATTTTACGAAGAGATTTAAATTTAAAATTAAAAAATTATTGAATTCGAAACAAAAAAAATTCATTTTATACTAAATACGTAAACTTTCAACCTAAATTCAAATAATGTTCAACCAAAATGATGATTTAAAAAAAAACAACGAGAAGAAAATTGGAGAAGTTCCCAAATTTTTGTTATTTTTTTAAACGCCGGAAAGTTAATTATAATAGTGACGCTGGACAGTAAGTGACATATTTGTCGGAACTGGATTATATTTGTCAATCTTCCTTTTTTTCTGAATTTAGGAACAGTTCAGCTCGAAAATGGACTTTTCTTTTACCTTTTAATGTTGATTTCGATTTTACACAATGTTAATTCCCTGTCCAGGAAAATTCCGATTTTGTTGGTCAATTGGTTCGTACTGCAACCTTTCAATTTGTCTATAACACTGTGGTACCTGTCCATAAACCTGCATTTAAGTTAAGTTAATAGAGCTCGTAACTTTTATTAATTGGTGTTCTTTTAACTTGTCAGAGTAAGGACTTCGAAAGAAATAAGGATAGAGCAGAGAAATTATAAACAATGGAATAAATAGAAAGTTTGCCACTCTCTGTCAGAGTCTAAACCGGAGACGTTTATGCGCATCTCGAGGGAAAAAAATGATTCTGAGCAGCATGTTTATGATTCTGATTCTAACTCAGAAGATGAAGTACACCGTTTGAATCTTCCTTTTCAAAGCAATTCGCAAGCATCAGACAGTAAATCCCGACATTCTGATGAAACTTGAAAAAACCTTGATCAATGTCTGATAAGAATTACATCGTATTTCTTCCAGCGTATAACAACGTATAAAGTATAACAACGTAAGATGAAAAATCTTTTTAATAAAAAATCTTAAATTGTTTATAAAAAAATGTAATTTTTATTAGCAAATTTACTTTTCAAATTCAAAAGCTTATTTATATAAGACATTCATAAATAAAAATTCTAACTTTACGGTTGTTAATCTCCGTTTAGTGATTAACGAGAAAAATGTAAATCATGTTGAACTATTCTAATTTTCTTGTTATTAATTTTTACAACAAAAATTTTTCGCCACCAGCTTTAGAGAATACCTTTCAACATAATAAGCATGCGTTATAAATTTGTACCAAATAACTCATTACTAATTACTTGTAGTGTTTTATTAAAATTTTAAAATATATTATTATTGATAAAATATACGTCTTCCTTTATTTCCTCCATCCCACACTCATCTTTTAAAATCAAAATATTGGCAGCAATTCAGGCTTGCACATGGCCGGCAAATTGGGCTTGCACGCGGCCGGCATGTTGGGCGCCGGATGGTCGGGCGGGCGATATAGCCCGCAATGGCGCGCACATTACGCTACTCGAATGACTGGCTGGTTCACGATGATTCAGTTTTTTTACAATCACCACTTTATTTTTGGTACCGTGGAATCGTAAGTCACTTCTAACAACATGTTGCCATAAGACTTTAAGGTTAATAAATGAACACAAAGTTGTATAGTATACATAGGAGGAGAGATGTTCACACTAAGCTCACTGTACCCGGACTGACTGGGTCCAGGCGATCCCTTTGGCGCACTCGAATAGCTTGAGCTCACTAACGTTCGCAAAATATATCCTCTCCTAAAATTGGTCCGAAAACTATAGATTATTGGCCAAGGAGCATCCCCTTACAAAGCCGCGGAGAAGGTAGCCGCGACTCTTGGTTAAATAGTTAAATTGAAGAGAGAAGAGGTTAAAAAATCCTACTAACAGCTACTCGACATGAAAATATACGGAAACTTTGACAGAATGTAGAAAAACAGTCCTTGTCTAAGTAGCAAACTTTGCCTTTCCTAAGATCATCAATATTTAATTAAGATAAAGAGGAATTGATTTTCTCATGGGATCGACGTACCTCTACAGGTATAATGCGGGCCAAAGAGTGCTTTATTAATATCTTTGTCGCTCTTACGGTGATGGCCGCGACGAAGCCCTGCTCAATGCTCGGAGGGAGAAGAAGTCAACGATCCACAACTGGAACTATATTCGCTTTTGAATTTTTGGCTCCGAGTGACTACAACATCACTGGCAATCAGAAGGAAAAGGAGTAGAGGTATCATCACCTTAAAAGGGACCTGCGATGACTCTAGCCAAAGCGAAACTGTCACTGGTTCGTAACCTTCAAGCCATACTTTCGTGCCAAAAATATACAAAAAAGCTTGCGAGATGAATGAAGAAAACTGTCATACTTAGGTCGCTTCGTCTTTGCAAGACACACGAAGGTTTCGCCGGCATGTCACTGTGATTTCATCGTGCCCTGTGGCCACCCATCTCACGGTCGTGAGACGTAGCCATAGGGGTAATTTAATGCAGTTTTACGAAATTAAATTATTATGCTAATACTCGGTAAATTTGTATTCGTTTACGACCACCAGCTCATATCAGAGTAATCCTCTGGTTTTTTTGTGATATCAGAAATTATGTGAGTTCTTACCTGGAAGCTCCTTCGAATAAACTCGTCCTCTCCTTTACCAGTAATACTATAATTGTACCCTTCATCACCACCTCCACCGCCACCTCCACCTCCACCACCATTCAAGAATGGATTATTGGGGTTGGCATTACCTTAAACGAAATGGTTTTAAATCAATATGGTCAAAACGATTTCAAAAGGTCATAAGATATCAAAGAATTTAGAAAATTCCAAAAGTTTTGAAAAGAGTCCATAATTTTGAAAACATTTCAAGGGATTGTCATAGATTTACAAGAATTTCATGAATATAATATATTTCATGGATATTAAACGAATTTCGAGCATGTTTTGAAAGATTCCATAGACAAACTGATAAAGATAAAGTCTTTGTATTAGGGAAATTATTACCTCCATTACTACCTGGCACCCCCAGATTACCACCGCTGGTTGAATAAGTAGCACCATAACCGGAGTCTTGATTAGCTAATTCGTGAAGACGACTTGAGCTTAAAGCTCTGGGAATAGCGTTGCTAGGCACGCCATGTGGAGCTAAATGAGTGGCTTCGGCTACCTGATGAGGATCTTCGGTTGGCGGTAGATCGGACACGAATCCAGTGTCAACACGATAGAAGTTGATGAAGATAAATCCTCCCAAAACAAGCAAGCAGACAAAACCATATGTTCTGAACACGATAGTAGTCCCTGAAAAGCATAAAATTTATTTTTGTTTATCGAAGGGAACTATTTAGCATCCCTTTGCCAAAAGCATAACTTTTACTCTCACGATTAACTAACCGTAACTAGCAACCAACATTCCCCCGATAATAGCACCACATCCTCGTCCGAGACCATGATGAAGTCCTTGAAGAACACCTTGTGCACTAGACCGTAATTGTGGTGGGGTATTATGAGCAATATAACTGCAACAAGCAGCCCAAACAGCAGCGTGAGTTATACCCTGAATAAACTCAAAGGGCAAAACCCACCACGGATTCTTCAACCAGGAAATATAAAGGAAGCGCAGAACATTCCCACCTAGACCGAGGCACAATACCTATAAGCAAGAAAGTTATGTATTGCTCACTGCAATACCAATACAGTATTTATACTTAAATATATCTAAATTTAAATTTAATATTTTTTTCGAATTTAATATATCATAAGCTCAATTTGGAAACCTTAAGTTTTAGAGGGTCCACGTAAATAAATATTCCAGCTAAGGGATATCAAGGGTTTGGATCTAAACCTTAACCCTTGAGAAATTAAAACATCTGGTTCCGGATCCTTGAGAAGATTCAAATTTTCGGGTCCAGATCTTATAATTAAAGAAGTGTAAGGTTTTAGTAGTCCAAACCTGGACCCTTACCGAACCCTATAATGTCGGGTTCAGGCTAAATGTTCGGATTGCAGCGATTGTTCAGTGTACACAAAAGTTTGTGAAATTTCAGGTCGCAATCCGGACCATTGAGAATTATAAAATATGGTGGTTTGGGCCCGATCATAAAAAACCTTAAGGGTTCCCCCGGGACCCGAAACCCTGAGGAACCCTTTAAAGTTGGGTCTAAGCTAAAAAGAGCTGATTTCTGATTAAAGGTAAAGGTGCACACAGGGAATCAGAAGACTCTAAGTTCGTATAAATTCTAATTTTTTAATTAACCTGAAAAGCTTAACGTTTGGAAATGAAGTCTAAACCTTTTGTTGGTTAAAATTATAAAAAAAACTTTTTCTTTCATATAGTTAAGAGCAGTTAAAAGCAATTCAGGATTAAAAACTCTTGTTGTCACAAATTAAACAAGTTTAATGCTGTTAGATTATAAGTACGAAAGTGAAAAATTGTTTAACTAACTGGATTTTCGAAAAAATTAGTTGAAAGTAGGTAGTAAAATAATCTGTAATAAAGACCTGATAAGAAATTATTTCGTTAAAAGAAATCTTTAATGCAAAACGTAAACATGCATAACTTTTTTGAAAAATGTCAGTGCAATGGGGTCGTAGATATTCAGTGCTAATAAATCAGTCTATTTAATTATTTTTTATATATTCCTTTTATCCCCTGGTGCACACCAAACAACTGCGGCCACCTTTCTCTTTTAAGCATAGTCCAAATTTCTAAAACACCTTGACGTGTCCCATCTGACGAATGAGTCTGAAGCTGAAGAAATAAGCGAAAATCTCAGAGATGTGGTTGATGACTGAAGCAACTCCAAAGAGGGTAGAGGATCCTCCATAATCTTGAAGGTGCCAGAACAAGAAAGTAAAAATGAGTCCTATGCCAAAACCCATAAACCAGGCGACGAAAAGGAATGAAGCGCACTTAAGGTCTTTAAACTGTCTGATTACAGTAACCCATTCTGGTATTTCTCTGGTTGTCTGAGCGAAAATTTTACTCTAAAATAAAAAAAATTTTGATAAGATACGAGGTAAGCTAAATCAAAACCGAAAAAATGACAAAATACAAACTTT
Source organism: Belonocnema kinseyi (assembly GCF_010883055.1). NCBI lineage: Eukaryota > Metazoa > Arthropoda > Insecta > Hymenoptera > Cynipidae > Belonocnema > Belonocnema kinseyi. The sequence continues at coordinate 113,497,539 of NC_046662.1, read as the reverse complement.
GCTTTCCATTGTTGCTGGTTGTTGTGTTGGTGCACTTGTCGAAGAATCCAGTAAGCCAGGTAGATTTAATTGCTGTGACAACTGATTTTGGAGTTGCTCCTCTCTAGTTATTTCAGCAGGTTTCTTCGATATTTCCTTGAAAAGACAAAATTTAATTACAGGCATTTAATTAGAATTGTAAAAAATTGATACGGGTCGGATCAGATTAGAATATTTGCGGCTTGGGCTTGGATTGGATTTGCGAATCGATTCACAAATCTGCAATTAAGAGACTGCGTTATCAAGAGACCCCTTGCCGACGGAAGTGCACCGAAATTTTAACCTTGTTCTCCAAAACCACCTCAAAACATTTATTGTTGCTCATGGTGTTCCTAAGGAAACATTTAAACTGGCTTGAGTCAAACCTGGCAACAAAATTCCGAGATTTAAGGACCTCTGTCATAAAAGCAGCATCATTACCGTTGTCAGTTAAGATGAAATGTCCAGAGCTTAGCTCATCGAAGCCGTGGGTACTCTGGAACAATGCGAGGAAGTTAAGGTGAAAGTCATAGACTCTAAAACCTTCTAAACCGGCTAAGCTTCTCATATGGATTTTCGGGCCGCCGGAGGAACCAAGATAAATTCTGACAAGACTGTCAGTCTAGAATTCCACCCTAAAAAAGAGGAGTGAATAATAGTCGATGCTAAAAATGATACTAAAATAATTTACTTTAGTTTTTGATTCTCTACAATCCGAATTATACAACAAGGGTTGAGGAAAAAACGTCTTTGGTGGATGAGAGTGAGAAACCTGATACTTATATGGACAGTGTAAGTTCCTTGGAGTTAAATTTCATTCAAATAAATCTTTAACACTGCAAAGCTGAGTCGGAAATATAAGTCATAACTGCGGCTCTGTAATCTACAATACAACTAAGATGAACCCGAGGGCTGTAATTTAAGTTAGTTTATTTGATTATCTAGGTTCTGTAGCAAACATTTAGTAGAGATTAAAATCGATCATCAAAACAGGAAGATGACCCCAGCCCATGCTTATTTGCTCAGCATAGCTTACACTTCAATGATTCCTTACCGATTTGATTATATTAACACGAGGAAATGCAATAACTTTTGTGACAGCCAGATGTTAAAAAATGTATCGATTTAAAGATATGCTCTATATCTATCAGCAACTAATTCAGAAATTGACATGTTTCTCTTGAGGCATTCCTTTTATATCATAGGCATATATGCTTTTCCCTGACAGATGAAAAATCTGATTGAGTTAGGTATACGAACCCAAGATCGACGCACTGAAGTAATAAGAACTCGTGGAAGGACCACTGACAGGGGATTAACGGACCTTAAGATTTTCTTTTTACTGTGTGGCTAGCTGGATAATAATACAATCAGAATTATGTGGCCGTTTGGCTCTTACATCTATTTGAGGCCGGTGTGTGGGGCGATAATATGTCCCCGGTAATGATTCAAGAATGTTGAAATGTTTTAATGGGTCATCTGTGTAATATTTTTAAGACATGCGTATCTATTGGATATACCCCTTTAGTGTTCAAAATGGTCCATTTGATCTTTATATCAAAGCTGGGGAGAAACTCTTACTATGAGGTGGGATCATTCAAACTGATGAGCCTAACCTTTTCTATGTTCCGAGCGTCGAAAAAGTTAGTTTATTTGAATATGAAGGATTAAATCTTACCGGAGCAAACTCTTTATAGTAATCAATTTGCTTCATAGAAAGGCAAATCTAGAGTTCCAAAGGCGGTAACTTACGTCAGGAACGCCGAGATCTTACCGGTTACTCGAAAGATATTTTTTGAAAATTCAAGAGAATTTAAGTCATAGCTCCACCTGGTCTGCAGACTAGATGCAGCTATGAGGCAGTGAAAGGAGAAGATCTTTTTCACAAAAATAATTTAATTATAAAAAATGTCTAAGGTACTTTTTTCTATTAAAGACTTATTTTTAGTATGCAATAAATACTTTAAACTCAACTAAAAATCGTAAAAACACTTTTATGCACAAATTAAAATGCATCTTTAAAATTATATCTACTCTTTCTAGTCCATTTAAGCTCACAATGCATTGAAACTTATATGACTTAGTGAAATAATTGATTTTTTGTTTAGAAAATCATTTTCGACAGAAATGTGGGGTTTCACTGTAAGATGTGAAAACTCTATCCGAATTACTTTGTTTCGGATCAAGACTTATTTTTACTATTCGATCATTGTTTTAAACTTCACAAATAAATCGTAAGAGCACATTAAAATTAATAAAAAAAGTTCTTAAGCCCTAAACTTACTCTTCCTAATTCTAATTTCAGGCACCACATGGCGAAATAGTCGACCACCATTCACAAAAGCTATTTTATTTGGTAGGAAATCCGTGTATTATGCAGAAAATTCGCCTCTTCAGGTAAAAAAATATTCGTTTTTAAAAGATCAATTTTTTTAATTGAAAATTTGATGTTTCCATTTTTGGCTGAAAAAATATTTTGTCAAGTTGAAAATTTAACTATTCAATGAAAAATTCTTATTTTTGGGTTTAATTCAACTACATATTTTTAATTTAAAATAGAATATTCATATTTAAAAATATAAATTATAAAATTTTGACTTAGAATTTATCCTTTTTACAAAATCATTTGTTAAAAATTAATTTTTTGGTTGAAAATCCATCTCTGATTGAAAAATTTTTTTTGTTGGGAAATTTACCTGTCTGATTCAGAATTCATCTTTTCGTTTAAAAATGATTTTTTATATATTAAAATTTAAATCCTTCATTTTTGGTTAAAAGTTAATCTTTTATAGTTAAAAATTCGGCCATTTGCTTGAAAATTCAAGTAATTCTTTCATTATTTATATTTGCGATGAGAAAAAAATGGATTTCTTAAATGACATTTTATTTTTTCCATTGATAATTCATGAATTCTGTTTTAAATTCGACTTTTGGTAGAAAATTAATTATTCAGCTATGTTAATATTCAAAGCTTCGTTTAAATATCTTAGCCCAGGTGAGGGGGAGCTAAGAAAGGAGTCTACCTTGTGTTAAATCTGAGAAAGTTAATTAGTGTCAATTTTCGTTCGTTTTAGTGTGCCAAAAATCAGTTTTCTGTAAATAACATTTTTTTTGGTACATCGCAAACTTAAAATAATCATGTTAAAATTGTAGGGAACTAAATTCTCTAAAAATTTCATGCAAAACATTTGTCTATAAAGTGGGTAGTTTCAGAGTTATAACCGGGTGAAGCAAGGTGTATTTTCTAGAATCATTTATACGAGGGTGGATTGATAAGTTTCCGGCCTGACCAAGAGATGGCGCCACTAGGCCTACCTTGAGGTGGCGTTCTATAGTACCATCCTTAGATAGCT
>NC_046662.1:113469869-113494068 GCF_010883055.1 Belonocnema kinseyi | reverse complement strand
GCATTACTAGACTAGAACACCGCTATGAGAAATGTATCAGCCTTGGAGGAGATTATGTTGAGAAATAAAAAAAAAAATTCTTAAGAACGTTGTTTTTCTTGGCCAGGCCGGAAACTTATCAATCCACCCTTGTACATTGCCCTTATGACCCCATAACGTACTAGATATGATCAGACTGTTCAAGTTTTCAAGAGAAAGATTGTTTGTCCTAATGAGATATTTCTTTGCATTCTCTCCGGTATCAACATTTCACGAGATCAGCGAGGAATAGTAACATGACTCTTGCTTCACTTCCACCTAGAGCAGAAATAGCAAGACAGCATTATCTCCGCACTTACCATCAAGGGCAAACTTGGCGGAAAATCATGAAGAATCCAGAAGACTGTGAATGGAAGTGAACTAACGCTGAACTCACTCCAGTCAGGACAACGAAGAATTATGCTATAGAAAGGTCAGTTATACTGTGCTGACAAAAAAGACATACAAATTGATTACACCGGCACACTAAAAACAAAAAGTTGTCTGTCCGACAGACTACACTAGCATATCTATATGGTTTTAGGGTCGCTGAATTCGAATTCGGTGTCCAAATAACCAAGTTGGCTCGTATTTTTTTGAAAAACGAAAAAATAGACGTAAAATCGACAAAAACAGCGATTTTTCAGGTATATTTTTGCAACAAAAAAATATATTTTCTCGCCCGGTGGACTTAACCAATATATTTATGTGTCTTTTGGGTCGCTGAACTCGAATCTGGGGCACAAATAACCAATTTCGCTCATACTTTTTCGAACATCGCAAAATAGAAGTAAAATCGACGAATACAGCGATTTTTCTTGTATAGTTTTGCAACAAAAAAATTTTCATGTCTGGTGGTCTAAATCAGCATATCCTTATGTTTTTGTGATCGCTTAATCCGAATTGCGGGTCAAAATAACCCAGTTGGCTCATATTTGATCGAAAAATGCAAAAATAGAGGTAAAATCGATGAAAACAGCGGTTTTTCGTGCACATTTTTGCAACAAAAAATATATATGTTCATCCCCGGTGGACCTATCCAGCATATCCTTATGTTTTTGGGGTCACTGATTCTGAATCCGGGGTTCAAATAACCCAGTTGGCTCATATTTTATCGACAAACGCAAATTTAGACATAAGATCGACAAAAACCTTCAAACCTTTACCTCCCTCGACTGGGATTGTCGTTCACTGTAGATTCCCTTTGCGTCTCACGTTTCGACTTTATTACCATGAGTCCCCCTGCCTCTCACGCTTATAGGGTTCTTTTATTTTTTATTTTTCTTTATATCGCTTGTATTGAACCCTGTTGTCCTCAAAAGACCTACGTAGTGCGTTTCGCTTTCGTTTGGTACCTTAATTGACTTGATCTCGTTTTAAACTCCAACAGTATTCTGCCATCAGGTTGATATTCCAACACCCCTGATATCGCCTCTCCATCTCTTTTATATTTTGGAGGAAACGTTCGCCTTGCTATTCACTAAAGTATCCCAGGTTGTCTACAAACTTATTTATATGCGAATGAAGAAAATGTAAATTCATATTCATAAGGCAGCCTAGTTTACCAAAGTTTGTTACCATTTCTGAAACCACGTTTTGATAGTCTGGATCCAGTCTTCAGTGCCAGACATTTTTTAAATGAATTCTGGATCCTGCAACATTTTTCTCATCTGCGGTCCATCGAAGATCTCCTCTTTTAATTTTGCTTCGGAAAGTTGTGGAAATTGATCTCCCAAATACGCATAGCAATCGCCATCCTTGTCAAGCGCTTTGACAAAATTTTTTCATATGACCCAGCTTTATATGAAGGGGTAGAATCAAAACTGTTTTTGGGTCAACTAGAGGATCTTCAATTATATTTATTTGTCCTTGCTCAAACGATGTTCTTTTTGGCCATCTTTTTTTTATTTTTGTAATGACGAACGCGATCTCGACTGTCCCATAATCACAAGTAACAAGGTGTTTTTGTATACCCTGATTGCTGTCCTAAAACGATTCCAAGAATTTTGAGATCCCCGCAAGTTTTCCACTCATAAGTTGAGTAATTGTTTTTTTTCAGGACAAATTTTAAGTTACTGTAATGGTCTTTCAGTTCCGTAGAATGTGCGATTGGAATTGGAGCGTAAAAATTAGTATTATCCAATAACACTGCTTTTAGACTGCGTTTAGAAGAGTCAATAAATAGCCGTCAAATTTCCGGTCTATACTCTGAAGCATCTTTAGGGATACCGAGATCTCACGATAAATCATTCAATTCCGTCGATTTTGCATCTATGTTTGCGTTTTTCAATAAAATATGAACCAACTGGGTTATTCGAAGCCCGGATTCGGAATCACTGACTCCAAAAACAAAAGGATATGCTGAATAAGTGCACCGGGGATGAAGATGTATTTTTTTTTGCAAAAATATGCACGAAATACCTCTGTTTTCGTCGATTTCACCTCGATTTCTGCATTTTTCAATCGAATATGAGTCAACTGGGTTATTTTGACACCGGATTAAGATTCAGCGACTGCAAAAACATAAGGATATGCTGATTTAGACAACCGGGCATGAAATTTTTTGTTGTTGCAAAAGTATACATAAAAAATCGCTGTATTCGCCGATTTCACGTCTATTCTTGCGATTTTCGAAAAAGTATGAGCTAAATTGGTTATTTGGGCCTCAGATTCAAATTCAACGACCCAAAAAACATATAAATATGTTGTTAAAGTCCAGCGAGGGAGAAAAATTTTTTTTTGCAAAAATATACCCGAAAAATCGCTGTTTTTGTCAATTTTACATCTGTTTTTTCGAATTTCAGAAAAATACGAGCCAACTTGGTTATTTGGACAGAGGATTCGAATTCAGCGACCCCAAAACCATATAGATATGCTAGTGTATTCTGTCGGACAGACCACTTTTTTGTGTGCCGGTATTATTAATCATTTTTTTCTGCTCAATATTTCAAGGCCTCATCTGAGGACAAATTCGAGGGCGTGTAGTCAAGATCCGCTTTACAGCTGGTGTTGTCAAGCACAATATCTATTTTGTTCTTAAAATAGTCTCGCAACTGTAAAACTTGTGACTTACACAGTTTGTTTTATATCTTCAACGCCCCTACTCATTATATGTCCGCATTCAGTGCTTCGTCATTTCTACGTGGACGATTCTGTTTAACTTTTCAAGGTCGGTGTTAGGTCATTTGATGAGCCCTCTGATTAAATGCACTGTTCTGCATTTATCTGGTCCGATCTCCATGTGAATATCATTGGAAACCTGCTTTGTGACATCGATCACTTGTTGCAGTTTCTTGGTTGAATTGACGCACAGATTAAGGTCATCCATGTACGGCAGATAGGTCACTTGAGGACCATCCTTATTAATATGAATAAATTTTAAACTCATGAGACATGCTGTTTAGTTTTTTGCTCAATTGGTTCAACCCTAAACAGAACCATAGTGCACTGAAAGAGTCTCCTTGGAAAATACGTGTCGAAATGCGTAGTGATCTAGTTATTCTTGGTTGTCCATGATGAAATACTTGATTCGTGTATCCCAGAGCCTCATCGCATGACTTAGAAAGCCAATAATGCGTGGGCAAATTTTGTAAAGTTTTAAGACTTCAAGCAAATAGTCATGCGTCACGGTAGGAAACATTTGCTTGCAGACAATGTATGTCATGTGTAAGTTCCTTTGATGCTTACGACCTTGAGTCATGGCATCCACGTCTACAGTGACTATATCTTTACAGCCTCGCGAGTTTTTACAACATCCTTTTTGTTTTTCTGTAAGGATGTTATTCTTGTTGCAATGAGAATATAGCTTATTTGCAATGATACCTGTAAGGCATTTATTAATTGTTGGAAGACAGGCTATCCGTCGAAATTTAGATGGATTTGAGCGACTGGTTTTCAGGTAACATATACGTAGTAACCTGGACTGTAAAGCCTGGCATCAGATCTGGATGTTCAATGATCTTCTGAAAACACCTTGCCCATGAATGATGTACACTCTGAAGTTACTTGTACCAGAAGTTGTGCAGTATGTCCAGACCTGGAGCTTTCCAGTTACTTGCCCTTTCCATGACAGCTGAAACAGCTAAAGCTGTGATATTTGTCAGCTGCATTTTAGGGCTATTGCTTGCCCTGGCTTTCTATAGTTTGAACTACGCAGTTCCCAAATTGCATCTGTTCATTTTTCTCAAACACCCGACCAGTAGTTAGTCATATCTTTCGATTAAGGGACTTTGGTGCCTTACTGGTTATTTGGCTTTACACTCAATTCACGATAGAACCTTCTTTGATCCGTCTAAAAGTTTTGATTTTGTTGCCTCCGTGCACTACTTTTCTTGCAGCGACGCACTCTGGCAGTAATATTATCAAATCTCTGTCGTTGAGAATCTAAAATTTGATCCAATATTGCTGGTGTTAATGTCTTGATGTGCCGAGGGTGGATTATTTTAGTAACATTGTTTATCAGATTTCTGTTTCTATTTCTTTTTTTATATTGAGTTAATCGACCCAATTTGCTCTTTACTTTGCTGACATCAATATCCAACCTGATCTTCCATGGTGGATCTCGATCGCTGTCTGAGACAAAAACTGCATTTGCAGGCCTAGTTTTTCGGTCCAACGCTCTAACGGTTGCCACAGCTGCACAGTATACAAGAGTTTGCACCTCTCACGCAGTTTGTGCTACGTTGAAATACGTAGGTAAAACCTGGCTGTCCAGATGTGCGATTAGTGCTCGCAGATGATTTGTGATGTTTATTTTGGGCAGAGAATACCTTAGTGTTGGTTCTAAATATCTAAACTCTAGTAAAGTATGACCAAAATTACTTTCAAGGTGCCGTAGTTTTTCTGGGATTTTCCTATCCACATCATCGCTAGTAATAGCCGGATGTGGTTCTAATGGATCCGGTACATGATAATCATTATTCCTAGCACCTATGCCTTGAGCATCAATCAAGTCTTCGTTGTCCACATCTTCCAAGACGAGTTCATCAGTAGGAAGCTGCTGTTCCACTTCCATTTTGATAGCAGCTATTTCAACAGCCGAAAATAGTCTGTTTACAGATGTTGGGCGTTTTTGATCTGCCACACTCTGCTCATTTATTTTTGTGGCTAGCTCTGGGTATTTAAGTAAGAAGAGTATAAGGCCATCCACCTCTCATTGTCGTATCTCAATTGATGCTGTCCCACGGTATTTCTATCGAGGTGGTTGGCTGTAAATAGCTAGCGCTAGTCAAAGCATCCTCAGCAGGCACAGTTGATATTTCACTGCTTACCGTTTGCCGCAGATGTTCTTGTTGGCCAGCTCTTTGATTAGTGAGATCTGCCTGACCATCTCGTAGCTCACCATCGCCACCGTCCCGCATGCTGTGCCCCCAGCTGTAACTCCAGGGGCGCCCCGACGATCTTCGGGAAACAACAAGCGTTTCAAAATCTTTATTATATTCTCCATTTTTCATTGATGGGTTTTGGTGTTCTACTTAGTCCCTCTCGTCTTCGTTATTATTCCATTTGGCATGGGAAACCCTGTCAGTAGCAATGCTACCGTTTGAAACCTACTGCGATGCAGCAGGTATACAATTACAAGCGGCCGCGAGCATTGGGGCGACAACAGTTACCTCTGGCTGCTTTCTCAAAGCTAACATTTTTTTTTTTACTCGGATGACCGCGGTTATAAATTATGTCCACGGACTGTTTCAAGTGACTCATTAGATTAGGATGTTCTAAGTTAATTCAATTAGAGGTCCGGGGTTCGATCCCTGAGCCGGTACCTCTATACATTTTTCAATGTACCTTTACCGAGCTTCTGGTGGTTCAACACCCACCTTAAGCTGTAGGTCCACCCATCGTGTACTCAAATGCAACACAGTCCGTCAATGATGGGGTAAAAACTAGGCTTTGTCCAATATATCTGGACAGACTGCTCTCATCAGATCACTTGATTTTATTATAAAAATGCGTCCATGACTGATGAAATATATCGGGACAGCCCTGTGGAAAAATGATCAAATAAAAATTCCAACTCTAACCAAAAATGCCTTCGACATGTTGGGCAGTATAAGCCTATGACAATATTTCAACACAGAAATGTTTTTTACAATAATAATAATAATAATACCATTAAGCCATTTCCATCTCGGGGTAGGTGTGACTCACTTGCTCAAGAGATGAGTAATGTGAGGAAGGAGCACTTCCATGCATTTTCTCATGCAATCTCTCGTGTTTCTGTGACTTCTTTGGACTTTTCGAATTAGGGTATTATTCACACTTTCTAAGCATTCATTCCGCAGTCTGCCTCTGAGAACGCTACCATTTAATTTCACGCGATACACTGGTTTCGTTAGTAGTTCCTCTTTTATTCTCTCAATATTTCCAAACCATCTTAACTTATCCTTCTCGCAATAAGGCTACGTCTTCCTACCATTTAGATCAGGTGGTACAAATATCGATTCATGTATTGCCATTTTAGCTTTATTTGATATATTTTTACTTCTGATAATGGGCCCTACTCTGCCGATAACCTTCTTACCATTGTTAATACGCCTATCTAAATGTTGCATATCGTTTTCTCACCCTTTTATCCAAACACAATATTTTTTTTATTGACGTTAGTTTTAACGTAAATGCTCTTTTTGCCTATAATCAGTTTGTTCAGCATTCATTACAAGTGTTCAATTGATTCTGCCATAACAACCTTATCATATGCGAACACTAATCCACGTACCCTTACTGTTTTGAGATCCATATCTTTTTCGCCGAATAGGGACACTCTTAAACACTCGTCCGCGAATATAATAGATAGACATGAAGACATAGCGTATCTCTGTCTAACCCCTTGCATAATATCGAACCAGACATTTAGTTTCTTATTCACTCTTAAACTCGCTTTGTTAGTCGCAAATTAGAATTATACAAGATTCAAAAATAATATAACATATCATTAGGTATTATTTGCATTAGTGTCAAGTGACATTCAAAGTGAATGGATAGATTTTCCAAATTGAAAAACAAGATTTCTATATAAAAAATTCACTGTCTTTCTAAAAATGTTGAAAATGATGATTTTTAATTAGAAGCTGAAAAATTTAATAAATTGTGACGTTGCAGATTTTCTGCAACTCACAAATTCTACTTTGCATAAACAAACTCCTAATAAAAGCCCACGTGCCTACATGAGGGGTAATAAAATTCGGCACTCCTCTATTTTGTTCTATTTTAAGTTATTATGGTTTTATAGAGTTTCTTATTTTATTATTATGTTAGTATATTTTATACGTTCGTAGCACTAAATTTAAGAAAGTAGGACAGTCTAAATTTTTTAATTTATTTTTATTTTTGTTAAAATTTCCTAATTCCGCGGTCTCCAGCGAGAGCCACGCAGAGTTGCTCCATTGACGCAAACGATTGATTAGATCCACCCTCACCTTCACCTTCAGTAGAAGGTGAATCAAAGGTGAATCAAAATTCTACAAAAGGATAGGTAATCTCGCCTAAAAATAATTACCTTTAGCAATGTATCAATTGAGAGCAGCGATTTCTAGGCTGTTGATGCCGTTTTTTTGTTTTCTCTTTATCGGGAGCATCGGGAAGTCCACTTCGCATTTGTAATACAGATAAGGGGCTCCTGGTCCTCCACCTCAGCACCGGAATACAGCCGACCCTGGCATCGAGGGAACAACTTTCGCTTCTCACTCCCTTTCAAAGGACGCAGTTCGGAATCTCTCCCTCCCTCAACAGCGGCTGATAAAGGACTAACGAAGGAAGGGCGGGACAATAGGATGGACGAATAGAAAGTGGATCTCGTCGGCTGTCTTTCTCACGATCGTGCGAATTACGGAAATTAAGTTGTCCACATCAGGCCCCCCCCCCCCATTGTGTGATTCCACCCGTTTCATATATACGCCGGTAAGCGCGAAAATCGGTCACTTGGTGTCTGTGAACTCTACGTGCGGACACGTACTCCCGTCTTCGCTTCGTTCTAGTTTGTGTAAGGTAGGAACGCTTTTTTATTAATTATTTAGCCAAGCATCCTTTTAGTGGATATTTTATAGTGGTATTAATTTCTCTTTATTCTCTAAGCTCCTTGGCTAAATCATTCATTACTTGATTCAAATAAATGTAATTATGTGTGGTTAAATAATTATCTAACAATCTGTAGGGCCGAATCACCAACAATTGAGTGCTATTTAATATGTTACCGATTCCCCTTAGTTTTCTTGGAATTCTGAATTTTTTTGAATATCTTTGTTGTTTAATATAATATGTTACCGATCCCCTTAAATTTTTTTGGAATTATGAAACTGATGTTATAATGTGTTATCGATCCCCCCGTAAAGTCTCCTGAAATTAGGAATTTGATATAATGTGTTGCCGATCCTCCTTAATTTTCTAGGAAATTTGAATTTTGTTTAATTTTGTTGTTGTTTAGTATAATATGTTACCGATCTCCCTTAATTTTCTTGGAATTATAAAAAGTGTTATGCAGTGTTTCCGATACATCCTTATTTTTTATGCTCTTTTAAAATGCCGAAATACCTCGAAATTGTGATAAAGTGTTACCGATACCTTTTTGTTTTTCGATACCTTTTTTTAAAAACTCAAATGCCTGGAAATTGTGTTTAAGTGTTACCGACCCCTTCTTATTTTTCGATACCTTTTTCTTGAAATGCTTCAAGCTTCTAAATTATCATAAAGTATCATCAACCCTTTTATCTTTTATATTCCCCTTTTGGTTAGCAAAGTAATCTGAAGTTTGTCAAGTTTCTCGATTCTTTTATATTATCTATACCGTTTTTTTATTAACAAATAATCAAAAATGAATCAAGCTTCTCTATCCTTTTGTTACCTACACCCTTTTTAGTACCGAAATACCCAAAAACGATTCAAGTTTCTTGATCAATTTATGTTACTGATACCCCTTTTTGTGCTAAAATACGCAAAAAATGATTATAGTACTACCTTTTTATATGCCGAAATGCCCTAAAGTTATTAAAGTGTTATCGGACCCATTATCTCCTTTATACCCTCTTTATGCCAAAGTACCCTAAAAATTATTACAGATTTATCGACCCTTTTCGTGTTGTCTATACCCTTTTTAGTGCCAAAATACCTTCAAATTATTATAGTTTTCTCGATCGTTTTATATTATTTATGCCTTTTTTTCAATGTCAAAATTCCCCGAAATTATTTTTTTTTCTCGACACTTGTAGCAATTATCGACTCCTTGAATACCCTAAATTTTTATATTTTTTTTATCGATGAGATTTCCTCCCACCTCCCAGGGATGGGTTTGACTTATCTATCTCAACCCCTGTACCTTGAATTAGGGTATATATTTTGTCATGTTGGCCTATATAAATTAATTTCATTTTTGTTCACAGACCCTAATACCTATAATTCCGATGGAAGATTTTCCCCCAATTTTGAGTTTATTTTTGAAACCCCTTTAGAGTTTCTGAAAACCCCTTCTCGTACCCGATTCTAGAACCCCATTAGTTTTTATTTTAGAAACCCTCATTTCGGCTAATTTTAGAGAACCCTTGTTTTTTTCCGAGAATATAGTTTTCTTGCATATTAATTTTTGGAAAGACCCTCACCTATTTGACACAAAGAAGCCCCGTAAGTATTGGTCAAATATAAGCCCAGTGTCACGAAGCATTGTTATTGTACCGATTTATAATGCTTATATATTTTCCCGTTATGTTTCGTATTTTATGCTTTCGTATGTAGAACCCCTTTAACGTGCCACTTGCAACTCGGGCTAATATAGAGATTGTGAATATTATCGAATTCTACTATTGTATATTTTTGTTATTGGTTTTAACCCTTGAGAGTGATTAACGTTGATTAAAAATATGTTTTTTTTTGTGGCCTCATTGTATCCATGTTTAACTTTCTTCTTATTTTCTTTGACTGACCTTTCTAAAATTTTGAATAAACCACCTCTAATTATTTTATACAAAATATGAGCTTTGTAATTACGTAACCCTCCCCTCTACCATTTTCACGTTTAGGCTGAGCTAGTAGTTTTGTCCACCCTAAGGTTAGCTTTAACTATTTTTTATTTACCTTTTTCTTAGTTTGAAGTCTTTTGTCTTTTGTTATCTTATTTTGTTGTTGTTATTGTTACCGTAAAGATTTTCTTATATCATTTGCTTCATATGTTTTGTTATCTCGTATTTCAGCTTAAGGTTCACCCTTTCAATCAGAGTCAGTGAGGCCCCCCCTTTTTATCGTTTAGCCTGAAACTTTGAGCGTTCAGTGAGGTTCCCCTTTTCCGTTTGGAATACGGATTCCGTTTACCTTTATCGTTTTTCACTCTCTTTGGTTAAATTGGTTGGCCTTTGTCCTGAGTAAGGAATGGCGCCCAATAATATAATTTTTTTGTATCTAATCTTTTTTGCATCTAACTGTTAATTGAGAATCAATCGGAAGGGTCTGCTTTCTTTTAGTTCAGTTTCTCTACTTAGGTTGCCAAGTGCGCTACTGAGAGACCTTCCAATTTAATATTTTTTTTATTTAAAAAGTAGCGTTACAATTTGGCGCCCAACGTGGGACCTAAAAATTAAAAACTTTCTCTTATTTATTACAAAGCTCATTCCTGTCATTTTAAATTTCAGATACACCTCAGTATCGTATTTCGTTAAATTGTAGTCATGAGTCAGGTCTTATTATCTTGTCTCTTATTGCTTATCTGCTTACATTCTGTATTGATAGTGCCTACAGGCACCAACATCTATTGTGCTTTCTTACCTCTTATCAATTTAGCCCCATCCTTTGTAAGGACACCTGTCTTTAAACTTTAAATTGATTTCGTTTTGCAAAAGTGTATTTACGTTTATCCGTTCCCAATAATTATCGTTTCTTTTGTTGACTACGTTTGCCGATTTTATACAATTAAGTGCCCCTCACCCCTCCTATAAACTGAGAGCCCTTTCGAGACTGGTCGTAGATTTGGATGGGGATACGCAACTGACTTCCTGGGTCTATAATTTAAATAAAGAATTGCTCCAATTTCAATTGGAGAAAAGGACTTATTCCATGGACGGAAACTTTGCAACACTGCGCCTGTCAATAGTAGATACTGCCAAACGTGGTAGGGAAACTGGAGACCTTTTTAAACCATACCTTACCCTTTTACGACAAGACAAAATCATGATGGATGAAACCCCTTCGACCCCCTCAGGTTCGGTAAAATCCCTTCTGGATGAAGACCTCGAAGATCCGCCGCAGCACATAGGCGCTGACAGGGCTAGTTTGGCTTCACCGACTAGCCCGCCCCCCTCTTTTTCGGAAAGAAAATCCGACCCCGATACCGATCCGAAGATACCAAATAAGCCCGTAACCGTAACTAAAGAACATACTCGCACTACAGATGAAAACTGTAATGGGCAGAAAGACGAAACCAGGCCACTTACCCCCCACTTCGAACGGGATATCCCTCATAGAAATCCTGGCAATAGAAGTGATGCCACTCTACCCCCACTCTTTAGAGGTTCCGATCCCTGTACGGAACCAAACTTCACCCCCCTCGACCCCCACGCCATCGTTCAAGCATCCATTATCTGGAATCCCTCACAATCATCATACCTAACCCTCGGAGAAACCCCCTCTCATCGGCTGCACCCCGATGTAAGGAATCCCTTCCCCGACCGTACGCCCACAGAGTATGGCGAAACGTACCCCCCGCGCCGCGCCTTAGTCTCGTTCAAAAATCTACCCCAATCCTCCACCTGATAAGGAAAGAATCTCATCCTTTTATTGTTATAACCCCCAATATAACGACCCTCACCCCTTTCGCCGTTCCAACCCCTTACCCTACACATCGCGTAAAGATACCCACCCTTCACTTTCTTGGGACACAACGTATGACGACCCCTACCCCTCTCGCCGCTCCTACACTTTTCCTCGCACGCCGGGTATAGAACTCTACCCTTCACGTTATTTTGACGTTATTTAGACTACAAAACGGACTTTTCAACGGACCTTCTCGAACCCTATGACTCTAACCTCCAAGAAATTAACCCAAACTTGTACCTCTCTGGAAACCCCAAGGGAACCCCTGTTAACGAATCAGATTCTTTAACCTCTGTTCCGGTATACAATCTTTCCGAACTACCTTATCGATCTTCATTACTCTCTGGTCCCCAGCCCTTAATATACCTGACTATTGAAATCTTAAGAAACCCAATTAAAGCCTTTGTAGATAGTAGTGCTTCACGCTCGTTTATAGGCTTAGACGGCTTGGAAAGCCATCTGGCCAACAGCCAGATAGAGTTGGTCTCCCAAGAGATCATAGCCCCAGTTGAACTTCGCGGGCAAGAAAAATCGATTGAGCCGTCTCATAGTGGTTGGTCTTCTCCAATTGTTATGGCCCGAAAAGCGGATTGTGGATATCGATTCTGCCTAGACGTTTGTAAAGGAAACGCGATTACAAAAAAGGACGCCTACCCCTTGCCACAAATGACCGGGATTCTGGGTAAGTTGCGAAGTGCAACCTATGTCTCAAAAATAGATCTACGCAACGGGTCCAACCAAAAACCCCTCGACAAAGACAGTCGGGACAAAATGGCATTTGCCGTACCAGAACGCGGCCTTTTCTAGTTTAAACGGATGCCCTTCAATCTCACAAATGCCCCCGCGACTTTCCAACGTCCATTATACCAATTAATAGGTCCGGAGATGGAACTCTATGCGTTTGTTTATTTAGATAACGTAATAATCATCACAAAAAACTACGACGAACACCTCGAATGGCTCACTAGAGTCCTGGATAAAATATAAGAGACCGGTCTGGAAATTAATCCAGACAAGAGCGAGTTTTTCTGCCCCCAGGTACACTATTTGGGTTTCCTAGTAAATGAAAATGGATTACAGACCGATCCCGATGAGACAGGTCTCATTATAAATTATCCCGCCCGGAAAAATATAAAAACGCCGCGCTGATTTCTCGGAATGTCGAGTCCCCGAAATATGCTCCAGCTGGTAAGTTTCCAACGGAAAACTATTTACCTACCGACCCAATACCCTGAAGACCGACTTTGTAGAAGACCTCCTCTAATGGAAATAAGTACCCGATAGCAGCGAGAAGCATGCTGTACTATTAGAAGCTCACGACCCCTTACAATCCGGCCACCTTGGGGCAGAAAAAACCTATATGCGTGTTTCCATGGAACCATGGATAGTGGCGGCCACAGATGTTATGAGCCCCTTCCCTAGAATCAAACAAGGATTCCAATACGTTCTAGTAATACAAGATTTATTGACGAATTGGATAGAAATTATATCCCTACGCGTAGACACGTGTAAGAAAATTTAAGCCGCCTTTCGCCAAAATATCATTAATCGCTGGGGAACGCCCCAAGTACTTCTTACTGATAATGGGACAGAATTTGTAAATAAATTTCTGTATCAACTCGCTCAAAAATTTAAAATCACACATACTACTACCCCTCCCTATCATCCCCAGGAAAATCCCGTAGAAAGAGTTACCACAGTCCTAAAGACCATGATAGTTTCATACATCGACAAGGACCAAGGTACGTGGGACGAACGACTCTCCGACTTTCAATTTGCGTATAACACCGCCCACCATACCTCGCTTAAATCCTCCCCTGCCTTTTTAAACTTTGACAGATACATACAACCCATAAACTCCCTTAAAAACGATCCGATCGCGAAGCCAACATAGAAAACCGAAACCCGGACTCCTGGAAAATTAGAATGACAAAAATTCAATCTATGCGCGATTAGGTAATTAAAAACTTGGACCACGCGTTTGAAAAACAGTCTAAATATTATAATCTCAGGCGCAGATAAACATGATTCTATAAAGGAGATCTAGTTTTATCCCGATCTGGAGTTTTATCTACTAAAATAAGAAATATTGCCGCAAAATTAGTTCCCCGATGCATAGGCCCCTATCGAGTCTCGAAAGTGTCATCGCCCACCGTCTATGAGCTTTCAGACCTTACTGATATGTTCATAGGCAAGTCGTAGGTAGGGTAGGGAACCCATGTGGGAAAATACATTGGAAATATTTAACCCTTGTGTTATCACCCGGGTACCCATCGGTGTGTATTTTGTTACATCACTTTGTTCCCTGAAGAGATAGGCTAAAATCCTTCTGGATCCCCATGATTTGGCTAATTTTATATAGAAAATGCATTGAAAGTTTTTATTTTTTTTATTTTCCTCAACAAATTTTTGATTTGAAAAATAGCACACGCTGGTACCACCCGGGTACCTAAGTACCCACATACAAAAATATTATGATTCATGCAATAAAAACTAAAAATAAGTATAAAATAGGAAAGAATAAGTACTTATAAATGTATAACAATTAATATAATTAATGTTTTATGGTTTATTGAGGACATTTTATGAAAATGATAATATTTATTTATTACTTTGGTGCCAAAGTGTTTATAAATAAAATCATAAAATTGTTTATCATCACATAAAATGCAAAAAAATTTAACTAATTTACATAAAAGAAAGTTAACATAGAAAGAAGCATTTTTTAAATCATTGATTCACCATTAAAAACTAAAAATTCACTTTATACATTCCATTCATCTCGTAATTTTTGCAGTGTTTTCATCGCAAACTGGCGTCTCACATGAAACACAACTCTTCCTTGTCTTTCGACGTTTTTTTATTGCCTGTTTTTTGCAAATATAGCACAATCCAATCACTACCTTCCTACCAGTGATGTCTCGTGGCTGATTATTAGCAGGAGCGTCGATTGCGCGACTGTTGAAGCTGCCTGCGTTTCATACCTTACTGAGGACTTATATGGGTCATCATATATTAAAATGTAACTATACTTCTATTAAAATATCTTCTTAAAGTATTAATAAACTAATATCAATTAATTTTATGTATTAGTTTCCAGGTATAGCGAAGTTTTACCTTCAAAATCGTACCTGCGTACCCGGGTACCCGGCTGATTGTTAGTGTATAATTTTTTAGATGGTTACACAAGGGTTAAGCTGTTATAGAAAACTGCTGCGCAGTGTTTAAGAGATTTTTCCATATAAAGGTTTCCATATTGGCCCCGATATAGGTTCTCATATAGGTTCCCATACAGGTTACTATAAAGGTTCCCATATAGGTTTCTACGCAGGTTCCCATATGGGTTCCCACATAGATATCTATCTCGTTTCGTGTGGCAATTTGTCCCTAAAAATGTTTGGGTCCAGTGCATATTTTCGGTGCTACAGGGCATTGAAATTGTATGCAGATGAAACCCTAGTTGCAAGTCAACGTGCGGCTCTGAAAAGTAATTTCTCCTACCGTGCTAACTTAATCCTGCTTCGAGCGTTTAAAATGAAAAATAATGAAATGCCATTTTGAATGTGTTTATCTGCTTAAATCGGGTGGGCGCTCAAAACCGCGTAGAAGCATTGTCACCCGGGTAAATCTATCGATAAAAAAGTGGCCGCAGCGTAAAACAAAATATACCTTTGTATTCATCTTGACACGACCGACCAATTTTTATTATGAAACTTTTTCATTCGATAATTATTACTCAAGATAAACAATTCGGCCGTTTGTTGATAAAAAAGCTTGAAATTTTTGTGGCGTATTTTCAATATATAAACGATAACCATAAGTAATGCATTTTGTTTAAAAAGCGAATATGTTTGTTTTTGTTCAATAACAAATTCATTCCAAACGCAGACCACATTTCGGCAACTTTGACCAGTGGGGCGGTCATCGAAAAAATGTTAGTTGAAATAACTAATCGCAAAAATAGTTGTTGACTAGACTTTGAGCAAGTGTGAAGAGTAAGAGTGTTGAGCAAGTGTGTTGATTTAATCTTGCTGCCATTTGCACAATTTTCAACCGAATTTCTTCAAAGTTTCACAAAAACTTTCTCAGAGTATAGTGGACAACTTTCTCGCGATAAGATATTTTAAATAAAATTTCTTCGATGACCGTCCCTCTGGTCGAAGCTGGCGAAACGTGGTTTTCGTTCAGAATCAATTGGTTATGAAACAAAAACAAAAAAATTCGCTTTTTAAACAAAGTGCGTTTCTTATAGTCATTGCTTATATATTTAGAATACACCATACAAATTGAAAGCATTTTTATCAACAAACGTCCGCGTCAAGCTAAATACACATATGTATTTTGTTTTACGTTTTGGCCACTTTTTTATCGATTCATGTCCTCGGATGGATAATACTTCTACGCGTTTTCGAGTGCTTTGTCGAGTTGTTGCATCCGTCACTTAAAAAAGTGCCGCACCGACGATCAGTGCATAGCAAAAATATAAATGTAGGTTAGGTTCACCGAAATGTGGTGAGCGTAACACAAATAGTGTCAGTGAGCCTAGATAACTCGTATATTATTGAAAATAAGCACTAATCACCCAAACTATTAACCCTGATTAATGTAGAATTCAATTAAACGTTTTCAATTTTCTGAATTCTTCTGAAAGAAAGAAATTCTTTTTAACTATTTCCAAAGTCATCACCTTTGGCCAATGGGTTAACTACTAATGAAAAAAGATTTGCACTTTTTTTTAATTCTGAAGAAATCCGTAGAAGTCTTTGAATTCAGTTTAAACCTTTTTAAACTTTGTTTAATTTTCTTAAGTTTTTTAGAATTCACTTTAAATTTTTTTGCATTTCTTCAAGTCTTTTGAATGCTGCAGAATTCTCTTGATTTCTTAGACCTCACATGTAATCTCTTGAAGTGTTTAAAAAGATTTAAAAGAATTTTCTTATAATATTTTTTATTTTCGTAGAAAATTTAGAATATACGTTAAATCATGCTGAATTTCTTAAAGTCTTTTGAATTCTGCAGAATTCTCTATATTTTATAGAATTAATTTGTAATCTTTTGAATTCTTTTAAATATATTCAGGGTTGCGACATGACAGGGGAACCTGGAAAGACGAGGAAATTTTGGGAATTTTATAAATGAAAATTGTATCGTTTTTATTTTAGGGCAGAGAGTTTCAGTATTCCAGTGGTAGATTTACCATTTTAGTCGATTTATAAGTTTGTTTGAAAACTGATTTTTTCAATTGAAAATTTAACCATTCCACTTACAGTTGAAAGTTGACCTCTTCTAGTTTAGGACTTAGATATTCTTTTGGAACTTAATCTCCTTGTTTGAAAGCTCTTCTTTTGGTTGAAAATTCATATTCTTTTTTAAACTGAAAACACTAATCCAGTTGAATATTTCATAATTTTAGTTAAAAATTCATTTTTTTTGCTGCACATTCATTTTTTGACTGAAACTTTAATTATTTAATTTTTGCTTAAAGAATGATCTTTGTAGTTCTAAGCTGGTATTTTTTTGTTTCACATTTATTTTATTAACTTCAAACTTAATTATTTAAGTTTCGGTTGAAAATTGATCTTTTTTGGAACAATTTTTTGTTTTTAATTTCCGTTGTTTAGGTTGAAGATTCATTTTTTTTAGTTTAAAATTAATTTTCTTGTTTAAGATTCAACTATTCGAGTTGATGATTCATCATTCTAGTTGAAAATTCATCAGCGAAGATGAAAGTTAATTTTCTTACTAAAAATGTAACTATTCAATATTCTGTTAAAATTTTTTTTTCTAATTTAAAATTGAAGTATTGGGTTAGAAATTTGTCTCATTTGATTCAAAATTCAACTATTTCATTTGAATGTATGTGTTTTGTTGAAAAATTGTATTTTTCGAAAGAAAACTAACGTTTTTTTTTGAAAATTATTCATTTTGTTTGAAAATTAATCATATTGTTTAAAAATTCACTTTTTCCGTTAAAAATTAAAGTATTTCAGTTAAATTTTCATTATTTTTGTTGAAAATTCATCTGTTTGGTTTAAAACTTGACTATTCTAGTTAATTTATTTTGCAACTGTTTGCTCTTTTGTTTTAAGAAATGTTTAGAATAAACGTAATTAATTAGAATAAATCTTTGCGCATTGCGACAAATATAAATATGCTACTTTGAGTTTACCGAGAAAATTGAAAAATTTCACCAGGAAAAACCGGGAATTTGAAATTGTCCGCTGAATCGCCACCCTGATCTTTGAAGTGTCTTGAATTATTCTCTTATTTATTCTTCTTATTCTCTTAAAATTCGTTTCAATTATTTTCAAATAAACCAACTTTGGTCGTCGGTGCACTACTATTGAATTAAGATGCACTCGTTTTTTCTTAATTCTGCAGAATTCTTTAGAAATCTTTGAATTCCTTTAAAATCTTCTGAATTTAAAAAGAATTCTTTGAATTCTATTATTATTTTTTTGAATTTAAAAAGAAAATTATTTTTCTTAAGATCTTTAAATTTTGAATGAATTATGAATGAAATGAATGAAATTATGAATGATTGTAAAGTCTCTGGATTCTTAAAAAAAAATGGAATTATTTTGAACTATTTCCCCATTCATAAATGTTGGTTCATGAGCGAACTGCTACTGAATTAGGATGCAACCTTTTTTTAATACTGCAGAATTCTAATAAATCTTTTAATTGGCTTTAAATTATTTGAATTCCTTTAAAGTTGCTACAAGGGTTGTTCAAAAAGTAAGTTTCCCTAGTCTGCCGTTTTGTCCCAGCGCCATCTAGCGAGCTGGGACCGAACATAGTTTTAGTTTAGGATATACCGATAAGAGCGGAACCGGTCTTAGCCGCCGAAAAATTTTTTTTCATCAGTACCGGCTCGGAAACCATGGAGCTACCTGTGAAAATCGTGTCCACTTGTGAGTTGCGTATAGTTATTCGCTTTTTAACTGCAAAAGGGCTTAATGGCAACGAACTTCACACTGAATTAGTGCCTATTTATGGTAACAAATGTATGAGTATGCAAAAAGTGCGTCGGTGGCGTACATATTTTCTCGAAGGACGCGGAGAAGTTCATGATGAGCAGCGTGCAGGCAGGCCAAAAACCACCATTACAGATGAAACAGCCGCAGCAGTCGAGAAAATCATTTTGTCAGATAGGCGCTTTACAATTGAAAGAATTTTGGACTCAATGCCTCCTGAAATCGATATTTATCAGTTTGAATTTCATTGCCATTAAGCCCTTTTACAGTTAAAAAGCGAATAACGGCACGCAACTCACAAGTGGACACGTTTTTCACAGGTAGCTCCATGGTTTCCGAGCCGGTACTGATGAAAAAATTTTTTCGGTAGCTAAGACCGGTTCCGCTCTTATCGGTCTATCCTAAACTAAAACTATGTTCTGTCCCAGCTCGCTAGATGGCGCTGGGGCAAAACGGCAGACTGGGGAAACTTACTTTTTGAACACCCCTCGTATATTTTCTAAATTTTTGAATTGTTTGAATGATTTTCAAGAATTCTTTTAAAATATTTGGGACATAACTGAATTTATTTTTGATTTTTGAATTTATTCGAAAACATAAAATTCTTTTCCACTATTTCCAAATTCATCAACATTGAATTCTTTTAAAGACATTCCAGTATTATCTTGAAATATTCAGGATATAACACAAAAAGATAAAAAGGGTAGATTATTAACGAAAAATGTCCTAAGGGAAATTATATTTCTTTATCGAAACTCCCTATCATAAATTAAAAATAATTATTATTTTCCCTCATATGACCTACGATCAGAAGTAAATTCCTGGTTTTTTAATTAAATTCTCGGTTTTTCCCCAGTCATTTTCTGGTTTTTCCCGATTTCCTGGTGAAATCGCCTCCCTGTCGATCTTTAAAATACTTTAAAGCATTAGAAATTAATTCTAAGAAATCGAGAGAATTCTGCAGAATTCAAAATACTTGAAGGAATTTACAGTAATTTAACGTGAATTCTGAAGATTTTAGGATAATTCAAAAAAGTTTTAAAGGTTTCCACTGAATTCAAACACTTCTACAGAATTCTATAGAATTAAAAAAAGTGCAAATCCTTATACTCGAGTATTCCAAGGAACGACAATACTCATGAAACACCCTGTATATTAATTATTTGAAGGAGTTTTTAATCGGTTCCACAGATTTTTTCATGATTTTTACATATCACGAGAGTTGGTGTGAAATACTCTGAGTCACGGAGTAATAATAAGAATCCGATCTCCGTACATACGTTCTGACTGGGGTATCTGTACATTTATTGCCAGCCTTAGACGTGCGCACTGTGATTTGCTATATTATTTTCTCCTGCCAGGAGTATGCGAGTGAATGCCAGTGCTTGACAACCACGACAACGGCAGAAATTTATGTTATACCAATTTTTTGCGACGTCAAGAAAACTTTTATTTATCCATACGGCCGGAAAACCCCCTTTGACAGGTGGCAACAAGAATTTTTGTCATAGCCCTACCCTTTTCCAATGTTTCGTGGGGGCGGTAAGACACCCCTATGATACCTGGCGGACCGAAAGGAGCCACTACGAAGTACCCTTGAACACTACACTGAGTCCCACTTTGGTTCTCTTTTCAAAAACTAAAAAAAAAGCAAGATCAAATTTTAAATTGTTGAAATTCGGTTTCGACGTTACAATTTGTATTAGAAACTCACGAAGTAATCGTAATACTTTTCCTTGCAGCGTTAGAAACTTTAAAAAATAAAATACCTGCAATTTACATGGGCCGAAGGAGATTTTAAGTGCATCTTCTTTTATTAGCAGTTAATAAGCGTTCCGTCGGTAACTTTAAGAATTTTGTCTGGATGCTAGCGCCACGCAGTGGAAACCTCAGACAACAACGGAATCGTTTAAATTCTCATTTTTCATATTATTCTTATCAGAGAAGGTATTAAATTTGTGTAGAATTAGATATATAAATTATTACATATATTTATTTACATTTATTTTCCAATTTTGAATTTTATTTTTAAACTTCGCGCACAACATACTACTTGAGCTATTATGGATGCGCTTGAAGTAACCTTCAGGAGACGTTAATGACATTTTTAAAAATTTGTAACGTTGCAAAAAAAAGTGTTGCAATTACTTCATAAGTTTCTAATGCAAATTTTACCGCAGAATCGGAATTTGAACAATTTAAAAACTGATCTTGCTGTTTTTTTGAGTTTTTTAAGAAGGAACCGAAGGGGGACTCAGTGGGGTCTTTAAGGGTACTTTGTAGAGGCTCCTTTCGGTTCCTTCAGTTCACCAGGGACTAGTCAAAAAAACTATGTTGGTCAAATCCCTACCCATTTTTAACTTCCCGTACAATATTATCATTACGCTATATCTTGACAGATCCATATTTGAGGCATCATAGTAAGAAAAGTAACAATAATTAAAAACTGTTGCCTCGTCAAATAGCTTCATTTACCGTTCAATTACAGGTTCTAATAGATTGCTGTCAAAAATAATTTTTTTCCAGTCAAAACAGAGGTGACCCTATAATGCATCTATCCTGTATTACTTACATATAGTTTCCAGGTCACAATTTGTCAACTTATTTCTGTAAAAAATGACAGAAATAAATAAGCACGTATATTGACGAACTCGATTAAAAATATTTAAGAGAACACAACCTCAGTTTTTAGTTTTCATCCAACACAGCACTCACTCGCACACTACTCGCGGGAGAATATGAGATAGCAAATCACAGTGCGCATGTCTCCCTTCATGTAAGCATTGGCTATAGAAATCTCTAAATATTCACTGATGATTCTCAGGCTCAGAGAAGCTTCAGAGAATATTCTCCTCAGACACTCAGGTAGACATTTTTAAAGATCCAGGTAGCTCGCTTAAATGGTCTGAAGGCTTTAAAATGTCCTTTTGAAAATTTCAATACGAATTCGATCATAATTAACTAGCAGAGAGGCTACCTTAATAGAGTAGCCGACACTCACTAAGGATCTTTTTTTTAGCTTTCGGAATAAAATTCGCAATCAACGGGTTTCGATTATTTCAGATATTTAACTTTTGTTTAGGTGTTTAAAATTGGAATGAATGTAACGTGCCTCGTAAATGAAATGAGGTACGCCAAAACATACGGCCAACTACTGTAAATTACTCTGAACGCCCGGTACGTGAAGAATACAATAGGACCATGATATAACCGTCGGATCACTTTCAATAGGGCTCAAATCTCTCACACTATCTCTAGTAACGAAGGCATTCAAATCGAGCCAACTGATATCCTGAAACATAATAGGCTTTTTCGACAGAGAATATTCAAACATTTTCTATCAGTATGGTAGTTAACCCCTCGTTCTGTATTATCTTTGCTATAAATAATGCTTCAATCTTACCGGTTCAGAGGCGACAAAGTCGTATTTAAAAGTTATTTGCGTGGCAGTGATTAAAGCACCACCCATCAGAACACTGAAAATGGCAAAGCAAATTGTGTAATTCTTTTCTCTAGCGTCAGGTCCACAGGGATGGTCCGGAAATGATGTACTATGATCGAGTGCGATTCCAACGAAGAACATAGCCAGACCCCAACCCAAGCTTCCAAACATACGTTGGTGTCCATACCTAAAATTGAATAAATGGATCGAATGTTAACTTAGCACTGTACACGAATAACTCAAAAATGAATCTATACCTGTCTGCATCTTCACCAAGAAGTGTTATCACAGCTGAATCGGCCAATGTTATAGCAGGCGCAGCAAAGAATTCGCCTACTACTACCAAAAGAAGCAGAAGAAAGAAAGTTTTCTGGATATCCTGAAAAATGTCAGTAAATTAATATACAAAAAACTTATGCACCGATAAGAATTTGCGAAAATACTTACAGGTAAGCTATAAACGATAGAACTAAAGAGTGGCTTAACCAAACTTCTGTCCTTATCACCGTTATAATTAGTAGCATAATCGACGGAAAGAGGACTCTGGCCAGCAGAAGCTCGTGGATATTTATTCACACTTCGTCGATGTCTTACAAATTGTTGGCTTGATTCTTCATCTTCTTCTTCCGTTAGGTCTTCGTCATTTTCTCCAGAATCCTCTCCCAAAGCTCCCATTTCATCTATATCAACGAAATTTTCTTCCTCCTCTTCTCTCTTCATTTTCTCCATTTTCTCTATAAATTCTTCCTCCTCCTCTTCTTCTTTTACTCTTGAATACATTATACTTTTTGCATAGATTTTACTCGATTCTATTTCTTTAAGGTCAGTTTTAAGATCTTCTTTCTGGGTTGAATGATCAGTTTCACGTTTTACCATTACTTTTTGAGGCGTAGGTTTGGAACGAGTTTTTGCAGGTCGACTGTGAGCCTTTTTTGGTGACCTTCTATCATTCAAAGGTTCATTCTGTAATAATAAGATTTTATTTTATCTATATTGTAATAGTTTTAACTTATATACTAGGTACGACGTTCTGAAAGAAAAGGGCGAACTTTTTCAGTATGCCGAAAAGACGTTTTTAAGAAAAAAAGCATTTAAATTTGGATAGTGCCAAAATCGCACGTCTGTGACGAAAACTTATCGAAGTGATTGTCAACATTTTCAATGACACTTCGTTATGTTGTACAGGGTAATAAAATGAGAGAAACTTATATTTTATTTCCTGCTAAAAAACACTAAAAAGATGTGAAAAGCACTTCTAAAGTCCACTCGAAGAACGGTTTTTAAGGTATGGGTCATTATTCCTCAACTGCCCCAACTCAAAAAGTCATGTTTTTCGATTGTCTCTCAATTCTGGGAATATGTTCGCCTACCCAACAGTAGTTAATCTACAAACTTATAGACCAGGATTACCAACCCTCCCTAAGTGAGGGGGGGTTGAATTTTCAACCCCAATGCCTGCAGGGGTAGTTTCAAACGCCTGTAACTTCCTTTCTAATTACGCGATTTAAATTTTTTATGAGGGTTTTGGAAAGTGCTTTTTACACGCTTTCATCCTATTTTATTATTTATAACAAAAAATTGTATAAACAATTTTTTCAATAAATAAATTGTTTATTTAACTTTTTTCGCAATTTAAGCATCTACGATTTTTTTTTAAATAGTCTCAAAAGAAAACTTGACTTTTTTACTATGAAAAATGTCTAATAAGAAAATGGACAAATTGAAATTCATTGAGTTACAGAGCCGGTTGTAGAGGGAGTCCTCGCGCTCGCACTCGGGCTAAAATCGCACTGTCACCTCCACGTGGTAGACTCTGGAAACTATAACTTGATAGGATGTAGGCTGACGACAGGCGTTAATTACCCATCCATTAGTACTTTATTTACTCAAACACTTTATACGTGAGAAGTTGGTTGAATCATGTATTTGTTTTAAAAAGTTGCAAGAGCAATAACCAATTATTGTCGGATAA
>NC_046662.1:113466364-113469769 GCF_010883055.1 Belonocnema kinseyi | reverse complement strand
TATGTATAATAGGGGTTGTTTTTGAAAAATTGCGCCGTGGTTCAAACAAGAGCCTTCAATGAGCTTTCAATTACGATATAATCAGTTTCTTATGATTAGTGCATATTCATTGCACTTTTTCAGCACTTTTAATTAAGGGGTAGTTTTTAACATCAAAGGATGGTTTGGGAAAATTGAATTTGGGGCGTTCGATTGCTTCGATTCTGGTGTGCTCAATTTTCAGATTAGACCATATCTAATTCTTAGGGTATTTTATGTATAATAGGGGTTGCTTTTGAAGAATTGCGCAGTGGATCAAACAAGAACCTTTAATGGGCCTTCAATTCTGATGTACTCAGTTGTATGATTAGTGTGTATTCAGGGCACTTTATCAACACTTTTAAGTAAGGGGTAGTTGTTTAACTTCTAGGAATGGTTTTGGAAAATTGTTTTCGGGGGCCTTGAAGATCCTAAAATGAGCCTTCAATTCTGGTGTACTTAATTTTCATATTAGTTCATATTTATTTTTTAGGGTAGTTTTTTATGATAGGGGTTGTTTTTGAAAAATTGCGCGACGGGTCATGCAAGAGCCTTCAATGAGCCTTCAATTCCTGTGAAAGAAAAAATTTGATATCACGAATATATCTACCATGGTACTGCTGGCTTTACGTGAAGCTGGCAGTACCATGCATTTTTTTTGAAAAAAATGCAGATCCCAAAATTTGGCTTTCAGCTATCAAATGAGCCATAAATGAGCCCTCAATTATGGCATAGGTCTGACGTTCTTTGGGCAAAGTGTTACTTCCAGCTTTACCCACCCAATATTTTATCATAGTTCGGAGCCGTAATTTTTCTAAAGACATTGTTTAATTATTTTGACAATTATTAATTGTTTGTTTTCGAAATTTTCAAAATTTGAATCAGAGAGTACGATTATTTTTTACATTATTTTGGGAATAATTAATGGTTTAAATAATTTCCATTTTTTTAAGCAATTCAAAATGGTTGAAAAGGTCATGGGAAATATTCAAATTTTCCATTAGTAATTACTTGTATGAAAAAGACGACGGAGATTGCTAAAAACTAACAAAAATACGTAAAAATTTATTTTTTCAAATTTAGGAGGCCATCTTTGTGGCGCTCTTGCGAGGGTGAGGGTGGGTTGGAAATAAAAGTTATTAGTATGTTTTTATTTCGTAGAGACTTCACCTCAATCGCTAAGAAGTTTGGCAAGTTTTGCTAAAACCCTGGAACATGAGTTCAATTTTTCAAAAATTCAAAATTTCCCCCTGTTAATTAAATGGGATTTTAAAGTGCCGAGTGGCACGCGTTGATATTCGAATTTTGCGAAATAACTTACCAATTTTCTTTCTACGAAAATGGAAACTTTTGGGGGATGTAGCTCAAAAATCGTTTTTTGGACCACCCTAGTGTACACTGTCTATATCTAGGATAGATATCTTGATAGGAAAAAGAAATCTTCCGATCGAATAAAAACGTCTTTCCTTAAATTGTTGTTAAAAAGTTGCTATATTTAAGAGGAAGTCGTTTAGACTCTTCAATTACACAGCCACACAAAAAAAAGTGTGCGGATCTGGTAACAAGACACACGTATTCCTATGAATTTTGGGGCGCTAAATTCAAATTCGATATCAAAAATCACCCATCACGTCATAGTTGAGCCGTAACCTCAAAAAATGACGAAAAATCATACACTGAGGCAAATACATTTCAAAATAATGCCAGTGATGCAAATTTTCACTTCAAAAACATGTCGACAACTGTGAAGGATCAACCCTTGCCTGATATCAACTTATTTAACATAACTATACCCAACACAACCTGACCTCACCTAACTTGAATTAACAGAAATTTATTGAACTACACGTAAAGCTCTGGAAGCATATTTTTCCAGTGGCAAATGTGTGCTACATCGAATGAATCAACTCGAGCCTAACCTAGAAATAAATCTAACCTAGCCAAACCCAAACTAACCTCACCTCACAAAAAACAATTAAACTGATTTTGTTTTCGCGTTGTGTTTGCGGTACCGTTTGAATCAGCTTAGGCTTAACCTGCAAAGAGGTCAAACCTATCTTAACCTAAAAAAACCTGACCTTACCTAACCTAACCTAACTTCACGTAACAGAATTAAACTCATTGTGTTGTCCCGTTGTTTTTGCGGTACCGTTTCATTCAGCTTCGGCTTAATCTACATAGAGGTTTAACCTATCCTAATCTAACAAAACCTGACCTAACCACACGTGTAGCTATGTAAGCGTACGGTTCTCAGTCTTAAATGTGTGTTATACTTAATAGGTTAACTCGATCTTAACCTACAAATGAATTTAACTTAACAGAACCTAACGAAATTTTGCTTAATGCAACACAACTTAGCTTTCATTTCATTGTACTACAGGTGGTCAAAAATTTAGACGCACATTACTCATTTGAAGAAACTTAGAACTACAAGTAGAATTGACCCCATTTCAATTAACCTGACAATGTTTGTATCAATTAAATTGTAGAACTGTAACTTAACATGCAAATGAATAAGAGTTTTATTCAAAATTTTTTTCTCCCTGATTTTCTTAAACTCAAGGGATATATTTATACTATCTTTCGTGTTTACATTTTATCTTGCTTTTTATCGTAATTAAATTGATTTATAGACCTACTAGGCAGTCTGATAAGTCCTTGAAAAATGAAACACGGAGACGTTTTTTTGGCCAAAGTCGGTTTTATTTTTAAACATACTCTCCTTTTAGGTCGATACAGCGAGTCCAACGATTTTCTAACTTTTCGATACCGTCCGAAAAGTACTCGATCGGAAGGTCTCCAAAATACGCCTCAGTTTCAGCTATGAGCTCCTCATTTGAGTAAAAACACTTACCGGTGAGCCATCTCTTCAGGTTAGGGAAAAAGTAATAGTCGCTGGAAGCCATGTCCAGTGAATACGGTGGCTGAGGAACCAATTCGAAGCCGATTTCATGCAATTTTGCTTGTGCAACTAAGCATGAATGAACAGGCGCATTGTCGTGATGATAAAGCGGTTTTTTCTTCTTCAAATGCGGTTGTTTTTCGGCGATTTCGATTTTCAATCTGTCCAATAATGATGAATAGTATGCTCCGGTTATGGTTATAACTTTTTCCAGATAGTCCACGAATATTATGCCATGTGCATCCCAAAATACGGAGGCCATAACGTTTCCAACCCATTGTTGCGTTTTTGGACGCTTCGGAGCACTTTGGCCCGGTGGAGCCCACTGTTTTGCCTGTTGCGTTGACTCAGGAGTGTAGTAGTGGATCCAGGTTTCATACATGGTTATGAATCGGCGCAAAAACTCGGTCGGATTACGCGAAAATAATGCCCAATTCTGCTGGGAAGTTGTCACACGAATTCGTTTTTGATCCACTGTGAGCAAA
>NC_046662.1:113455041-113466264 GCF_010883055.1 Belonocnema kinseyi | reverse complement strand
TTATGAATCGGCGCAAAAACTCGGTCGGATTACGCGAAAATAATGCCCAATTCTGCTGGGAAGTTGTCACACGAATTCGTTTTTGATCCACTGTGAGCAAACGCGGCACCCATCGCGTGCAGAGCTTCTTCATGCCCAAAACTGAATGAATGATATTGCCCACACGTTTCAATGATATGCCTACAGCATTAGCTACCTCTCTTAATTTTACTTTGGGATCATTCAACATCATATCATGGATTTTTTCGACATTTTATGGTGTAGTGACCTCTTTTGGGCGCCCAGATCGTTCAGCATTAACTATGCTCGTACGGCCACAACGAAACTCGGTAAACCATTTATGAATCGTTCCAATCGACGGTGCAGAGTCCGGGTAATACTTATCCAGCTTGGCCTTGGTCTCGGATATCGTTTTCTTGCGAAGATAGTAGTGTTTGATCAAAACTCGGAACTCAGATTTTTCCATATTAAAAAAAAAACTCGGCGGTTAGTCGCTTCTAAGTGCTGTAACTTGTAAATGCGTAAACATAAATGGCTGAAGTTTTGACAGGCGTCATTTGAAGGATCAAGCTCGACGAAAATGTTTCACATTAGTGAATACTAATGCCAGCTCTTAGAATTTTCAGGTACTTATCAGACTGCCTAGTACTTCAGTCTATTTTCTGCCTGCTATAACGTGTCCTTTTTTCTTCGAGGGAACGATGCAAAGGGTTACGCTTACGTTTAAGACCTACATTCGTTTCCCTTTTCAACATCCAGCAAAAATAAGCCATCATGACCTCGTCCCATCTACCCTGATATTGTTGTTCCATCACTTTTATGTCTTGATGAAAACGTTCCCCTTGTTCTTCGCTGAAATCACCAACATTTTCTGGAAACTTATTCAGATGGGAATCTAGAAAGTGAAGTTTTGAATTCATTAAGCAGTCTAACTTTTTGTAGTTTCTTACCTTTAGAAGATTAGAAGATTTCTTCTTTTTAGAAATGAAGCGGCAAATTCAGCGCCGTCTTTCGGTAATCCAAGATCTCTAATAAAATCATTCAGTTCTAGTTGCGACGCTAATATTGGAACCTTCAATTTCATTTTATGCAAGTCATATTCGTCATCTTTTTCGTCATTTTCATCGGAATCATCAGAACTATTATCTGTTCGATCACTGGTTTCACTACCGTCTCTATGACGTTGACTTTCAACTTCCATTCTATCATCTTTTAAAGCGCTTAAATAAGTCTGGCGTGCATTTTTATTGATTTCAATTGCTCTTGTGACTGTGCACACATTAATGTACGAAATGTTATTTTTATTTTTGGCGTTGAACCCTTTGACGGAATTCATGCAAAAGTAGCAGTCCTTCGCAATAACGGTTTTTTCCCATGTGGTTGGTGTAGAGTACTTGCTGTACTTTTCGTTGTTTGAATTTTTTAGAAGATACAACATAAGTCTGCAGGAATCGCAAATGACTTGAGGAACCCATTTTGTTTCTTGGTGCAGCAATTTACGGTCAAAACACTTTTCGTAAAGACTGTTCACTTCCTCGTCGATTGATTTTCGCAAACTGTTCACTTCATATTTACTGCAAATGTAACAGAATGAATCTGAGCTATTCTTGAAGGCATGGGATTGAGGAATGCTTGCGGTTTTTTTTCTTGTAGCATGAGACTCTACACCAACTAAGTGATCCATTAATGAAAAGCAACGGTTGCATGATGACGACGTCGGAGAACCCGCTTTCCTACCCTGACCAGACGCCGATACTGGGGGTTTTCCCTGCATCGTAATACACTTTTTACCTATGTTTTCCATGACGGCACGACCGCCGTTGACCGAGGGACTCAGCCAATGTGGATCCGTTGCCCACCGTCACTACGTGGAGGTGCCCTGGTTACAGACACAGGCGAATAATGCTAGAAGAAGCGGTTACGAAACTCCAGACGTTTACTGCTATTAATGTTAAAATATGAAAGTACGCAAGAACAGGGTTGCCAGCGTAATCGGTTAGGTTAGGTCAGGTTTTGTTAGGTTAGGATAGGTTAAACCTCTATGTAGGTTAAGCCGAAGCTGAATGAATCGGTACCGCAAACTCAACGGGACAACACAATCAGTTTAATTGTGTTTCGTGAGGTTATGTTAGGTTAGGCTAGGTTAGATTTATTTCTAGGTTAGGCTCGAGTTGACCCATTCGATGTAGCACACATTTGCTACTGGGAAAATATGCTTCCAGAGCTTTACGTGTAGTTTAATAAATTTCTGTTAATTTAGGTTAGGTGAGGTCAGGTTCTGTTGGGTAAAGTTATGTTAAATAAGATGATATCAGGCAAGGGTTGATCCTTCACAGTTTTCGACATGTTTTGAAGTGAAAATTTGCATCACTGGCATTATTTTGAAATTTATTTGCCTCAATGCATGATTTTTCGTCATTTTTTGAGGTTATGGCTCAACCATGACGTGATGGGTTATTTTTTATACCGAATTTGAATTCAGCGCCCCAAAATCCATAGGAATACGTGTGTCTTGTTACCAGATCCGCACACTTTTTTCTTGTGAGTCGCTGTGTTATTAATAAACAATCACCCAGATCAACCAGTGTCGTAACATTGCTTCAAATTGTTGCAAAACCATTATCGAGCATTATTAACATAATTTCTTGTTCAAAATTTCTTTGACTAAATTGTTTATAACAATTGATAGAAATAATGACCGTCCATAACCCGAATTAACGTAATTTTTTTATTAATCCTTAAAACATGATTAAACTTTTTACTCTCGTGATATTTTCTCGTACGATGAACCATTATTTATTCACGGCCTTATAAACAATGTATTTCTTATAAATATGCACTCCCTTAAAGCCACAATTTTCAAGTTATTAGCGATTACCTTTATTTATATTCTTAGTTATACAGTAACCTATATAATTATCTTGGATATTATTTTTCATGCATGCGCATTATTGTTTATAACTATTGTCATTAATTTTTTCTGAATTTTTAAATTTAATGTATGGCACGAAAATACAAATTTTCACGCACGAGATATTTTGTCATACGATGAGATTGTATGGATTTTCCTAATTGCGCATTTTTGTTAATAACAATAATTATAAACAATAAGGGGCAGATATCGAAAATGTTACCCACGATAATAATCTTTTTTACGTTAAAATTAAGGATATAAAAAAAAAGGTAATCGCTTATAACTGGAAAATAGTGGCTTTTAAGGGAACGTATATTTATAAAAAATACATTGTTTATAAGTCCGTAAATAAATAATAGCTTGTCGTATGAGAAAATATCAGAAGAGTGAAAAGTTTTATTTTTTATCATAGATTATTACAAAAATTAGAAAAAAATCGATTTTTTTATATAAACAATAAACCGCATGTATCAACAATGCTACCCAAGATAATTATATTGTTTGCGTTAAATTAACGATATAAATAAAGGTAATCGCTGATAACTTGAAAATCGTGACTTTTAGGGGGGCGTATATTGATAAAAATACATTGTTTATAAGGCCGTGAATAAATAATAGCTCATCGCGTGGTAAATATCACGAGAGTGAAACATTTAATCGTGTATGAAGGATTATTTGAAAAAATTCTAAGACAATTCTAGTTATTTATGATCAATATTTCTATCAATTCTTATAAACAATTTAGTAAGAGAAATTATAAACAAGAAATGTTATTATTGCTAGTTAATGGTTGCGCAACAATTTGAAGCAACAGTCTGAAACTGGTTGATTTAGGTGATTGCTCATTAATAGATAAACCGTTTACACGATATCCTTTTAAAAATAGCAAATTTTTAACAACTATTTAAGGAAAGATTTTTTATTCGATCGGAAGATTTCTTTTGCCTCTTAAGAGATCTATCCTCAAAATAGACAGTGTAAACGTTTTAAAAGTTGAATTTTTCTCAACCATGCTAAAAATGATTGTACAACATTTTTTGTGAATGAATTATGAAATTGTTTACACAAAAATTGACACCGATTTTGTAAATCTGCCCAAGATATTGGTAATTAGGGGCCTTTTTTTAACCTTGCGAAAAATAGTAATCTCAGGGACCTATTACTGTATACACAAGTGTTAGTCGCGATTGGATTATAAATTATTTGAAACCCCAGGAGTTGCGTCACTTATTTTAAATAGGTTAAAAACGTTAAGAGAATCAAATTCTAAAGTTGAGGTGTTACCGGCGTTTTCACAGAATTGCATTTCAGGAAGGTAAACTACCAATTATTAGTAATTTTCACTTTGCGTTATAAAATTGTTTGTTATAAAACTGAAGTGAGTGTATTTACATGTGTTAACAATAAATAGTTCGTATATATTAATACAAGCTAAAATATAGTGGTTATCGCGTCTTGGGGCTTAAATTAGCTCTACTGGGTGCAAACATATTAATGAACGGAGACTGCTGAATGATTTTTTCGTAGTTTTACGACAATTCGTAAATTTCCAGTGGTTCCAAAAATTGTAAAAGTAATAAAATATTTACAAAAATAATTTGATCCTGAAAAACAATCAAATTCTAATGTTGACGTGTTACAAAGTTTTTTACAAAAGTACACTAGAGTGGGACGATGGTCGTAGGGGTTAAAGCGTAGACTTTAAACCCACTCTGCCGGCTTGCGGGTTCGATTACCGCCTCACACTCTGGAAGAGCCTCGGCAACCCATGCTGCGAACAATAGCCTAGAAAGGGAGTTGTTCTTCTCTAGAGAGTCGCGGGACCAGTACCTCTAGAGAAAAAGGTTTTCTCTAAGTACTTAAAGCTGTTGCTCTTGGTGGTTCGGAACCCACCTTAAACTGAAGTTCCTCCTCCCACCACCAAGTAAGTGTATGGGGGTGTGTGTTAAGGAATAGGAAAGAAGGTGCAAGAAAAATTTATACCCTTAGGGGACACATTAGAAGCTTCAATTCCACAAAAGTACACTTCAAGAGACTGCACCACCCGCTCTTAGAATTTTCCGCTTTTGTTTGAAAAATTATTTGTACACAAGACTAAAGTAAGTTCATTTACACGTGTCAACTAAAAATAATTTTTATATTTTGGTGAAAACACATTTAGCGGTTATCGAATTTCTTCGGTAACTACCCCTATATATTGTGTTCGTATATAGTAACGATCAGTGTCAGTAATCTATGTCAATGGAACTTTGCTGCGTTGTGGCGTAAAAAAAAGGAAGAGATACGTATATTTTTCTATCTGCGGAAAAACACTTTAAAGTAAATAAGCACCCTTAAATTTCATCCTTTAAAAGTTGTATCAGAATTCCTCTTTTATTATGCAAATCGTTTCTGTAACCAGTTGGCGATAGCTTACCACCGAAAGACAATCTTTTATACAACATTCCAAACTCAAGAGGTCGCATCTCAATTTTTTATTAGCGTAAAAACGTTTTTATTTCCTTCATTTTTCTCTAGAAAAATTTTAAAATTCCTTCAATACTTATAAAAATAATTTTATTCTTAAAAAAATAAAAAAGCTAACTTCTAATAAAACTTTTGAAGGTTGCAATTTAGGGGTGCTTTTCCCCTTCACAGGTTTTTTCCGCAGACAAAAAAATATAGCATCTTTGACTATTTTTTACTCGAAAATGCAGCAAAGTATCATGGAAATCGACTATGACACTCTGACCGTTGCTATCTATGAACGCACTATCCAGGAACATTTTAAAGCCTAAAATGAAATAACTGCTATCTTTTTGTTTGTACTAAAATATAAAATTTATTTCTGTACTTTACATATGTAAATGTACATGGTTTAGTTTTATTTTAAAATATTTCTTAAAAGAAAAATGAAAAATACTAATTAAGGGTAGTTTACCCTTCTAAAATGTGCTTTTGTAAAAAAAACCCTGAAACGCGTTAACTTTAGGATTATATTTTTATTAGAATAATTATTTTTGTGAATATTTTATTATATTTATCATTTTCGAAAAGTAAAAATGCGAACAAAATCACCTTTACATTTTTTGCAAAGCGAGAATTTGAAAAAAATAATAATTTCTACCCTTCCAAAATATAAAGGATGCAACATCTGGAGGATCGAAATGCTTTAATTATTATCGGCGCTTGATAATAAACAATCTTAATTTGTTACAAATTTCTGCTTATGTCAGTATCACAGATATCGTAAAAACACTGCTTCGAGGGTAAGATTTTGGGGTTAATTATCATCCCATGAACTTGTGTTTATATACAAGAAATTTTATTTTATTTTATCACTGGAAATTTTCAAATTATCATAAAACTACGAAAAAATAAGTTTAAAATGTCATTTCCTACATATTTGACCCCCCAAAATGCGATAACCACTATATAAAAATTACTAATAAGGGTTATTCTATTCTCCTAAAATGCATTTATGTGAACAACCCTGTAGCACGTCAACTTTAGAATTTGATTTTATTTAGAATAAATTTTTGATGTACATATTTGATCATGTTTACTCACAAGTTTCATTAACAAAAGTTGGTAAAAATAAGTTTTAACCTCATACAAAATGAGGTATTCAACAAAACGGTTTTTGGGGGTGAAAATTAGCGGTGCTTTTCACCTTTATCATAGCAAAGTTCCTTAAAATCGGTGACAGCTAGTTCGATTCCCTTGATTTTTAGATTCTTTATTCAAACATAACATTTCCGTACAGTAGGTATTATGTCTGAGGATGGAAATTATTCGATCAGCGTAGCACGCTGTCAATGCATCTAAGGAAATTCATTTTAATGCTCTTATGAATTGAGACTTTTTTTAAAAGTTGTATTCTATGATGGAAATTTCTCGTTTACATGGCGAATAACCAGAGAAAAGATTATGGTGGCCAGATGACCCGGTTCTCAAGAGGTGGCCCTGATACGGTCCATCGTCTAGCAGCCGGAGACACTCCTCAGAGAGGCGACGAGGCAGTATAGTGGAGAAGGAGAGCGAGTTAGATTTCAAAACAGGGGCGTCATCTGTCACCTTTGTTTTATCTGGAAATTTTTTGTTGTTTGGCGAGAAACTATTAGAATCTTTAATTGAACGATAAATGAATCGACTTGATGAGGCAAAAATTAAAACGTTGGCAAAGGGTAGGATTTTGACAACATGATTTCTGTGACCTGACAAAGGGATGTTTCTGACCGTTTGGATATTTCAAAGCACCTAAAAGGCGAGTTAAATATGATCATTCCGATATCGTGAGATACCCATATTTAAGACATCGTAGTAACAAAAATAACAATTTTTAAATTCTGGCTGGTTAAATCGCTTCATTTATCGTTTAATTAAAGATTCTAATAGTTTATTACCGAGAAAGACTGTTTGTCCACCAAAAAAAGGTGACACCCCTATTTTTCAATTGCACCGGACAGCGTTCTGTGACGTCAAAAAGGGCACAAGCGAAACTGATTCTAGCGATTTGTCGGGAGAGCGAACAGAGACTGGTGATAGAACGTGCTGCCG
Organism: Belonocnema kinseyi; assembly: GCF_010883055.1. NCBI lineage: Eukaryota > Metazoa > Arthropoda > Insecta > Hymenoptera > Cynipidae > Belonocnema > Belonocnema kinseyi. The sequence continues at coordinate 113,458,811 of NC_046662.1, read as the reverse complement.
CCCGGGGCTTCGGGTCCCCTCGGGGGGATTCCGGTCCGGCTCCAGTGAAGTCTCGCAACCCTTGAGTGCAGCGTCACACCGAGTCCGAACTGATACATAACAAACTCATTACACCCCCTCCCTTGTAGGCGTTTGCGGGTATAGCTGTCTGAATTTCCTAAATTCTTTGTATAAGTCTTCTACTATTCATTTGTCAATGCCTAAATTAATTTCGATTTTTTTGTTTTAATAGGTTCTGTATTTCATTGTTTATTGTTTTCCAGCTCCCCTACGCGTAAATTTGATTATTTTGTTCTGGAGTATTGAAATTCTGTATATATCTTTAAGATCTCTTTTTGTAAAATTAGTCGTGTATTCAATAAATTGTCTTTACAAATGATTAGGTTCATCATTGAATTTCGTTTCTCCAATTTTCTTCATGGTTGTTTCTGTAAAATAAATAGGGACAGGGGAACAAAAGTTGTTGTTTGAAGTCGAAATATGTAACATTTCTGTCTTGTTCATTACTTATCATTTTTTGCATTAACATTATTAATACTTTTTTGAATCGCTAAATTTAGCTGTCAATTTTACGTTCAAATAGTCAAGTTCAAGTCATAGGTCAAATTTGACCTTGAAGGTTACTTCAAGGAATAAGTTTGTCTTATTTCCAGCATTACCCAGGAACAGCGACGTGGACGTAGTAAACTCTGTTCCCTTTGGGGTGCTTGATTAGCGTGAAGCCCTTGCCTCTTTCGTTTCGAGCTGCTTGATTAGCGTGAGTCCCCTTGCCTCCCACGTCATCTTCCAAAAGTCAAAATTCAGTGCAGACGTTTGAACTGGAAACCTCAAGCTTCTTGATAAAAAGCTATGCGAGTGGAAAAATGATTCACATAATTAGAAATCATCTATTTATCAATTGAAGTAGCCTCTTGCAGAATCCGAATCCGCAGTTCACCTAAGTTTTGTGGCTGAGTTGCGTATACTTTACTATTTAAATATTAAAAAAGAAAATAATTGAGAGGCGTAAAATCAGGTGATCTGGCAGGCCACTCGATTTTGCCTCTTCAACATTTACGGTTTATTGATATTGTGTGACTCTCCAACATCCAAACAGAATTGGTGTTTGACGAATATATACAATTGTGTCTGTTAACTTCACGTTTGAAAGTAAAAGCAGCTTCATCTGAAAAATCTGTATTATACAAAAAAAGATGATCACCATCGATTCTGTTTATTATTTTTTCACAAAATTTAACACAACGATCAGGGTTGTCTTTATTAAGCTCCTGTCCAAAATATACCTTATAAGAATAAAAAATGATGCGTTTAAAAACGATTCGTATTGTCTCATTAGGAACTTCATATTCATCGCTAACTCGACGTAAACTAAGATGCGGGTTTCAAAGAATTGCTTAAGCAATTTCAATCTGCTTCTCTTCAGTTGCTACAGATTTCGGCCGACCAGTTTTTTGACCCTGTACAAATTTAAATATTCAAACCTAAACTCGTTAATATCTTCGACGCCTGTGAGCCCCTATCTGTGTTTACATTTTGTAATTTGAAGTCGTTTATAATCCATTCTCAAATAAATTTTCTCTTAAGGCTTTTTAACTCAAATAGGTTTGAAGAATTTTCTTACTAATAATAAAAGGACCTTTGTATTGGTCATATAGCTTACTTGTTTTTTATCGCGTTTTTTTATACTTTGAGTTACCCTCTTTCGTACCCTGTCTCTTATTTCGAATTCTATTGGTCTTTCTATTAAATTATGATTACTAGCTTGTCTTTTCTTTGACTGGACTGAACTTTCCTGGAATTCCTCATTTATAACTTGTAACTTTCTTGGTCTATCTGTCATTTTGTCTACACTTTGGAACTCAGAGAGCATCGATAACAAGTATAATTACTTTAACCAAATATTTCTGGACAGTCTTTACAGCTCCCTGTTGAGGTCTTGATACCTTTTCTGCTTGTCCATCTACTTAAAAGTCGTGTTGTAGTCGCCCGCAGCTGAGAATTCGATCACTAGTATAGTTCGTTTATCAAAGTCTTAGAGAACAGTGTTAGATCTCGAGTGAGAAACGTAGACGGCTGTCCCAAAATTGTAGTTCCATGAAATTTAGCACTGCTCCTTTTCGACAATTGACAATTGACAATTGGCGTTCGGCATGGTAGGGATGCGTCTAATCCCGTAAGAGCGAAAAAGATGGTAATAAAGCAATTTTAGAGCCGCATTATGCCTGTAGAAATACCTATTTCCAGCGTGGGTCGGACACCCAGGTAGTACGTCTTCTAGGTACTCAGCGTGCCCATTAGACGCTCCGCACATATCGCTAGGAAATTCTTGATTTAAAATGCGGTCACGGTATACGAAGGTGGAAATGACACTTCCCCGAAAATGTGATATTTTTTCCGAATGATTTATTTATTTTTAATTAGATTCTAGTCCATTCTTACTACACCTTAAATCAATTTTGGCAATTCAAGAGTAAAACATTTCTAAATAAGTTCTAATTTCGGCTTCGTTCTTATATATCCGACGCATGGTTTTCGCAGGATTTCGCCGGGATCGTGTGCTAATCAGGAAAATTGCACCCGCTCCCAGCGAAATTGCAGTAAAATTTCAGCCACAACCACGTCTCACGACCTTGAGATAGGTGGTTACAGTCTGTAAAGGAATCAATACGACGATCTAGCAAAAGCCTTGTGCACCCTAAGAACACGGAGCGAGCCAAGGACTACCGCCTTCTGCATTTTTCCCGCAAGTGTTTTAGAATATTCTTGACACGCAACGATGCTTTTTAGGCCATCAGCAAGTGAAAGCTTGGCACCTCCAAAAGTGCCGATGATAAGGACGATTAGTTTAACAGAATATTCCGGATACAATCGTTGCAACTCCCTTATAAGGTATCGATACCTCTCTATCTTTTCATTCTCCTTGGTTATGATGTTTTTGTCAGCTGGTGCCGAAAATTCGATAAAGAAAATGGTTCGCTTCTCGAAGTCAAGAAGAACCATGTCAGGCCTCGAGTGAGCAACAGAAACAATTGTCGAGAATATAAAGTTCCAGTATATGCGGCACTTCCCATTCTCGACAATTGACTCGATTTCCCTAGGAGCATTTAGAGGAGCGATATTAAGGTTGATGTCGTAAGAGTGACAGAGATGGTAATAAAGAACTCTTAGTGCCGCATTGTGCCTTTGACTGTAGGTCGTTCCCGCGTGAGTTGGACAACTCGAAAGTATCTGAGCTAAATGCTAGAGGTAAGCATGGCACGCCCTGCAGCTATCATCAGAAACCTCTTGGCTCAAAATGTGGCGACGGTATATTAAGGTGGAAATGACACCGTCTTGGCATGCAAAAATGAAACCCTTCGTGCCAGACTTAAATCCGGCCGATTTAAGGAAAGCAAACGTTAGCTCACAAGACATTGACTGATCCTTCACATTTCTGTGGAAGATACCGTGCATCCTCTTATCGAGGAGCTGTTCACGAAAGTTTTCTCTTGTGCTTTCTTAATCCAGGCTTTCAGGAGTGATTTTTCGAGATAGATAAGATTTGATGCATTTTGCTCACTCCTAATACTGAAGTCAAGTCCGAGTGTTTCAGCAGCCTCCTCCGCTGCTTTGTACAGAAACGCTCTTTTGCCCACTTCTTCGTGATTCCTGACCATTTTAAGAAGAGAGTCTCTTCCATTTGCAACTCTATGTGCTGTATCCAGAATAATCCTGTTGTGAAGACATTCCAGACTCAATATTCCGCGACCCCCTTGACGGCGTGAGATGTA
>NC_046662.1:113445151-113454941 GCF_010883055.1 Belonocnema kinseyi | reverse complement strand
TCCAGATGAGATAGTAAATCTGGTTTTCCAAAGCGGCATCAATCTCTCTATGCACCCAACTATTTGCGGATGAACCTTTAAGATTTCCAAAAGACAGATGCTTAGTCTATGGGATGTCGAATCGAAGGCTTTCCGATAAACAATCCAGGCCATCGATAGGTCACGCTGGTAGAATTCTGCATCTTTACAGACACATCTATCGACGAGCAGGTTCTCCCGACATCCGGCTACGCCTTTCTTTGAGCCTCGTTGTTCATACATTTCTTGCCACACAGGTTCAATTGCCCGAACAATCCTATCATTTAGGATAGATGTGAATATCTTATAAAGTGTGTTCAGACAAGTTATTGGCCTGTAATTCTTCGGGTCAGCTAAGTTGCCTATTTTCGGCAGGAGTATTGTGCACCCTTCCACCAACCACTCCGGAATCGGCTCTTGCGACTTCAAATATGAAGTGAAAATACGGGCCAAGTGCTGATGGGTTGACGAAAAATTCTTCCACCAGAAGGTTTTGATACAATCTGGTCCCGGTGCGCAATAGTTCTTCTTCCCTCTTAATACTTTTTTTACCTTCTCGGTAGTGATGGGTGGGCATTCTTTATCAGGTGTTATGAGGGCAACACATAACTCCTTGAAGCTATTTATATTTTCTGAGTCTTCGTCCAGTCTATGCTGCACTTCGTAGACTTCTCTCCAAAATACTTCGATCTCCTCTGGTTTGGGTGGGTGTTCGACAGTAAGCGGAGAGTCTTAGAAGAGTCAAGATGGGTCAGAGAGAAACTGTTGATTTTCTCGGACCCACCTCTCCCTCCGCTCTAGACTTCTCTTAGCGTCAGATAGTATCCGTATTCACTCAACAATATGCTTCCTGCTGGAAAGCAGCTTTGACTTGTTAAGTGTGTGATAACGGGTTCGAAGTTCGCGCGGGAACTTTCGAACCTTGGCGGTAAAATTCCTGCCAGATGTGATGTAGTCAATCACACACTGAATGCGTGATGCGTACTTTCTTGCCCAGCCTATCTTTATGGCAAGTTGATGCATTCGTCTTTTGGTCTTATGATCAACCGTTGGTTTTTTTTTACGGTTCGCATCGGACAAAGCTCTCGCTGCATTATACACGCAATAATTGATAGCCCAGAGGTCGGATTCTACGGAAAAATATCCACGAAGCTCGTCATCCATTTCAGCCAGATCTTTAGGCTTGAGAGAAACCTTGGTGTTGATGTTTTTCCGGGTCGTATAGCATCGCTCTTCCTCTATTGGATGTTTGCGCGCGGTTGGTCTTAGTGTCGCCTCTCTTTCTCTGCCGCCGGCTTGTACTAGCTGTGGTAGAGTAGGCGTTCCGCTTATATAGCCCCTTTTTTGGAGTAGTTCAGCATGGTTTCGCAGACGTTGCTGCGAAAAGTGCGATAGCTCCGGGTGTTTCTCGCACCACAGAGCATGCAGGCATGCCATGTAACCCCGTTCAGGGGCCACACTCGCATCGTAGCACTCTAGCAAGTCGTAATTCAGTCGCTCCGTCCACACAAAGGTCGCGAGATCCCGCCGAACCATCGCATTAAATCCATTTTCATTGGTTCTCCCAGCTCTATATTGGTCGGCATGTAATCTACGAAATTCAATTTTTCTTCATTTTACTGTAACTGAGCAAGCACGCTTACGATTCTGCAGTACTTGAAATTAGTCTTGAAAGAAACTACTACTTTTAGCGTAACCCAGGAACAACGACGTGAAGTAAGATCTGGCCATCTTGGAGACCAATTTATCGAACCGTCTTTATCAATCTAACGACCATTGAAATCACGATCAAGAACTTCTCGTGCTACCGCTGAATAGTTTGCTGGACAACCATCATGTTGAAACCACATGTTCTGCCGTATTTCTAAGCTCAACTCTTCAAGCAATATTGTCAGTTCATTTTCAAAATGTCTTGATATTTTGGGCCATTTAAGCTGCCTTCGATATTCTGGGGACCGATCAGTTTGTTGCCAATTATTCCACACCATACGTTAATAGTCCATGGACGCTGGTGTTCGACTTCACGAAGCCACTGCGGATTTTCAATACTCCAGTCGTGCATGTTGTATCGATTAACTATTCAATGGTTCGTAAAAAGCCACTCGACAGTGAATAATACATAACCAAAAAAGTTGGGATTTTGTTGTATTTGTTCACGTGCCCACTGACAAAAAGCTACCCGATTTTGGAAATCAACGCCATGAAGTTCTTGATGTAAAGAGACATCACACGGTTGAAATTTATTACGTTTCAAAATTTTCCAAATACTGCTCAAGACTTTCCGGAATCCCGAACAATTTCTCGTGCACCAACGTGAGGATTATTGGCCACTGCAGCTAATACAGCAAAAACTAAGTCGAGATGTAAGCCTTCGTCTTATTTGTATGGCTACGACAGGTTCCAGAACCTCTAATATTTATCTACTAGTAATGTGTTCTACGTTAATAAAAATATGTATTTTTTATTGAGAAAGATATCTTAGAAAAGTAATATCCGTTTTATTTGTACTGCTAGAGTGTTTAGAATTTTTTAACCTTGCGAACATAATCACAAAATTGAAATGTGGCCCTGCCAATTTATGTCCTACATTTTTTTAAAGAAGTGTCTAAACTCACATCTTAGCGTGCAGATCGAATAATTTCCATGATGGGAAGATGTAAAATTACACAAAGTTTTTTTATAGTGCATAATTTCACGAGGTTCAGCATATGTTGACGTATGATTTCTCGTCTAATGTTCTAAATAAATACTTTTTACCTTTATTCAAAAAAACGCAAATATCTTCTAAGCTATGATCAACAAATTGGGCCCCTTTCTTACGAAACTTCACAGAAAAAAAGTATATTATGCCACGCGTGCGGAAAGTAGGCAGTTCAAGATGATTGTGAAGTTTTGACCGCGAGCTGCAATTACGGGAAATTTATGAATTTATTAATTACGAACAATTTTAGAAACTTAGGATACCAGAAAGTTAAAAAATGGGAAACTTTGCGGACATTTATCGCTTATTTATACTAATTTATCTGTAATTTATGGTAACTTGTCGATTCTGGTTCGATCATTAGTGTTCACAATCAGTCTACCAAATGTAAGCGCGCTCAGCTCGCACTCTTACTGAATCTCGGATTGAGAATATTGAAGATTATCTCCTTTAGCGATTGCGTCACTTTGCTCACGCACGGGGCTCTCCCGGTATATATCATCAGTCACGGACGCATTTTTATAATGCAATCAAGTGATCTGATGAAAGCAGTCTGCCTAAACATATTGGACAAAGCCTGGTTTTTACCCCATCATTGACGGACTGGTTTGCAGTCAAGTACACGATGGGGGGACCTACAGCTTAAGGTGGGTTCCCAACCACCAGAACCTCGGTAAAGGTACATTGAAAAATTTCCAGAGGTACCGGCTCAGGGATCGAACCCCGGACCTCTGAGGTAAAGTCCGAGTGTCTAGCCAACTGAGCAATCGTAAAAATATCTACCATTTTCTTCTTGAATTTGAAATTCTGCTACCTTGAAGAACACTGGAGATGGTGATACTGTTTCTAAAGAAGATGTGTGCAATGATCCACTCTTCAATTCTCTGAGGTAATAAAAACAGCGAAGGAGCGCTGCCCTGTAGGCGGATGGTAGGTTGTGAGGATAAAGCCGGAATATGTCCGACGACAAGTTGACGTTGTCTTCGCCAAAGTCCGGCAAACTCACCCGAGATTGGAACGGGAGCCCTGCCGCGTGGGTTTTTGATACATCTATGACTAATGTACATGAATGTACTGGAAACGGCGATAGGTACTGCTACGTGTGCGGTGATTTAAAGATGAAGAAACATTTTTTAAACTTCACTCAAAATTGCGACAAATATATCAGTGCTGCTTTGGTTGTGAGGTGATCAATGTTTAACCGACATAATGAGCATGCTGCGAAAATGAAGTTTGTTACACCAACTGTTTGGTGGGGGCCCAAGGCAAAAGACGATTCTTATTTTTTTTTTATTGAAATATTAGGATTCAAATCCTGTAATTTGCAAAATTTCAGTAGGCAATCGTGTCCAGCAGTACCCAAGCTTCCATGTCTGAGATAAGTAATAAGAAAGATCATGAAGTACCCCGTGATGTATGTGTGGCTGATATGGAGATTCATGGAGCAACTGATGAACTTATTAGTGAAGAGAGCAGCGTGAGAAAAGATGATACTGATCAGGAAGAATATGTTGTAAAGAAGGAAAAAGATAGTACGCCGTGCCCATTTAATCAAGTAGAACTTAATGATTTGAGCAGAGAACAAGGGCTGCCGAAATATGGGGCCGAATTTTTATCTTCGAGACTGCAAGAAAGAAATATGCTATCTCAAGGAACAAAGGTTTCATTTGATCGGAATAGGGATGAGTCATTCCGAAAATACTTTTCAGAAAAAGACGACTTGGTATACTGTAACGATGTTCATGGTCTTGTGAATGAATTAATAAAAGATATATACAAATCTGTGGGGTGGAGATTCTTCATAGATTCTTATAAAAGAAGCCTTAAAGACGTGTTATTAAGCAATATAAATGGTCAGCAATCTGGTTTTACCAAATTCCCATGTTTATTTGCTTGTGGGATAGCAGGGGTCGCAAGAATCATTACGTTAAGAAAGATTGGCCAGCTCGAGAACATATAGAAACTAGATCAAAAAATGTTATAAAGAAACTTTTGTTTGTGCCGGCTAAAATTCTACTTCTTCCTTTGCACATCAAACTGAGTTTGATGAAATAGTTCGTAAAAAGCTTCGGATAAGGAAGGAAACTGTAATTGAGAATTTCTTAGGCAATCATAAGAGTGGAGACTACAAGGAATTGGTATCTGACTTGCTCAAAAACTACAAAAAATGGGTTGCTAGATGAGTGACAAGCTACACTTTCTTCATTCAGTGACAAGAAGCGGAGACGAAATCCGTTGCACAGACCACCTTTCGAAGACAAGAGAGTTCGAAAGAATAAATAAAATCGTTATCATGGCTTTAATGACGTTGATACTGATAGAAGAAATTAAGAATACAAAAAGTGAGGGGCTTTGTAGGTTATGGTGTTATGGGATTTCGGGGAAATAGAGCTACTTACCCATAACTTTGTAGCACAAGAAAAACTCACAAAATTGTTCTTTTTTTTCCAAACAAGGTTTTTCTTCTGAATAGGGTTACGGGATTTTGGGGTTATGGGGCTATATTATTACGAGGTAAGAGAATAAATGAGTCATGAGGTTATAGGATTACTCGATTAAGGAGAGGAGGGTGAAAATGGTACCGGGTAAATAATGTTTGCGTTTTCAGTGGTTTATTGGGTGTTTTTGATATATAATATCATATTAACATCCCAGACTAAGAAAAAAAATTTTTGTGGGCCTGTGTAATCTAGTTTTTTCACACTGTTCTAGAATGGTCTATTTCCCGAACGTTATACATGCTAACACTGCTTACTATACTTACCTTTAGAAAATGTTTGTATTCCAGAACATCAGCCGGTCGATTTTTTCGGACGATGGTATCAATATCAATTCCATGATCGGTATTATCTGCAGCATCATCTACGATAAAGTGTTCGTATCTCAAATTAGTAGAATCATTATCTGGAATCGGAGATCGAACTTGTCTTGTCCTTCTATCCTGTAACCCTTGCTTATAATTTGAAGCCTCAGCCACCAATTCAGAAAGAGTAGGAAGTTTACTTAAATGGTACGATGTACCTCCAAGGGGTAGAGAATGATGAACTAATAGATGATCGTCTACATTTCGGCGTACTCTCTCAAAAACAACATTTGCTGCAACTTCGAGGTAGTCCGTATCTTCAGTTGCAGATGATAATTCATCATTGTTGATAGATCTCTTTACAATTCTTGGTCCCTTCAAATTCTCGGGTGCAGATAAGTAGTATGAATAATTTTTCTCGATCATACAAGTTGTAACAGGGGGTTGGATAAATCCTAAAGGCAAGGTGAAGATGATCCAACAGGACAGGGAAGCGAGCAACATCAATTTACCTTTTTGATACCTGCCAAAGATAAACTTATTTTTATTAATATTAAATGTGATTTGTTTTTCAAAGAGAGGTTATTACTGAATCAATTAATCGATCATTAATAATCATGCTATCACTGTTCTTGAAAACTAATGTGTAATGTGCATGTGTTCTTTGTCGAAAATAAAAAATAAATTGAAAATACACATTATTTTTTAGTCAGGACAACTACATAATTTAACTAGAACTGGGCAAAAATGTTTTGAATTGGCGTTTTTTTTGTGTTTCTTGAATTCTATTTATTTTAATCCTAATACATTTAATTATATTTTGATTAAATCAAATAACAACGTAAGTAAACATCAAGGTTAAGCGCCTGGGGTCTGCATGATATTCTTAGGGTTCTTGTGAATCCGTTTCCATATTCGAAAACACACACGCTAGAACATGCTGCTCTTGAATTCTTCAACTCCTTGCATATGACAAGATAGGTGGAACATAACATTATTATGTGACTTACATCTTTCAAAGCGAACCGCTGCAGCTCATTATCAGTGAACTGCAGAGTCGATGGATGTTTAGTTTTTACACATTTCTGCCAGTTAATGATTTCAATTTGACGATTCGCCTCGAAATCAAGTGATGGATCTACGAAATTCCTATGTATATATTAAACAAATCTAATTTTATCGCTTCATGGTAGCACAGCGGTAAATCACATCTATGGCCACGCCTAACGACCGACAGATGGGTTGTTACAGAACACCATGAAATTGCAACGACAGACCGGTGAAACCCTCGTGCGTTTTAAAGACACGAAGTGACCCAAGGATGGCAGCTTTTTGCTTTCATCTTGCAAATGCCTTTGCATATTTTCGGCACGCAGGTATGGCTTTAAGGTTATGAACCAGTGATAGCTTCGACCTCCGGGAGCACCGATCACAAAGACAATTACATTAACCGAATATTTTGCGTACAGTTGTTTCTGTCTTCTTTTGAGGTGTTCATACCTCTCCTCCTTTTCCTTCTCTTCTGATGTTTTATTTGGTCGGAAACGAGAATTCGATCATGAATATAGTTCTTTTTCTGAAGTCTTGGAGAATGATGCCAGACCTCGAGTGTGCAAGGGAAAATGCTGTCCCACGACGTAGCGCCTTTTTCAGGAAATCGCCCTCGATTTTCTTCAACCCGACCTACCCAACTTGTTTCCCTGTACCTCACTCTGGTCTTCGAACTTATGCCCTGTGGTGAGGAAAACCGAGGATGATCTGCTAAAAAAAACTGCACTACGCTGGTTTCTGGCACTTGCTTACCCATACAAAAAAACTGACTTCAAATATCGCAATTTTCACGAAGATAATAAGAAGCAGATAGTCCTTTCAAACTGTAAATTATTAAAGATAGTACAACTAACTACCTCTAATTTAAATTACTCTATTATCTTTATTATCTTATTATTAAAACTCCCAGTGTTTTCACTCGCCTATGTTTATTATTATATTCCACACGGGCTACCACAGGACCCTAGTCGGCTGCTCCCACGGAACAACAATTCAAAATTTTAAGTTCAAAAGGTGAATATTTTTTGACACTAGAAATTTTAAGGTTTCATAAGTTCAGATTTGCAAAAAATCAATTTCTGTAAAAATTCGATGAAACTTTTTTGAAATTCGAGCTCTGAATATATGCATATTCCATAGGGGCTACCGCAGAGTCCCCAACCAATTGACCACTTTGGGACGACGATTAAAATTTCTAAATTTAAACGGCCAATATTTTTTTAAACTAAGAATTTTAAGGTTTCATGCGTTCAGACTTGCAAAAAATGAATTTCTGCTAAAAATTCGATGATATAGTACGTTTTTGAAATACGAACTATTAAAATACGGGTATTCCATAGGAGCTAAAGCATGGGCCCTGATCGGTTGCCCCCTCGGATCACCGATTAAAATTTTTAAACTCAACGGGTGGGTATTTTTTTGGAACTACCAATTTTAAGGTTTCATGAGTTCAGACTTGCAAAAAATTAATTCCTGCAAAAAATTTGATGATACTTTCTTAAAATTTGATCTCTAAATATATGCATATTCCACAGGGGCTAACGCAGGGACCCCGGTCGTTTAACCCCCTTTGTATCAACAATTAGAATTTCTAAATTCAAAGGATGAATAATTACTTGACACTACAAACTTTAAGGTTCCGTGACTTCAAACTTGCAAAAAATTAATTTCTGCCAAAAATTTGATGAAACTTTTTTGAAATTCGAGCTTTAAATATATGTATATTCCATAGGAGCTACTGCAGAGACTCTGGTCGGTTGCCCTCTAAGGATAAAAGATAAAAATTTCTAAATCCAAAGGGTGAACATCTTCTTGAAACTATAACTTCTAAGGTTTCATTTATTCAGACTTGCAAAAATGCATTCCTGCCAAAAATATTTTGACATTTTTTGAAACTCCAACTCTGAATATATGAATATTCCATAGGGGCTTCCGCAATGACTCCGGTTTGTTGCCCCCTTTGGATAAACGTTGAAAATTTCTGAATTCAATGGGTAAATTTTTTTTTTTTAATAATTTTAAGATTTCATGAGTCCAGACTTGCAAAAAATAAATTTCTGCCAAAATTTTTGTGACACTTTTTTAGAATTCATGCTCTAAATATACGTATATTCTATAGGAGCTACCGCAGGGACTCTGGTCGGCTGCCCCCTCGGATCAATGATTGAAATTTCTATATTCTAAGGGTGAATATTTTCTTGACACTATCAATTTTAGGGTTTCATGAGTCCAGGTTTGCAAAAAATGAATTTCCGCAAAAAAAAAACGCTGACAATTTTTTGATATTCCAGCTCTTAATATATGTATATTCGATAGGGGCTACCGCAGGGAACCAGGTCGGTTGCCCTCTTTGGATAAACGATAAAAATTTCTAAATCCAAATGGTAGATATTTTTTGACACTGCAAATTTTAGGCACTGGAGATGGTTCCTCTATTGCAGCCTGAATCGCTCATTAATAATAGTTTTTGTTTAATAACACAGCCAGACAAAACAAAAAGTGTGCGGATCTGGTAACAAGACACACGTATTTCTATTGATTTTGGGGCGCTGAATTCAAATTCGGTATCGAAAATCACCCATCATGTCATGGTTGAGCCATAACCTCAAAAAATGACGAAAAATCATGCTCTGCGGCAAATAAATTTCAAAATAATGCCAGTGATGCAAATTTTCACTTCAAAAACATGTCGAAAACTGTGAAGGATCATCCATTGCCTGATATCGACTTATTTAACATAACTTTACCCAGAAGAACCTGACCTCACCTAACCTGAATTAACAGAAATTTATTGAACTACACGTAAAGCTCTGGAAGCATATTTTCCCAGTAGCAAATGTGTGCTACATCGAATGGGTCAACTCGAGCCTAACCTAGAATTAAATCTAACCTAGCCTGACCTAACCTAACCTCACAAAACACAATTAAACTGATTGTGTCGTCCCGTTGTGTTTGCGGTACCATTTGAATCAGCTTGGGCTTAACCTGCAAAGAGGTCAAATCTATCCTAACCTAAAAAAACCTAACCTAACCTAACCTAACTTAACTTCACGTAACATAATTTAACTCATTGTGTTGTCCCATTGTGTTTACGGTACCGTTTAATTCAGCTTAGGCTTAACCTACATAGAGGTTTAACCTATCCTAACCTAACAAAACCTGACCTAACCTAACCTAGCCGACTGAAATTCAACCACACGTGTAGCTATGTAAGCGTA
>NC_046662.1:113434345-113445051 GCF_010883055.1 Belonocnema kinseyi | reverse complement strand
AGAAACTTAGAACTACAAGTAGAATTGACCCCATTTCAATTAACCTGACAATATTTGTATCAATTAAAATGTAGAACTGTAACTTAAACATGCAAATGAATATGAGTTTTATTCAAAATTTTTTTCTCTCTGCTTTTCTTAAACTTGAGGGATATATTTATACTATACACAAGAACAGGGTTGCCAGCGTAATCGGTTAGGTTAGGTGAGGTTTTGTTAGGTTAGGATAGGTTAAACCTCTATGTAGGTTAAGCCGAAGCTGAATGAAACGGTACCGCAAACACAACGGACAACACAATCAGTTTAATTGTGTTTCGTGAGCTTAGGTTAGGCTAGGTTATATTTATTTCTAGGTTAGGCTCAAGTTGACCCATTTGATGTAGCACACATTTACTACTGGGAAAATATGCTTCCAGAGCCTTACGTGTAGTTTCATAAGTTTCTGTTAATTCAGGTTAGGTGAGGTCAGGTTCTGTTAGGTAAAGTTATGTTAAATAAGTTGGTATCAGGCAAGGGTTGATTCTTCACAGTTTTCGACATGTTTTTGAAATGAAAATTTGCATCACTGGAATTATTTTGAAATTTATTTGCCTCAGTGCATGATTTTTCGTCATTTTTTGAGGTTATGGCTCAACCATGACGTGATGAGTGATTTTTGATACCGAATTTGAATTCAGCGCCCCAAAATCCATAGGAATACGTGTGTCTTGTTACCAGATCCGCACACTTTTTGTTTTTTGTGTGGCTGTGTAATTGATGCCGTAATTGATGTGTAATTGATGCTTTATCAGTATGTATCGTCAGTGTTTATGAAAAAAAAAAAACCTGTAAAATAAAGCTATGAAGAAAAAACTTTTCAATGATGCCTTGAAAAATAAATTGTTCATCAGGACGCTTTGAAAAAATATATTGTTTTAAAACACCATGAAGGAGAACACATCTCAGTAAAAGGCTACAAAAAAATATATATTTCGGTACATGCTTAGAAAAAACTTTATTCCTATAAGCGCCGTGAAGAGAGACCTTACTCATGGAAAAACCGTGAAAAAAAACCTTATTTGTGAAAAAGCCGTGAAAAAGACCGTATGAGTTGAAACTTTTTATTAAACTGTACTTAAACTGAACTTTACAATATTTATGAAGTTTGCTTCAGTCAAATAATTAATCTGTAAATTATTATATTCACTGCTTAGTATTGTAATAATTGTGTTTACTAACATATGTTTTTTAATGAGGCCATTCAATGATGCGGGTTTTTTTCACAGTATTTATACAAGACTTGTTTTTTTAATAGCGTTTACCAATATTTATTTTTTTACAGTGTTTACTGAGATATATTTTTGTTCTTCGCATTTTATAAAGATGAGTTTTTTTCATGGCGTTATGATAAGAAGTGTTTTTTTCACATCTATATAATTTACGGGTTCGTTCTTCTAAGAACCGGCGATACCCGTGAAGAAATTTCGAAAGAGCTCTAGTGGGGCCTAGGCTAGTTTTCCTATCTCTAGTCGGGCTCTATTGGGGAAAACTAGTCCGGGCTCATCTAGAACGTAACGCTGATGCCATGGAGACTCTAATGCTTCTCTAGTAGGGTTCTAGTGTGATCAGCCCGCCTAAAATTCAATTTAAGAGAAGGTTCCTTACGTGACTCCTACAGGATATTTGTGTGTTAAATTTCACATAACTTAGTTCGGTAAACGGAGGACATTACGGAATTTTATTAAAATTTCATATTCAGTCATGTAAAATAAAATAGGGTAATATTTGATATAAAAATATCAATTATTAATTTAAATTTATTATAATTTAATTCGCCATTCAGTGAAAAAATACAACTGGATAATAAAGATTACCTGACAATTAGGAAAAGTGAGATGTCGATTACTTACCAGTTAAGTAAAATGATTCCAAATGTTATTTACAGTTTCAGTCAAGGAAAGCAAAGTCTGAGGCTCTATATGTAAATTCTACATCCCAGTCATATAAAATTTCGTGCGTCAGCAAAAAAAAAATTCTTGATAGAACCAGAGTCTGTGGAAGGTTATTCCCACTTACTACACTCATCCTTACACAATTTATCTTAAACAATTACATTAAATTACAATACATTGCATATAATATAGTCACACGCTTTTAATGATATTAACGTTTTTAAAAACCGAAAACGCTGTGACGGGTTTCGAACCACCTATTCTAGGTTTAACGCGTTCGATCGCTAACTACTAGACCTCACGGCTAACTTAACACTTAGAATATCGAGAAAAAAAGCTTGCCTTCAAAGTTACAGTACGAGTATTTCAGAGCCGTGCAAAAATTATCTGGCCCCCGTGCATCGAAATTTCTTATTTTAAAATTTTATTAAGAAACAGGCTTATAAATTTAGAGAAAGTAAATAAAAACATTGGATAATCTTTTTAATCGAAATTTTCACTTTTATTGTAAGATTAGATCCATCACTTGATTTCGAAGCGAATAGTCAAATCGAAATCATTAACTGGCAGAAATGCGCCTTAATTATTACAAAAAAGATAAATTTTCAAATAAATAGTATACATTTCTATACGAAAACAGAAAGAAAAATTTTCAACAAAAATGGAATCGTTAAATTTTTTGTGCAGAAGATTCATTTTCATACAAAAATGCGAATGTGCAATAAAATATATACTTTTTCAACAAAATTGTTAAAACTTTGAAGCTAAAAAGGCGAATTATCTTAAAAACGGTTGAATTTTCAACCTAAAATTATAGCCTTAAAAAAATTCATTTTCTACCAAGTAGTTAAATTTTTCAATGAGTAGTTTAACCTTTAACTAAATAGTAGAATTTTCCCATAAAATAGATAAATTATCAAAATAAAGAATAAATTATCAAAATAAAGAATAAATTTTCAACCATAAAGTTTATCTGCTACCAAATATTTTTATTTCCTACCAATTTTATATGTGTTCGAGCCAAAAAACGCGAAACTTCAGAAAACCGAATTTATTTTAGCAAGAGTTCCACATTCAAATAAATATTTGAATTTTCAAATCAAAACATTAATATAATTAAACCAAGCAGAATTCCTTTACCAAGGATATCCATTTACTACGAAAAAAAAGACGAATTTTCAACATAACACATGCATTTTTAACGATATTCTTGTATTTTCAAATGAAGAAGATAACTTTTTAAAAACTCGAATTTTGAAATAAAATTTGAGTTCACTGCTACGAAATGCTTGCTCCTCTTTCCTTTTACCATAATATTTTCTCACGGAACAATAATAGTATATTATTTGGTCTACTCATGAAGGAATAATAAGGAGACAGGTCTCCGTTCACGCGGTTTGGCAGGAACAACAGCACCGTAAGTGCCAGGCCTGTTAGTCGTAATCACTCTTCAATTAGTGCGCAAGAGCTACTTGTCCTCTTCCCACGCAAATAAAAAAGTGCAAGAGCAACAGATTTTGAAAAAATAAAGTACGTTTAGCTGGTTATGCGAGTTTGTTTTCTTTTGATAACGCTAAAAGTTCTTCGATCTGTCAAGTAAAATGAGTGTGTAAAATAAGTGCAATATATAATTAATACTTTTAGTTCAGTGAATCACAAAAGATGAACATTGTACGTGAGACGAGGACAACGTGGCACTAGCACAGTTACATTTTTTGCTAAAGCAGATTAATTTTCATCAAGACAGAAAATAAATACGAGCGTGCAACAAAATATATACTTTTACAACAAAACTTTTTTTATTTAAGGAAATTATTTTTTAAAGCTAAAGAAAATTATCTCTTAAAACTTGAATAAATTCAAGATTTATCTAAAAGTAAAAAAAAAAATTTAGTCGCAAAGTATTGTGGCATCAGAACTTTTTATACTTATGGGCATGTGATACAGCTAAATACCTATATTACCGACCTCACTTTTTCAGTTCACTGAATGTTTTTTTGAACCTAAGAACTTTTTTTGTAAATAAAATATCAGGCTGAAACTTTGGAAAATGTATTAAAGTAAAATAAAGTACGCTTAGGTACTGCATTTTGGTAGGAACTTCACTGGAAATTATTTCATCTTTTTTCTGAACCTCGACATTTTTTGAACTTTCGAACTTTTTTTATACATAAAATATCGGTCTCAAACTTTGAAAAATGCAAGAGCCGAAAGAAAACTACGTTTATGTACAAAGCTTAATAATAAAAGATGTAAAAAAAAATTTCAACTATCAATTCCATCGGCATCAGCCGGTAACGTTGTACACGAAAATACGAATCCTCTAGAGCCTCGTCTAGTGGCCGCCAGGGTTCGTATTTTCATGTACAACGTTACCGGCTGATGCCGATGGGATTAATAGTTGAAATATATTTTTTTAAATCTTCTATTATTAAAATTTGTACTTAAATGTCGTTTTCTTTCGGCTCTTGCATTTCTCAAAGTTTGAGACCGATATTTTATGTATAAAAAAAGTTCGAACGTTCAAAAAATGTCAAGGTTCAGAAAAAAGATAAAATAATTTTCAGTGAAGTTCCTACCAAAATGCAGTACCTAAACGTACTTTATTGTACTCTAATACATTTTGCAAAGTTTCAGCTCGATATTTTATTTACAAAAAAAGTTCTTAGGCTCAAAAAACGATTCAATGAACTGATAAAGTGAGGTCGGTAATATAGGTATTTAGCTGTGGCACATGCCCTTAAACCTTAAAAATTTCTATTACTTTCAGTACATTCAATCGTTCAAAAATGAAAAACATTTGAAATGCCAATTCTACTGTTTGAAATTCCACAATTTCAATATTAATTGCAAATTTCAATTTAATACATAGGGAAACATTTATGATTTAACACTTACCAAAGAACTTTAGAACTTTAAAATTGAAACCATTTAAACATAAGGAAATTATTCAATTTTTTAATAGCAATTTTTACATTTTCATCCTATTGAGAAGGTATTGGTTTTAATGTAACATTTTTAAGACCTAAAAAGGAAGAACGAGTTCGCAAAATAGCTATTTTGGATGAAAATTCAATTTTTCCAAATTTTTTAGTCCATTTTTTTGGAGATTTAAACATTCTATGCACTGTTATTCGTATGACTCAGAAGCTCAAAGAATATATCTTTATAACTTTTTTCGATAAAAAAATCATCAGAATTATAGCATTTTCAAAATCACTTCGCTCGCTTGTTGCAGCGTGCCCAAGGCGCGCGACTATAGTTTCTCGCGCTTCGCGCTCGTTTTTCTTCTCATGAATTTCTTTTATATCATGCGTTGTTTGGATTAAAATGTCCATTTTAGTTTGTTTTTTTGGATTTCGAAAAGGCTCTAACTCTGATAATTTTCTTTTTATAGAAAAAAGTCATTAAGATAAACTGTTTGAGTATCTGAGTACTCTGAATAGCCGTACATAGAATTATCAAATCTTGGCAAAATGTGGTTTCAAAAATGTTGAAAATGCGCGCACTTTTAAAATTTTCATCCAAAACAGCTGGTCTACGAACTTGTTCTTTCTTTTTAGGCCTTAAAAAGCGTGCCAAAGCACAATCAAGTCTAAACCATTTTTCAAAAGTTATTGTGCCTACACAATACAGACTACAGACAGACAGAAAAACGCCCTTCGTAAAAATCGTTTTTTCTGACTCAGAGAGTCTCACAACGCGGAGATTTGATGAATATCCACGTTTTATATGTCCTATGTCCTATCTAAAAATGATTAATAATAGATTTATAGATCTTTTTAGGCCAACAACTTTTGTCTGTTAATTTCAGTTCGCACCCTGTGTCATTTTTTCAAAAAAATTATTTTCTTATTTGTATTTATTTTTAGGCATAACACAAAACTTGCGCATCCTATAAAAAATAATTATTAAAAATTTGTTTTAATAAAAACCGACAAAGTGAAATTTTTCCTAAAACCAATACCTTCTCATTAGGATAAAAATGTAAAAAAAATGTATGTTTCAGACAAACGGCACAAGCTATGAAAAAATTAAATAGACAAAAGTGGTTCTTCCAAAAAATTGCGAAAACTCATTTAAATTTGTCACGAATAATTTTCGAAAAGACACGTAGTTTTTGTTCTAATCTTAAAAAATTAGATGAAAAGTAAAAAAAATTTAATTTTTGGAAAAACGACACAAGAGACGAACTAAATTGAAAGACAAAAGTTCTTTAACCAGAAAATATCTACAGGTTTTTTAAAAATTTTGGTTATAAAAATACTTTTAAAAATACTTTTTAAAAAAAGGAGACAAGATACAAAAACATTTTATTTAACAACATTTTTCGCCTCAATTATATCTACATTGAATATTAAAAAATTAAATTTATGAAAAAACGACACAAATTGCAATAAAATGTTTATTAATAATTTCTTTTTTAATAGAATGGGCATTTTTAAAAGGTAAAAATGATACAATGAAAATATTTTTGTTCCAATACCAATGCATATTACGAATGGTAATAATATACATTTTTTAAATTATATGCACTTTTCAGGGTCGCTAAGAATTGCACTTCATGCAAAATAAGAAAAAAATATTAAAGTAATCATTAAAAATAAGATTTGTACTTTATTTTGCAATATCTGAATAAGCAGCCTCGGACTGAGGTACAAAAAAAAATATATATATTTGATATAATAGAGTTGAACGTAATGTACATAAATTGGCATTTTCGTCGTAATCAAGTGCGAAGCATAAGATACGTGATGAGAATATGTTCGTTCAATCCGAAATAGATTTAATACAAGAGAATTCACACTCCCCAAATAAGAGTTGTCGATGCTTCCCCCTTTCTTTTAAAAGGCTTGCGCACAATGGTGCGATAAATCAAAAGATTGAGCGCGTAGCGCGAGATGCAAAAGTTGCGCGCCGTAGGCGCGCTTAACCTTGCGAGCGAAGCGAGCCGCGCGCATAGCGCGCGATGAGAATGTGCTCGCATAGCAGGCAGATTTTATTTAACTGAGCTTGCAAGTTCGAACTTGTTGAAAAATTTTTCCAATCCAAAATTTTTCATTTAAAATTAAATGCTTTGTATTTTGAACATTTCTGTACAATAATTTGATTTTGAAGGTGTACATTGTCTACAATATAGCAGAATTTGTTTACCGTCAAAATGAAGGTGAATTTATTTTTTAATTTGAGACAATAGTGTCAAATCAATGTTTACGGTGAATCATAATTTTTTTACTTTAATCAAAATTTATATTGGGACAATTTTAGAAACTTTTAATTTAAAATATTAAATTATGTTTTCAATTTCAAGTCCTTCCTAACGACATTATACAACTTATGTTTCTGACGGAAAAATGATTTATTATACCTACTGATTGACAGTTTATCTTTTTTAGTTGAAAATTGATGTATTTTGTTGAAAATGAAACTTTTTGATCATTTATATATCTTTTGGATTAAAAATGTAACTATTTCATTTAATCATCCATTCAATTAAGAATTAAATAATTAATTAATTATTTTTTCATTAATTTAAATCCAATCATCATTTTAGTTTAATTTTCACTTCTTTTGTTGCAGATTTTTATTGTTACATTATTCTTATTATATTTAATAGAGCAATTAAATTTGCCCTCTTATGACTGCTGGATTTAGAGACTGTTTAAATTTTTGCACCCTGAATTGTACTTTTTAGACTTAAATAACATTGTTTCGAGTTTTTCGTTCATGAGATTAAGTCATGAAAATTCTTATTGCTCGACTTTTAGTTTATCCTGGTCAGGAAATTGGTACCGAGTATGCATGTCGGTACCAATCCTGGAAGGACGATAAACCTGCAACTTAATACTTTATGATTAATAAACAAAAGGAAGAAACTCTGTCAATAACCTGCGGTTTCCAATTTACGTTAAATTGCAACTCTGTTTTCTGCACCTTAAGCCCTTTAATATTGAAATAATTGTCAATTAGAAATTCCCTTGAGATATAATTGTCTCTAAATCCAGTATCAAGTTGAGCCTCTATTAACTCAGTTCTCATTTTATATAAAATTACTTTTACAAAATTTCATGATTTTTATCTCTTTTCACATCAACGTGAGGAAAATGGGATCACAGAAGCGAGAACAAAATTATCTTGTATTTTCCTAATCATCTATTTTTTTATCTTTTTATTTTAGATAACCGAGTCGTATTCTTATGTACCTAAAAACGATCTAAATTCTACATTATTTCACCCTTTTTGAAGAACTGAGTAACTTATTTTAAGTAGAGTTTTAAAAGTGATACGTCCTTCTGTAAAAACTTTATGTGCAATATTTGCCCACAGAAGTCAGTTTCGCTTACCTAACAAATATTACTTGTTGTGAAAATAGATGTGCGTTAGCGTTTAGTTGCCCGTCATTTTGTTCAGGCGACCAAAAAAAAAACTACCTTTTGAGATGCTTGAGCTTTGAATTTAAAAAGTCATACGTCCATTTTGGGAATTTATTAAATTCCTTAGGATCGTAGCTTACTATACCAAAACTAGTAGAAAAGTTCGATGGATGGTCACCTGAAAATTTTTGACTACTGTCTTAATCTTCTTCGTTTTGAGACTTTATTATTATCAGCTCCCGTACGGTGACGTGTTGCCCATACAATATATGGGCGGAAGAATGTTTGTGCACCATCTATAGAACTTTAATAACAAAAACAACCGCTGACATTTCCTTCACCGTTAATGGAATCTCAAACTTCAAAACACACTGGCATCCTTGAGTTCCCAAAAAGAATGGGTCGCGCCAGAATGAGCGAAGAACTCTCCAGTATAATTTCTAAAATTCGAGATCCCTAGATTTCAGTCACGTGAGGAAGCACCTTCAAAGTTTTGAAATAATTATATATTATTTTATTTCAGTGATTTAAATAAAACACACTTCATTTTAATTTCTCCTCATTTCTTCCTCCTAAACTCTACTCTTTGGTAGCGTGGTACCATTTTGCTTCTGCATGTAGTAACGAGTCGATTCTAAGATCCTGGAGAGTCCAGAGCCAAACTATGATATCCTGCGAATGCTTGGCACCGACTGCCAGAGCTGCCAGATCGAGCCTGAAATCTACCCCCAGCATACCTACCGTTTGGGAGCCGCATAACAGAAGGTGCAAGATTACCACTGTGACTTCGTGTGTAAGCCGAAAATGCACGATTCGACTTCGGTTCCCTGCTGTACGATGATTGTCGATCTGAAAGCTTCGAAAGACTTCGGAGGTCTTCTATTTATATCTCGATCGCCATTTGAAAGAGGTTATGTTTTTCAGGTATATATAGTATGAATATTATTACTACTGTATATATTATTAATGTTAATATTATAATTATAAAATATAAGATTAATTTTAATTAACTGTTGACTAAATTTTAATAGAAATAGTTAAACTTTTAACTAAACCAATTAGTTTTTTGAAAAAAAATTTGAATAAGAAGATGAATTTTCTTGTAGTTAAAAGAAATTAATTCTTAAGCCAAAACAAACAAACAAATAAATTTTTCAAAATAGTTAAATTTTCAAAAAAGAAATTTTTCAACTAATTTGATAAACTGTCCTTTAAAATCTCTTGAAATTTTGCAAAGCTCTTGCAAATTCCTTGCAAATTATAAAAATACCTTAAAATATTTTAAATCCTTTAAAATCACTTACTAAATAATTTAAATCAATTGAAAATTCCTTAGAATCTACTAAAATGTCATAAGATGTATCAAATCCTTTAAAATCTCATATTAAATTACTGTAATAAATTGAAAATTCCTTAAAACCTTTTAAAATACTCTCAAATATTTCGAAACCTTCCAAATATTTTGAAAAATCTTGACATCTTTTTAAGATTTTTATGGCAATTTGGAGGTTTTTAAATAACCTTGATATAATTATTAAAATTCTTTGAAATTCCTTTAATTTTTAAAAATTAATTAAAAATTCAGTGAAATCTTTTTAAACATCCTCAAATATTCAAAATGCTCTAAAATCTGTTCAAATCTTTTGAATTCTTTTAAAGCTCTTGAAAATTCCTTGAAATTTAAAAAATAACGTGAAATGTTTCAAATCCTTTAAAATCTCGTATTAAATTACTGTGATCAATGAAAAATTCTTTGGAACATTTTTAAATACTCTCAAGTATTTTGAAATGCCTCGGACTTTTTTTTTAAGATTTCTAAATTACTTTTGAATTTTTAAAAACAAGCCTTCTAAACATTTTTTAATTCTTTGAAATTCTTGTAAATAGTAAAAATAAATTGAAAATTCTTAGACATCTTTTAAAACATCCTCAAATATTTAAAATATTTAGAAATCTTTTGAAATTTTGTAAAGCTTCAGATTGAAATTTAAAAAAAGAAGAGTTTCAAAACGTTAAATATTGAAATGTTTATAGATTAGAGTTTTGAAGATGGAATCAATAAAAATTCAAAGATTTCGAAATTTTATTTTCAACAATTTTCAACTGTTCCATAAGAATAATTTTCAACTCGATAGGATGCAAGTCTTCACATTTAAAATTGTAAACTTGCAAGTTTATTTATAAAAAATTAATAATAATAAATAAATTAAATGCGTTCAAAATTTAAATGTATGTTTTTCATTTGGACCATCTCTAAATGAAATTATTTCAGATTGAAATTTAGAAAATTTTTAAACATTACAAAATTTAAATTTTAGTAGATTAGTTAAACTATTAAATTTAAGTTTTAATAGAAATTACTCGAATTAAAATCTAACTATTTCTAAAACGATTTATGTAT
>NC_046662.1:113386085-113434245 GCF_010883055.1 Belonocnema kinseyi | reverse complement strand
AGGGTATTTTAAAATTTTCAAAGAATTTTTAACAGATTTCAAAAGATTTTAAATATTTTACAATGTATAAAAATATTTCAATGAATTTTCAATTCATTTTTATAATTTCAAGGAATTTCAATATTTTAGGATATTTTAATAGATTTAAAGTAATTTTTAAATGATTTTAATATTTTAGTATGAGATTTTAAAGGATATGAAATACCAGAAAAGTTGAAAAAAATAGCTAAAATTATTTGAAATTGTATTGAAATATTGAAATTATTTGTACATTCCGTGTAATGTTTTAAAGGACCCTAAAATTTTGTTGAAATCTTTCAAGAACCCTCAACATCTTTTAAATATTATTAAGGTACTTCGGAGTATTTTTAAACAACCCTGTTACAATTGTTTTAATTCGTTGAAATTCCTTTAAATTTTAAAAATCAATTGAAAATTCATTGAAATATTTTTAAACATTCTGAAATATTTAAAATCCTTTTAAATCATTTGAAATCTCTTGACAATTCCTTGAAAATTTAAAAATACCCTAAACAAAAAAATACACACACACACACACATATATATATATATAATTTTATAATTATATACAAAATCGTTTTAGAAATAGTTAAATTTTAACCCGAGTAATTTCTATTAAAACTTTAATTTAATAGTTTAACTAATCTACAAACAGTTAAATTTTTAATGCTAAACAATTTTTTAAATTTCAGTCTGAAATAATTTCATTTAGAGATTGCCCAATGGAAAAACATACATTTAAATTTTGAACGCATTTAATTTATTTATTATCATAAATTTTTTATAAATAAACTTCCAACTTTACAATTTTAAATGTGAAGACTTGTATCCCATCGAGTTGAAAATTGTTCTTATGGAATAGTTGAAAATTTTTGAAAATAAAATTTCGAAAGCGTTGAATTTTTATTGATTCCATCCTCAAAACTATAATCTACAAACATTTCAATATCTAACAATTTAAAACTCTTTTTTTTAATTTCAATCTGAAGCTTTACAAAATTTAAAAAGATTTAAAAAGATTTCTAAGGATTTTAAATATTTGGGGATGTTTTAAAAGATGTCTCAGAATTTTCTATTTATTTTTACTATTTACAAGAATTTCAAAGAATTAAAAAATGTTTAGAAGGCTTATTTTTAAAAATTCCGAAGTAATTTAGAAATCTTAAAAAAAAGTCCGAGGCATTTCAAAATACTTAAGACTATTTAAAAAGATTCCAAGGAATTTTCATTGATTACAGTAATTTAATATGATATTTTGAAGAATTTGAAATATTTCTGGGAATTTTCAAAATTTGAATTAATTTTCAAAAGCTTAAAAAAATGTCAAGAAATTTCAAAAGATTTTTAATATTTGTGAATGTTTTAAAAGATGTCAAGTAATTTTCAATTTATTTTTATAATTGCAAGGAATTTCAAAGAATTTTAACAATTTCAGAAGAGTTATTTTTAAAAAATTCCAAAGGACTTTAGAAATCTTTAAAAGGTGTGAAGGTGTTTGAAAAGATTTTGAAGGTTTCAAAATACTTGAGAGCATTTAAAAATGTTCCAAAGAATTTTTAAATTGATCACAGTAATTTAATAGGAGATTTTAAAGGATTTGAAATATTTTAAGGTATTTTTTAAATTTCAAGGAATTTTCAAGAGCTTTAAAAAAATTTAAGATGTCAACAGATTTTTAAGGATTTTGAATATTTGAGGATGTTTAAAAAGATTTCACTGAATTTTTAATTCATTTTTAAAAATTAAAGGAATTTCAAAGAATTTTAATAATTATATCAAGGTTGTTTAAAAAAACTCTAAATTACCTTAAAAATCTTAAGAAGATGTCAAGATTTTTCAAAATATTTTGAAGGTTTCGAAATATTTGAGAGTATTTTAAAAGATTTTAAGGAATTTTCAATTTATCACAGTAATATAATATGAGATTTTAAAGGATTTGATTTTTAAAATTTTCAAGGAATTTTCAAGAGGTTTGCAAAATTTCAAGACATTTTAAAGTATTTTAAACATTTTAGGATGTTTTAAAACATTTCAAGGAATTTTCAATTAATTTCAATAATTTAAATCACTTAAAAAGAATTCCAACTATTTTTTTCATTTTTTCTGTTTGAAAAAGGAAGTGCTTTGTTAAAAATTTAGTTTTTTTTTAGTCGACAATTTATCAGATTAGTTGAAAAATTTCTTTTCTGAAAATTAAACTATTTTGCAGAATTTTTTTGTTTGTTTTGGTTTAAAAATTAATTTCTTTCAACTACAAGAAAATTCATCTTCTTATTCAAAATTTGTTTGCAGAAAACTAATTGTTTTAGTTAAAAGTTTAACTATTTCTATTAAAAGTTAGTCAACTATTAATTAAAATTAATGTTATATTTTATAATTATAATATTAACATTAATAATATATACAGTAGTAATAATATTCATACTATATGCACCTGAAAAACATAACCTCAAAATCGACTCATGCATGAAATGAAGAATCACGCGAAACATTAAATTCGCCAATTTCTTCCATTTCTTTCAAATGGGGATCGAAATATAAATAGAAGAACCCCGAAGTCTTCCGAAGCTTTCAGATCGACAATCATCGTACAGCAGGGAACCGAAGTCGAATCGTGCATTTTCGGCATACACACGAAGTCACAGTGGTAATCATGCACCTTCTGTTATGCGGCTCCCAAACGGTAGGTATGGTGGGGGTAAATTTCATCCACGATCTGGCAGCTCTGCCGACTGCCCATCTCCACGTTCTCCGGTAATAGCGAAAGCTCCTGGTCTCATAAACTCGTCCATCCCTACTTACCAGTGATTGCGCACGCAACGGCACCCGTTTCGCGTAACGGTTTAAGTAACTTATGTAATACTTTGATCAGAAATTCGCAAGTTATTCAAGAGCGTATCTATTTTCACTTTTCCCTGCTGCTGAGTGAATATTTTGAATATAAATGAAATTTATATTCTGAACCGTTTCAAAGTTGTGAGCTGACTATGCCCCCCCTCCCCCACCAAACAAATGGATACAAAATTGAACTTTTGAAGGCATTCGTTTATTTAAAATGCAGGCTTTTTTGTAGGCAATAACAATCTTTTTCGAGGGAAATTTTATTTGTTTATTTTCATTATTTTTGTAAAAATGTATAAATATCTGATGTTTGCAATAAAAATTTTCTTTCTGGTCATTTATTAAGTTGCGTTGTCGTTGTCGTCTTCGCTTGTTTGGCGCTTTAAGTTTATCGCTCATTTCTCGTACATAATCCTTCATTTCTTTGAGCGTTTCTTGTAACTTTATTTCCCGCCGCGATTCCGTGTTGTTATTTTCGTCTTCATTTGTTGGGTTATGATTTTGCAGTCCCGATGTAGAGGGTGTTTCGTCTGCAGGTACGTGGATGTAAGCTGGGCGGTTGTTTTGTCCAAAGCGAGGGGCTTGTACCATTTTGTTACGAATTTTAATACGTGGTTTTCTAACCTTGGCGCGCTCGTGGATTGTTGTCGTGGCGATGCTCTCATTTTTGGGCTTAATATTTAAATTCGCTCGACTTCCTTGCAACATTCGCTCATATGCCTGGCATCCGACGTCTCTAGATTTTTTAGCGGTGGGTGGGTCCATTTTTCCCGAAATGTTTTCATTCTAAACCCAAAAAAACACAATGTTTTACGTACGTTACGATGTGAATTTTATGCTAATTAGAGTTCCTTTGATTTATTTTATTTAAGTGATTTGATGTCCATATGCTCTTTGTAATATAGTCAAACGTTATTTTCTTGACAATTTATATATTTTTATAATTTCTTCTTTATTTATTTATTTACTTATCATTTCTTTATTTTTAATGACTATTAATTAACGTTGGATTGGTTTTTGGTTTTAAATCTCGCCATGAACTTTTTTTTTTGGGAAGACACTTTGAAAATTACTTGCAATTGGTATTCCTTTCCTTTCTTTTTTTTACTCCTATATTTCCTTGCTTTTAACAGTTTTGCAACAGATTTATACTTAGATTCACAAACCAAAACTACACTTTGCTTCCCGATTTGTTCTCGCACAATCCTATTAGATCGAATGTCAACCTTATGCTGAATGTTTTCGTACTTATTTTCGTATATTGTTATGGTCTCTTTTCTTATAATCTGTTTCTTATTGGATGTTTCTATCCCCGTTTCGTTTATCTTGTTTTCCCTAAATATATACATGTATTTTCTTTCAAGTCTATTGATTACTTTTCTTACATATACTTTTATACTTATTTTATATTCTATAATGTTTTTTTCTGTTTTCTTGTTGGACACGGCTAGAGTTAACTTTTTCTCTGCTTCTTAATCTTTTATTTTGCTTGCATGTCTTTTTTTAGTCTTTTGTCATGCCTAATTGCCTAAGGGTATTTCTTTTTTATAAAACACATTTTTTAAATTTCTTGTATTTTTTTACTTCTCTTTTTCTTGTGTGTTTTTAACAGGCTTATTTTACATTACTGTACTAAATTATTATTTTTTTTTATAAATCATGATAACAGGAGGTTTTCTATCTTATTCTGCTTTTTTTCTAGGTTACTAACCATTTTGATTTTATAATTTTCTCATTGAACATATTCTCGGATTAATTTTAACCTATTTCTCACTACTTTTCCTTACGCGATAATTTTTTTTTGTGACTTTCTAATCTTAACTTTCTACATTTTTTACTTATTTTACAATCTAATTCAATCTTACAATCTAACGATTTTCGTGGTCGTTTTCTTCACTTATTACGGTGTACCGTTTAAAATCCTGTAAATGATGCACCCCTTTCTCCTCTTGTTTTCCAGGATCCCATAGGATGAATGTATCTGGTTTAATTTTTTTCTATCTCATATAATCCGTCATAGATCTGCAAAAATTTAGCCAATATCTTATTGTTTTTATCTAATCTACTTAACAACTTAAAAGCACTTAAAAGCACTTGGTCACCTACATTTAATTTAGTGATTTTATGTGACTTTTTAAACGCCTCAGCTCTTCTCTTACCCTTTCGGATTACTTTCTCTCGAGTCATTTCAATTTTCCTTTCATACCCCATTACATTGGTAGATAGAGGTATTTTTAACCAACTTTCCAATGATCTTTTTGGTTTGATGTTTAACTGTAATTCAATAGGTGTTAGTTCAGTGGTCTGATCGTGTGTCTCATTCATACAGTTTTCAATTACTCTGATCCAACTCCACCATGTATTGTTTCGTTCTTCTATCAGTGTTCTAAAGAATCTGGGTAACTCTCTATGTATTCGTTTGACCATGTTACTTTGAGGGTGTCTTATTGACGAGAATACCACGGTAATTCCCTCTTGTTTTAGTTTTTCCAGCCATTGATCACAGGTGGCTTGTATCCCATGATCTGTGACTATCTTTTCTGGTTGGCCATACTTCCCAATATAGTCGTTGAATATTTTTGCTATCGCAACCTTCGCTGTGCTTTTCCTAATCGGGTAGAGCTTAAAAAATTTGCTAAAAGCATCTACTGTTGATAAAATATATTTATACCCTCCTCTGGATGCTGGTAAGGGTGCATAAAAATCAATTAAGAGAGTTTCTCCGGGCTTTTTTGTGGAGTAATTTCTCATTTCGGCATAGCAAGTTTGATTAGTTACTTTACATTTTTGGCAGGAGTCGTAGCTTGCTAATCTCCTTTTTTTCCTCTTGAATATCCTTCAATTTTTGTTGAAGTAAGGGGTCATCTTTTTGCTCATTTATGAAGTTTTTAAACCTTTCTCTTAGCTCTGATGATGGTCTCTTAGCTAATGCGTATAAGAAAATTTTTCCCTCATTTAAATCAAACGGATATCCTGATTTCTTTGAAGGTATTATACTTAAAATATCGGCAACTACATTATTTTGCCCTTTACAAAATTCGATTTCGAACCAATAGTCCTCGATTGCCATAATCCATCTAGTGAGTCTTGCGCTGACCAATCTGCAGGTTTTGAGGAAAGTTAGAGCTTTATGATCCGTACGAATAATTAGTTTTGCACCTAAAACATAAGACCTGAATTTTGTTAGTGCCCAGACAATGTAATTCTATTTCGGTCGTGTAATAAGATAATTCAGATCTTTTTAGCGTTCGACACGCAAAGGATATTGTTAAGTGTTCCTTCTCTTTATTAAATTCAAAAAGAACGGCCCCTAGTGCTACACCACTGGCATCAGTTTGTAGTTAAAAGGGTTTGCTTAAATCAGAATATGTTAGTATTACAAATTCGCAGAACAGTCCTTTCACTTTTTTGAAAGCATCCTCCTTTTCAAAATCCCAAGCCCATTTGTTTCCGACTCTGAGTAATTCGAGTAAGGGAATTATTTCTTTGGCATGTTCCTTAATGAATTTCGTATAATAGTTAATCAGTCCCAAAAATCACCTCAATTCCTTTAAATTTCTACTTGTTGGAAATTCGTGAATTACTTGGATTTTGGAAGGATCTGGTTTTATTCCTAGAGGTGTCAGAATGTGTCCCAAAAATTTTAATTCCGGACGGAAAAATTGAGATTTTCGAAATTAACGGTGACATTGTGATCGAGTAGGCGTTGGTATATTAGTTCAATATGATTCAGATTATGTGAAGTGTCCTGTGACGTACATAGCATATCGTCGATGAATGTAATTACAAAATCTCCTATTCCCCTCAAAACTAAATCAAGAGCCCTAACTAGAGCCGCTGTGCTCGTTTTTAGTCCAAATGGCGTTACTTTGAATTTATAGCATTTTCCTTCATGTAGGAATGCCGTATATTTCATGGAATTAGGATGCAGTGGCACCTGCCAAAAATTACTTACAAGATCTAATGTCGACATGACCTTTGTTCCGGCGCATCTCTGAAAAAGAACTTCGGTAGGTTCTGCACGTTCGTAATTGTTCGTCATTAATTCATTTAGCTTGCGCACATCTAAACATATGCGGATTGATCCATATTTTGTTGTTGTTATTACTAACGGGTTAATATATGCACTACTGGACCTTTGAAAAATCCCTAATTCCAATAGTTTTTGAATTTCCTCTTTAATTTTACTTCTTAGGAACATAGGTACCGGATATGTTTTCATTAAAAAGGGTCTTTTATCATCTATGCTTAGCTCATGTCTGTATACTGAAATTAGACCTGTTTTTTCGAAAGCACTTTTTTATAACACTCGATTAGCTTGTAAGAATGTTCCTTTTCATTATTATCCAATAGTGTGCACTGTGCTACTTTTTCATTTATTTCTTTATTGCTTAATTCAAATTGATTTTGAACATTATCATAATTATTTATATGGTATCATTCTTCTACAACATTTGAATGTGCTTCTTCTACTGTTAAAAATTTTCCTGAACAATTTAAGTACTTTTCCTTTTGAGAATTTTCATCCCAGTTGCCTATTTTAAAATTTGCATATACTTGTTCTTTCAATTTTACTGGTTTTGTACCTGTAGCACCTACTATTCCCGTGCCCACTATTGGTAATAATTCGCACTTTCTAAATGCTTTAATATTATTTTGAAAAAAGCCTCAGAGATACATGTGACCTCCCTGCCTGTATCTATGAACGCTTTTGTATTTATGTTTTGTATCTCTATTTGTAATATCGGACATTTATCAAAAGATTTTGTTATCTCGTTATCTTCATTTTCTAATAGGTCTCCACGCATGTCTAACGGAAGAGGATTTTTTAAATTTTTAGGCCCCGGATTTGCGTCTATCGTTGTACATTCTACCAAATGGAGGCTCGAGCATTTCCCGATTCCTCATAACTATTTGAACAATCTTCTTTTTCAACCTTATTTTCTATGCGGCATGTACGCTTTATCCCGTAGTTATTTTGGAGTATTTCACCCGTCCCATTTGTTTTCTGCGCGTGATTTTGATAATTTTGCGGATCGTTTTGCTCATTTCGAAAGCTTACATTTTGTGGCCCGTTATTATCTCGGCTATATACTCCGTTTTCTACACTTCCACTTAAAGGTTTCTGATAATTACGAGGTTGATCAGCGAACGCATCGTAATTAGGTCTTTGATTGTCTATATTTCTTCGTTGGTGATTTACATATTGATGATTTTCACCCGTGTTTTGTCGATTTTCAAAGCCCTGACTTCTATCATCATAACGTCCCCGGTTATTATAACTTGAACCTTGATTTTCATAGTAATCTCGACGTTTGAAATCGCGATATCTATCTAAATACTTATTTTTGTATCTCGGTTCATAATTTTCATAATTCGTTTTTCGCTGACCATACTCAAAATTATTTTTATATGGATATTCACGTGAGTACCCCTAATTTATATATATATATATATATAATTTTCTCGAAAACTGTTTCTATTATCTCTACCATAATGTTGATGTTCATAGTAACGATTGTGGTTATAAACCGACTTATCCCGTGGTGAATACTGATCTCGACTATTTAAAGGTCCTGCTTGGTCCAATGATTCTAAAAACTCAATGAAATCATCGGAAGTTTTCATATTTCTGATCATAAATGCGTCCCTGACT
The DNA here is from genome assembly GCF_010883055.1 of Belonocnema kinseyi. Taxonomy (NCBI): domain Eukaryota; kingdom Metazoa; phylum Arthropoda; class Insecta; order Hymenoptera; family Cynipidae; genus Belonocnema; species Belonocnema kinseyi. The sequence goes on along the minus strand of NC_046662.1, from coordinate 113,425,727 downwards.
TCCTCATCGAAATGTCTCGCTAAGCTCTTTATTATTTCGCATTCAGAAAGTGGTGGAATTAAATCTCTCGCATTGTTTATCATTATAAACGCATATTCTGATCTCGAAAGTTTTCCGGGTATACGAGTATAATAACAATATTGAAAATCTTTTCCAATTTTGAACCTTACATCATCGTTCCAGAATTTTTTAGATATTTTTTTTAGAAGATATAAGATCATCGCTAAGATTATCACGGACTACATACCACCATTCTCTGGCCATACCTTCCAGACAGGATTGGATTACAAAAGGGAAGTCATTCTTTCTGACATCTACTGCTCTTATATATTGTTCGAACTCATTTAAAAACATCATGAGACGCTTGCGATTGGAGCCCGAAAATTTAGGAATTGGATAGTTTTTTATCCACGGAATCCTTACATGTGAAATTCCGATGTTTCTATCCACACGCGTTTGTAATATACATGGTTGTTCTTCTATATCTTGTAATCTTTTTCTGTTTTGCATATTAGTGACTATTAGATCAGCTTGGTCTTGGTGCAAGCTTTCGGTTATTTGTCTTAATGAATCGAGTTTTTTTCAACATCAACGATGTTTTTTTCTAAATAACGACCCTGAGCCTCGCATCGCTCATTTTGACCAACGTTTTGTTTTTCTATTTTTTCAGTTAACGCAACTGCAAATACGTCTACTCTTTTAATTAATTCGGAATTGGCTATATTGCTTTTTATTCAACTTTTACTTACAGACGCAATTACCCTATTTTGACTCTTAAGTGTTCTGTTGACCTCGAATCGCATTCTTTTTATTTCCGCTTTTATATCATTTAATTCTTCCTCCTCGGAATCTACCTCTTTATTGCTAACGTTTTGCGCAGTTAACATATCGGTATTCTTTTCATTTGAATTAATTAAATTTTGAGATATGTTGGTAGTACTATTAGCAAGCTTGACTTTCGATCCACTAGTATTTTCCAAAATTCCATAATTTTAATCATGATCGCTACGGCTTTGTGACTCTTCGGAATCTGATACATCTGTCAATTCATGAAGTACTATTTGTTCATTTTCCAAAAATGACTTTGATCATTTAATCCTCTTTTTAATTTTCCGTTTAGGATTATTTTCAATAGCTTCTTTATCTGCCATTTTTGGAAAACGACTTTATTTAAAAAGAAAACTTAATTATAATTTGAAGTCTCTTCTTCAAAATTCTATTTTAACTACCCAAAAAGGTAGAATTTAATTTGATTATCGAAATTTCTTAAAATCTTATTTTCGCCATTGAATTGAAAAGTGAGTTTTAAATTTTATTTGGATTCGATCCAGCGATAGTATTTACATTCAGTGTTGATAATTTACTGTACTCATTATAAGGTTAATTGATTTTTGCGCGTGTATTTATATCTTCAATTAGCCTCGCTAACATAATTACTTTGACAGAAGTTAATGTGTTTTCATCACTTGGCAATAATATGAGTTTAAAATTCAATTAATTTCTCATCATGAGTTTACGACCTGTCTATATTTATATACAATAGTCCTGTAATACATCCAAAGAGGCGGGTTACGCAATGTTTATATTTGTGGAATGTCTGCTTTCCAAATTATCGGATTTTAATTATCTCGATTTTCATTTTTGATGACTCGTAATTTCGTTCTCTTTTAAGAACTTCTGTGTTCCACCGGAAGTACCAGTTGTTACATAATTCTTATAATCTTTAACAGAGCAATTAAATTTGCCCTCTTACGACTCCTGGATTTGGAGACTGTATAATTTTTTGCGCCCTGAATTTTACTTTTAGACTTAAATAACATTGTTTCGAGTTTTTCGTTCATGAGATCAAGTATGTATGTTGGTACCAATCCTGGAAGGACGATAAACCTGAAACGTAATACTTTATGATTAAAAAACAAAAGGAAAGAAACTCTGTCTATAACCTGCGGTTCCCAATTTGCGTTAAATTGCAAATCTGTTTTCGCCACCTTCAGTCCTTTGATATTGAAATAATTGTCAATTAGAAATTGCCATGAGATATGATTGTCTCTAAAATCAGTATCTAGTTGAGCCTCTATTAGCTTAGTTCTCATCTTATATAAAATTACTTTTACAAAATTTCATGAGATTCATTTCTTTTCACATCAACGTGAGGAAAGTGGGATCACAGAAGCGAGAACAAAATTATCTTGTTATTTTCCTAATCATCTATTTTTTTTTATCTATTTATTTTAGATAACCGAATAGTATTCTTATGTACCTAAAAACGACCTACATTCTACATTATCTCCCCCTTTTTGAAGAACTGAGTAACTTATTTGAAGTAGAGTTTTAAAAGTGATACGTCCTTCTGTACAAATTTTATGCGCAATATTTGCCCACAGAAGTCAGTTTTGCTAACCTAAAAAATATTAATTGTTGTGAAAATTGATCTGCGTTAGCGTCTAGTTGGCCCTCATTTTGTTCAGGCGATCAAGAAAAAAACTACCTTTTAAGATGCTTGAGCTTTGAATTTAGAAAGTCATACATCCATTTTGGGAATTTCTTCAATTCCTTAGGATCGTAGCTTTCTATATCAAAACTAGTAGAAAATTTCGATGGATGGTCACCTGCAAATTTTTGACTACTGTCTTAATCTTCTTCGTTTTGAGACCTTATTATATCAACTTCCATATGGTGACGGGTTACCCATACAATATATGGTCAGAAGTATGTTTGTGCACCATCTATAGAACTTTAATAACAAAAACAACCGCTCACATTTCCTTCACGGCAAATGGAATCTCAAACTTTAAAACACACTGGCATCCTTGAGTTCCTAAGAAGAATGGGTCGCGCAAGAATGAGCGATGAACTCTCCAGTATACTCGTAATTTCTAAAATTCGAGATCCCTAGATTTCAATAACGTGAGGAAGCACCTTCAAAGTTTTGAAATAATTATATATTATTTTATTTCAGTGATTTAAATAAAAAACACTTCATTTTATCCTTTCCTCAGTTCTTCCTCCTAAACTCTACTCTTTGGTAGCGTGGTAACATTTTGCTTCCGAATGTAGTAACCAGTCGATTCTAAGGTCCTGGAGAGTCGAGAGCCAAACTTTGATATCCTGCAAATGCTTGGCACCGACTGCCTATCTCCACGTTCTCCGGTAATCGCAAAAGCTCCTGGTCTTATCAACTCATCCATCCCTACTTACCAGTGATTGCGCACACAACGGCACCTTTTTCGCGTAGCGGTTTAAGGCCATGTGACGAGGGGGTCACATGACCAAACCTAATTCTCAATTTTTCTGTCCCAACTTACGTCTAAACGAAATGAGGGATCAACCTGAAAGTTTAGGAAATGAAAGAGGAGGTAATAAAGTCCATACCTCTGCTTTGTTCCGGAGGAAATTTTGAAAAAAAAATTTCTAAGAAAATGCAAGTAGAAGTTAGATCGGTACTTTTCTGTCCCGACTTGCGTATACGCGGAAGGAGATATCGTGTTGAATATTTGGCACGCTAAATGGAGGGCACGACGGAATATGTCTCTGGTCCTAACTAATTAGTATCATGAAAAAAGTTTTTTTTGTAAGAGAAATGCCGACCGTGCTGTGGAACAATACAAAGAATTTTCAATTTTGTCAACAGGCTAACTATAAGGTTTATATTCAGAAAATTGGGGCAAAACAACCAAAATTGGTCACAAACATTATACACGAATAATTGAATAATTAATGTTTGCACTTTTGATGCAAAAAAAAACAATTTATATCATTAAATAGCACGTGTGTGACATACATATTAGCTGTTTCAGAGCAGCACTAGCGCAGCGAGTAGACATTTTCGAACTTCTACGGGTCTATGGGTAAAACAGATTGCATGATTACCTACAGAGAAAGTTAGAAGTCAAGCTTCTGCTGCAAAGACTAAATGTGTTCGTCGATAATCATTATTTTCATAAATAAACTTTTTTCTTCCCCCAACTCTTTGCAAGGCCACAAACGACCCTTTAATATTTGTGAACATCTCCCGCAAAACATTTTCGCGTTATTCAAAATTTTATTTTTCGAGATGGATGAAAAAATATTGATCTTAGGACTGACTTGATCAGCTGTTATACTCATCACATGGCCTTAAGTAACTTATGTAATATTTTGATCAGAAATTCGCAAATTATTCAAGAGCGTATTTATTTTCACTTTCCCCCGCTGCTGATTCAATATTTTGAATGTAAATGAATTTTATATTCTGAACCGTTTAATTATTTTTTCGAAAATTCGTTTCATTTTTGGTTGCAAATGAATTTTTTTTAACTCAAATTTTATTTGAAAATTCAAGTTTTGAAAAGGTATATTTTATAGTTGAAAATACAATTATTTCGATAAAAATGCATATGTTTTGTTGAAAATTTGTATTTTTCTGTAGTTTATAGATCTTCTTGGTTAAGAAGTTATTTTTGGTTGAATATATTCATCTTTTTATTTAAAAATTAGACTATTTGGTTGAATGTTAAGCTCTTGTTAAAATGAATTCGTTTTTCTGAAGATCGGTCTTTTTGGCTTGAAAATATATATAATGTGCCCGTAGTCTGCAGTGGTCACTCAGGCGAGCACTCAAGCATGAACAAACAAAAGCGGAGTGGACTATAATGAGTTAGTTCCCACTTACCGTCAGCCCCAAAATCGGCGCTATGGAAGAGTTTCACAGTAATTTGTTAGAAAATTCAACCATTTAGTTCAAAATAAAACTATCCATTAGAAAATTTTAATACTTGGTAAAAAATTAACTTTTTTGTTGAGAAGTTTTAATTTCAGGTTGAAAATTCAACCCTTTTAAAGATGATTGGCCTTTTTGGCTTTAAAGTTTGAAAAAATGAATTTAGTCCTCCTATAATCTCATTTATTTTTTAAGTCGACCTTTAAACCTTATACAACCACCCAGTATTTCCAAGACCGCTTGTAGGCAGAAACGATCATTTTTTATTTCTCTCGGCCGGTTTTATTCTCTAACCATATAAAGGATGAGTGATGCATTGCAGGCACTCAATCTAAATCCTGGGCTCGATCCAGGGTTCACGATGCTTACAGTATCGTCGGAAAAATAACTCTCTACACCTCCTGTTGTTTCATTCGAAACTGGCCACCCCGATATTCCGTTCACCATGGGTAGACTCATGTTGGCGGTTTCCTCCCTCCCAGACGCATAAAATGCATAATATTTTCAATTAATTAGAACAAAACAAGAACCAGACCATTTTTCGAAAAACTACTCTTTGAGGATTTGTATTTTCTTATTTATATTATGTGCTTAAAATAGAGCGTTCAACCACTCAACATCGCTATGAAACGACTGTATTTGTACGTGCATTCATTATCGATTTGCGACTTAGTAAAAGAAATGTATTAGCAACAAACAAGTTTTGAACTGTGAAACGTGAAGGAAACAAAATTTATAATTTAACATTTTCAAATTTTTAAAGATGCTGAATTCTCAACATTTATAGTTTAAAGTCATACAAATGTTCCACGTCAAGGCACTACAAAAAAACATTTTATTATCATGGGGAAATTGTGGATTTTCGAAAAATTTAACTCATGCTCCAGGGCTTCATCTTTACGTGCCGATAGGGTTGTAAAGTTTCATGAAAGCTTTGACCAAATGAAAAGCTTCATGAAACTCTGAAAACGTTTCAAAGTTTCAAGCATTAGGGCGGGAAAATTCAAAATAAGAAAAAATTCTATCAAGTATTAAATATAAATATTCAACTGTATCCTTTGTGTTTCAAATCCAATTGTTTCAACTAATTACAAACAATAAATCACGTGTTAATTGTTAGAAACATTTAATTAAAAAATATTTCATTTAAGAAATTCGCAAATTGATTTCAATGAAATGAAAATAAATTTCTTATTTAATACATATTTAATTTTAAAATGTTCAATTTCCAAAACGATTTCAATAAAACTATAGAAACCTCGAATGGAAAAGAATAAAATGACACCCTGATATTTTATTGAACTGTCAGGTTTATATATATAAATTGTTCCTTCAAAAATATGTTTTAATCTTCACTAACTCATCCTCAACACGATTATTCGTTATTCGACTGCTCAACGCCATTAAATGACCTAACCTCAACCTGACATGAGTACGCAAGCGCACACGTGTGTTTTTGAAACTTTCAAACGTTTCAGAAACTTTGATCCCGTGAAACATTTAATTGTTTCATGAAATCTTCAATGTTTCAATGAATCGTTTCATGGACTCACAACCCTACGTGCCAAGTTCTATAGCGATTAAAGAGTAATGTCTACGAAATGAGACAATAATAATAGCTTTTATTTTCAACCTAACCTCACCCCCCCCCCTTCATCACCCAAATTATGGCTCAAAAATAAAAATAATTTTTTTTTACGTATTATTGTTAATTTTTAGCAATTTCAGCCGTCGTTTTCATACAAATAATTACAACTGGACAATTTGAATATCTCCTACAATTTTTAAGCAATGTTTAATTGTTTAAATGAATGTAAATTATTTAAACAAGTATTTATTCCAAAATAATGTAAAAAATAATGAAATTTCTTATTAAAATGTAATAGTTGGTAATCGCTTGGAGTATTACTTTTTGTTTAAAACATTATATAATTATTTAAACTATTAATCAATGTCTATTTACCAAATTTCTAAAAACTGAGCCAGGGATTTTCAATTTTTTCTGAAATTGGTATCTTAACTATTTTTTCTTGAATAATCAGATAATTTCGATACATTTCTTCTAATTTTTAATAAAGGTTCATTTCTTTGAACAGTTTTTATTCGCTGCATCAGTTTCTCTCGATAACTTAAGAAAAAATGAAATAAAATAGAACACATCCAATTATTTTTCTGATTGTAAAGTGTATAAAAAATCTGATATTAATGTAATAATTTGCATTAGTGAATGTACTTTTTTAAAATATAATTATAGTAAAGATTGTAAAAATATAAAGAATGCAACAATAAATGCATTTCATTTGTTTAAAGTTATTAAGAAAAATTGCTAGAGAAAATCAAAAATTGTTTAAAGAAATAGAGATTTGTTAAGAATTAGAAGAAATGTATCAAGATTATATAATTATTCAAGAAAAAGTAGTTTTAGATACTAATTTGAGAAAAAATCTTATCTTCTCCTAAAAATATTAGTTAAGTGTACTTGAACGTGGCAAATAAAGTAGATCTAACTTTTGCTCGCTAATTTATGAATAAAATTTTTGTTATTTATTAAATTAATGATTTTTCGCCTCGTTTCCTAGTGAGAATTGTGTGAAGAGACAAAAAAAATTATATTATACTTATTTACTGGATGGTAGAAACCTGTTTTAGATATGTCGATTGAAAAAATACCCCCGTGTACTATACAACAGCGCGACATTTTCAAGCGTGAAAAAATACTCTCCACTTTCAATTAAAAAGAGAACAACAACAAGAATATTTTCGAGAAAAAGCTATTTGAAGGGTTCGGCATACTTGCCTTTAGATCAGAGGTCTTCAGCAAGGAGAAATTGGGTCCCAAATATTCATTTGCAATATGTTTCGTTTCCACTACTTCGCCGTCTCACTCGGCACGTAAAAATTCCGTCTCACTCTTACCGCTGAGTAGAGGGTCGTGGTGAACCACGACGTAAATGAGTATTTGCGGCCGAATTTCCCCTCGCTGAAGAGCCCTCCTTTAGATTATGTGGTTAAAATATTACGTCCAACAAATCATCCGTTTGGGCGTAGTTTCGATGTGGCCAAATTGACAGTCGTTTGAGGGACACTTGGGAATACAGGCGAGCCCTCCGCTTTCCTATCCTGCCTGTCGCCATCCATATACTATCGTGTAGCGTGTACTGTATAGCTCGCGCGACTTTCAAACGAGAAAAGACACTCGATTTTCAATTACAAAAAACAACAACGAAAAGAACAGTTTCGGGAAAAAGCGAGCTTAATCGTCCGGTATAATTCCTTTTAGATTCCATATATTTTTTTCCGAGGCATTTGCGAATAAAAGAAAGAAAACTTGCCGAATTTCTGGGATTTTGCGAGATCCTCGGATCAATAAAATGTTGAAAAATCTAACAATTTGTTGAGGAAATGATTATTTTCCCGAAAAATATGAATTTTTCTAAAGATAGAAATCAGCAGGTAGTAGACGGCAGTATTTGAACTGTTAGAATCGTTTGCTAATTTATTTTTTTACTCGCAATTCTGACATAATAGAAGAATTCTAAACACCAAACGGTGTTACAAAGAGCCAGGTCTTGATTATGGTGTCCCAAATTATGCAAAATACGTTGCGAAATGGAGCAAAAAGCAGAAAGAACTGACATGCCCTGTTTGTGTCTTTGTAACTGTATTAGTATACAACAACCAGGCTAGCTGTTACCTTCACTCTACACGCGGTATCAGGCCGCCTTTCGTTATCGACCTCAAAAATGCAAAAAAGAAAAATCACGATGATACAAATAAATTATTTGAAAAATGTCTGCATGATATTTATTTCCCAGTAATATTTTTCAAACAAATAATTTATTCGCCGGGAAAGCATTGAAAATTATTATTTGACATGTTTACAAAACGGGAAAAAAAATGAGAAAAAGATTCGAACCCACGGCAGCGTGGTTATCAGCTAGAGTCTTTTACACTGGATCAGCGGAGCTTGATGTGAGTTCATGTGCGCGAACCGGTAGAACTTAAATGCACCCTTGGCTGATGTGATATACAAACGCTCATAGTTCTCACAAGGGACCATAAAATCCGGTACACGTCTCTCATTATTTTTGCAGTAATATCGATTGATGATAGTCTCATCAAAAAGTCAATGTCCCAGAAGAGGTTTTCCCCTTTGAGAATTGTAGTCTTGACCCACGGTCGATAACACAGGACGGCCCGATACCGCGTGTAGAGTGAAGGTAACAGCTAGCCTGGTTGTTGATTACAAATACAGTTACAAAAATACAAATAGGGCATGTCAGTTCTCTCTGCTTTTTTCTCCATTTCGTAATGTATTTCGTAAAATTTGGGGACACCATCATCAAAACCTAGCCCTTTAGAACATCGTTTGATCTTTAGAATTCTTGTATTATGCCAGAGTTATGAGTAAAAAAATCCGCCCGCTTCGCAGGCAAATTCGGAAAGCACGCGGCTCGCTTCGCTCGTAAGTTTGAGCGCGCCTACGGCGCGCGACTGTTGGTTCTCGCGCGTTCGATAATATATTTATCTAGCGCTTCGCGCTCGATAATGTATTTGCCTCGCGCTCCGCGCTCGGTCTTTGTATATTCCTTACACTTGTGCGCAGATTTTTTTAAAGTAAAGGTCAAAACATCGACAACAGTAATTTGGTGATAGTGACTTCTTTTTTGTTAAAGCGCCTTTGGTTTTAACGAATACATTCTCATCACGTATCTCGTGCTTCGCACTCGAATTTGTATCTCAACTTGTATATCATTTCCATAAATGTATATTATTATAATTCATTACGTGCATTGATATTAAAACAGACGTACTTTCATTGTCTCTTTCTAAAAAATGCGAATTTCTTAAAAAAATTTGCTATTAAACATTTTACTGCAACTTCTGCCGGTTTTTCAAAAACTGAATTTACTCATTTCCAATTTTATTTTAACTATTTAAAAGTAGCACATACGGTCGAAACATCAGCCTTACCTTTTTTCAACTTCTAAATTAAATCCCTACCTCAGTGACCCACAAAACTTCGATTAACGAGGGTTTGGGGGGTGGGAGGTGGTTAGTTTTAACGTAGTCATGGTTAGTGTTTTATGCTGAGAAGTTCAACCAACTTTCAGCGGCGTTGTGTTAGATGGGAGTTCATATGACTTCATTTTCACATTCCCGGCCCACAGTGGGAAAAACATGACATTTTTGGTTCAAAATAACGTACAGCCCACAAATATTAGGCAATTTGAAAAAAAAAGGAGAAAAGCAGTTAAGATTTATAAGAGAGTTGTCGAGCCTGATTTTTCAATTAGGTTTTCAATTTTTTATAATGTTTTCTATGATTTTCCATAATCATATGTTTTTCCTAGTTATATTGCAAGACATTCGAATGGAAATGATATAATATTAAAAAAATTTCTCAAGATTATAATAATATATAATATATAAATAATACATGAAAATTAAACCTACTGACAAAATGGAATGAATCCATTTCTAATTTCAATATTAGTGACTTTTTTGAATAAATTAAAACAATTGAAGGTTCAATCACTGTTGAATTTAAGTCTACACTTATTTGTAAATGTTCTTGAATTTTTCAGAATTCCCTTGAAATTCGACGAATTTTATGGCTCTATTTTGGATTTTCAGTTTTTTTAATTCCCTTTAAACCTAAAGACTTTTGAATTCACGCTGAATTCTTATGTTTTTATCAAATTTTTATTCACTAATTCTATTAACTCCCATTCATCTGAATTCAATGGATTTTAAATATTTTAAAATTTTCGGCCAATTAATTTAAATTATTTTTAATTCGTATTGAATTCGTTTGAGTTTCATGACATTTTCTCGAAATCCCTTCAATTTGTATAAATACATAGCTATTTGACTGAAATCAATGGGATGTTGTGGTTTTGTTCAATTAATTTGAATTTATCCGGAATTTATCATAAATTCCTATTTATTTATCCTGAATTATTAAGAATTCTTTGGAATTCTCTTAACTTTATTTGGACTTTCAGTGAATTCTTTCCTCTCTCATTTTACTCCATTCGATGGACATTCTTTTATTTTTTGAATTTTGTTCAATTCATTCAAATTCTTATGAATTTCATCAAAATCTCTTGAATTTCTTTACATTCTTCTAAATGTACTCAAATATTAATGAAATCAATGGAATTTTTTCAACTTTTTCAATTTTTGTATATTTTTTTGACTCACATCATGAATGTACATTAAGCAATTTCTATCATCTTTTATACAAATATTTACTAATTGACAATCTGAATATTTGCCATGACTTTCAAAACAATTTTCAATGTAATTGTTTTTCATTGTTTGTAGTAGTAAATTTTTGTAAAAACATCATGTATATATTAAAATAATAATTTGTTATCTATTTTCAACATTTCTAAAAATTGAGCCAGGGATATCGACTTTTTTAAAAATTAGTATCATATTCTACGTCTTGTTGAATAATTACGTAATTTTGATACATTTCTTTTAATATTTGTTAATTTATATTTTTTTAAACAATCTATATTTGCTCAAGTATTTTTTTTTTTCGATAGCTAAAAAAATGAAATAAAATAGAACATATAAAATTATGTTTCTGACTGTATGGTGTATAGAAATAATACATTTACCCCTTTTTAATTGTTTAAACCATTGTAATTTGTATAAATAATTACTTTTCCAAAATACTTTTAAAATTGTAATTAACTCTATGTCTTCTATTTTACTTCATTGTTTTAGTTATCGAAAAATAACTGCTTAAACAAATAAAAATCGTTTAAACCAATATAAATTTGTGAAACATTAGAAGAAATGTATCAAAATTATGTAATTATTCAATAAAAAATAGCATAGGATACCAGTCTAAAAAAAGTGGAGATCTCTAGGTCAATTTTCAGAAATTTGGAAAATAAAAATTAATCACATAATGTTTTTAGAAGAATTTACTACTCCAAACAAGGACAAAGTATTGCATTTCAATCAGAAAATACGATTATTTTTTACATGTTTGGGGAATAAATAATTGTGTAAGTATTTTAAAAATTTTTTAACTTTTTTAAATGATTCGCATATATTTTATTTTCATATGAATATCAAAATATTAAAAAAAATTGGTTGCAACCAAATAAAATGAAAGAAGAGAATTAGAATGACCTATTTGGAAGAATGTGGTCACAGAGATGAAGTTACAATGGCTTCTTTTTTCGAGAAAGATGAAAGCAAAGACGTAATCGAAGGAAGAAATCCGTCTCCGCCTACGAAAGGGACATTTCATAATCCTTCATTGACTGCCAAACACCTTTTCCCGATATTTGGTCGCAGGAGCAATGGATGAAAAGAAAACTGCGGCACGCGTGGTTAAACTGCAAGGAAGGTATTTTAGGTTTTTATTCGCGCTCGAATTAAAAGAACTTAGGGGCGGAAAAAATGCAAGGTATGTTTATAAGTATGGAATGGAGTAATTTTAAAGTTACTTATAGTAGCGATAGGCGCGAGAAAAACCTAAAATCACTTAGAAATAAAGTTTCTATTCATCAATCGTCAGATGTGCATAAAAAAGTTAAAAGCATTTTCCCGTGCAGAAATTTTGATCTGGCCAGATTGGTCGAGGCCAGATCGCGGATAAAACATACGCCCAGATCGGGGCCAGGTCGGGAAAACCGACCGGTGCCCCATCGGTGCCCGATCGGTACACGATTAGTCTCAATATAATTCATTCGTGAATTTTACGATTGGAGTTTTAATATAAGTAAACTTGATACTATCGAATGGTCCTCTCTTTTCGAAGGCCACCTTAATATTTTGAATTTCCAAATAAGTTATTTTAATTAAAAATTAAAGTACGACATGCACGAAAAGAAGAGGTTTCAGACTACAAAATGTTATTATACTTTTGAGAAACGTAAGATTATTTTAGATGATATCAGTTTCGAGGAAAAGGTTAATTTTTTATGAAAAAATGGATGATAACCAGAAATATTTTAATTAACAATTTTAAATTCTAGAGAAAAAATGTTGTCAATTAAACTTTTTAACAAATTAGAAAAACTTTTTTCGCAAAAAGGTTCCTGACAACTTGACATTTTCGAATGCTTCCAAAGAAAATCAGCGGAAAATAACCTATGATTTACGATTTATTAACATTTTACTGTGAAGAAGTTAAATTTTCTGTCAATTGCATTACTTCTTGAGAAATTCGAGAAGTTGGTTGTAGATAATATTTTCACCGAAAAATTGGGCTATCATTTATTCTATCGTTTTATTTTTTTCAAGTCTGTTAAGAAGCAATATAGACCGAACAACTTTTAAACAAAAATGAAAAGTTTTGAGTTAAATATTCCTGGTTATTTTAAATATAATTTACAGAATATGCATTCAATTAATTTTTATTGTTAATTATTAATTTTGACCTAATGGACATTTATATAAGTTGAAATGTCATTGTTTATAATAAAATAGAAAAATAACTTTGTTTAGCATTTTAAACTTCGCGCGAAACCAATTAGATTCCGAATGCGACGCATGCGCAGTTGAGTAACTAGCTCTTGTTAGAATGCGTACACAATTGGCATTTTATATTTTGATTATTCTACTTGATTCTGAAACTCATGTTATGAAAATTTGTCCTTAATGTATGTCTGTAATGAATTTATTATTAATACAGAATCAAAGTTTCAATAACAGAATGGATTGTATCACATATTTTATTCTCATAATCTAAAAACATTACAATTTTGTGAATACTGCAATCCATTCCTTATCAATAGATTTGATAATTCTAACTCTACATTATATCGAAAAACCTTGAGTTCTTAAATAATAATTGAAAACAAAAGAACTTGATAAATTTAATCTTATTATAATATTTGACTCATCTAATAGTAAATATACTAATTTTACCTAAAACAATTTAATTAATTATCAATGTGTTTGAGGTTAGGTTTCAATGAGACCGCACAGTGTAATTACTTACTCTCATTTTCCTCGCGCAGGTTTCGAGGTATACTGGCTGGTGTTTGGTGCCTCCGAACACGTGGCTTACTCGCATTATGCATTTTTAATCATTGATAGAATATTATAAATGAGTAGTATGTATACAAATTTCACTGAACTATCAGAAAACATCAAGCAGCACTAGTTCTGCGAGCACATAGAGATGGTGTTTTAATAGGAAATCGGTCAAGTCCAGGTATGGGCCACAGAGTTCTGCCGATCAGGGCCAGATCGGTATTAAGTTTGAAATCGGGCGATTTCTGCACGGGTTATAGCACGCTGAAAAAGAATAATTTAAAACGTTGATGTCAACAATTTACACAAGGTCCGTTGAAACTACATGTATAATTTTTAATACTGCGTATTACGTAACAAACAATAATCGTCCGTACGATGATCATCAATATTTTGTTGAACTGAAAATGAAAAATAATACAAATTTAGGCATCACTTTGCAGAGTCGTTGTAGTTCGACTGAAATTATCGATGTTATAGCAAACTAATTTAAAATGAAACTATTTACGAGTTTGCAAGAGAAAAATGTAAAAATGTCAGTAATGACAGATGAGTCGACTTCGATAACTAAGAAATCAGCTCTTATTGTTTATATTGTTGTCGTTATTGAGACAGTCACTTCTAATATATTTTCAGATCTTATTAAACTTGAGAATCAAAAGGCTGAACCAATTGTTAACGCATTACTCTCTTGTTTAAAATCATATGGATCTGGAAACGATTTTCTCAAAAAAAAAACTTTATTTGTTTTGCTCGCGACGGAGCCAGTGTTCAGACAGTTCTGAAGGAAATGTTTACGAACATTATCGTTTGGCACCGTGTTAATCATTGACTAGAATTAGCTGTTGGTGATGCTATTGCGGACCAGAATGCTATTTATCACTTTCAATCATTTATGGATAATTTATATTCTTTATATAGTCAGACACCGAAAAATTCCAGGGAGTTAGAAGCGATTGCTTCATACTTGGAGATTCACAAAAAAAATTAAATGGCTTGATAAGTAGAATGCGATCAGTTCAATTTCTGAAAGATTTGGCTCTTTTTTATGATATTTTAGGAGAACTCTCAAGTCTTTCAAAAAAATTACAAAATAGAGATTGTAATATATCGATGGCAGATAAATATATCCGAAGAACGCTTTTTGTTTTAAATACAATGAAAGTACAAGGAAAAGAATTTGAGGAAAACTAAAGAAGCGCGTATTGCTGAAGAAAAAATGGAATGTAGTGGTATAATCTTAGAATCGAATAGAAAGCTCACTACCCAGTCGGACCAATCCGTATTGTGGCGACGTTCACAAAAAATTTAGTACTGCGCCAGTATGGGTTAGCCGCTACTGACTTGACATTACTGGCGCAGTAATGACTATCACGAATATGTAGTACTGCGCCAGTACTGGGAAGATAGTACTCTGCCAGTACTGGGTAAAAGTACTACGCTAGTACTGGTCAGCTGATACTGGCTTGTCATTACTGGCGCAATAATGGCTATCATGAATATATATTACTGCGCCAGCACTGGGAAAATAGTACTGCACCATTACTGGGTAACAATACTACGCCAATGCTCTTTAGCCGCTATTGACTTGCCATTCGAGCGCAGTAATGACTATCATGAATATTTATTACTGATGCTAGTACTGGACAGACAGTATTGCGCCAGAACTGGGTAATAGTACTAAGCCAGTACTGTATAGCCGCTACTAGCTTGCAATAACTGGCGCAGTAATGGCTATCATGAGTGTTCAGTACTGTTCCAGTACTGAAAAGATAGTACTGCGTTAGTAATGGGTGACAGTACTACGCCAGTACTGGTTAGCCGCTACTTGTTTGCTATTACTGGCGCAGTAATGGCTATCATGAATATTTAGTACTGCGCGAATACTGAGAAGACAATGTTAGGAAATTATTTTATTATTTATTATTTATATTTAGAAAATTATTACTGTGCAATTTTTGTCAATTTATATAATAATATTAATTAATAATATTATTGTTAATTATTTTTAACATGATAATAATTAAGAATAATAAAAATATAAAATATATAATATTATATAAAATAATAAAATAAATCATATAAATAATGAATAATTTAAATTAATTATTAATAATATAATTTTAATTAATTCCTAATAATATCAATAATAATAACTATTATTTATTATTATTATTTATTCATTTCCTAATGTATTTCAATCTTGAATTGTATCTAAATCTTCAGGCGCTTTTTACATGATCGCTACAAGTTGGTACGATCTAAATGGCTACCAACGGCTACCAACATCAACTCAACGTCGTTTTACTTGGCATCGTGAAAGGGTTTTGAACGTTATTACGGAAAAAGTGCAGTTTTTCGCGAACGGTTGTGATTTGTAAGCAGTAATCCAAGGTAAGTTCAGGATTAGACTGTAAAAAATTGATATTTTATATCTTCAAAAGTTGCATTATTATAAAAACTGCACTCATTTTTGTCAGAAATTTAATCATTGCGTGATAAAATAAATCTATCCTACAATATTGCATTAAGATCAGTACTTGAAAATCAGTATTAAAAAAAATACCTATTGTTATTACGACATTACCTTCAAACGTGTTTTTAACGAACAATTATAATTGCAACAATTTATATATTTGTTTTGCTTCTTTCATCAATTATAGTGCGATATTACTTAAGGCTATTTTAGGATTTCTATATCGTTACGCTGTAGTGTAATGTTTGCGTTCCGCCGGTCCGTCAGGGTATCTTTTTCTTGAACTTTATTTTGTATTTCAAGAATTTTGTTAACAATTTTTTAGCATAGATATTTAAAAGATCTTTTGTACAGTAATTTTTCACAAAAACGTGAAACGCAATCAGACTTTTATGATTTTTTTCTGCGTTCGAGGTTGTTTTTTTACACCAAATATTCTTCTAAATTTCTCGAACAATGTTGCAATTTTAAAATTCATGTAAGTTCAGGACGTCGTAATTTTTATTCCTTAATATTTTTCATTTTTATAACAAATTTTGGAAATTTCAGAGTAATATGCAATTTCTTTTGTTTATATAAAATGCATTAATGTTACTTGATTCATTCTCATCGACGAACATAATAGATCTCCTTTCCAAATTAAAAATTTTTTAATAAAGAATTCGATTGGTGTCATTGAAAAATTTTGTTTTATTAAAAACATTTTTTTTTAATTTTTTGTAAATTAAAAAAATTACTGTTAATACAATTTCAATCATTTTAATACCAAATTTTCAGGTGATTTTTTTTTATTTTACGATTTATTATATCACACAAAATACTATCTAAACTTTCTTTTGTCGTTGTTCCAGAAATAATAATGTCAGTGGGTTATTATAGGCTAAAAAAGTATCAAGATATGAAAAAAATGTCGAAGCATGGATTTCTGATAGAATGCTCGATGAAAATCCTTCTTTAGAGAATGCCAACTATCTTGAGACATCAGATCCACCGTACAGCCCTTCGATATAAGATTATCTAGTCACTCTCCGAGCTTTTCTTCCACGTATAGAACGCCAGAATGCAGCATAGAAAATTCGGACTCTGATTCCATTTGCTCTTTGGAACAATCAGAGGAAACTGGAAGAGAAGAAGAAAATAGTACTACTAATCAGATCCCTAATCAATCTAATTTTCACGAGAATTTACAAAAATGGAGGTCGATTTTCGACAAAACTTATCAGTAGAGGCGATCGACGCTTTGCTTCGTTTATTGCGGTCGAAGAAAATTCCCAATATTCCTAAGTCAGCAAAGGGATTATTGAAAACCAAGTCTAATAAAAATATTTAAAAAATGGCCGGCCCAAGAAAGACATTTGGATCTTACGTTTATTTTGGCATAGAAGATCAATTGAAAGAGATTGTGACTGCGGAATATGATTGTGGTACAATATCATTATTGTTTAATGTTGACGGAATTCCTTTGCACAAAAATTCGAGCAAACAATTTTGGCCAATTCTAGGTCTCGTGATTCACAGAGATTACAAATCGCAACCCTTTGTAATTGCCATTTTCAGTGGAGATTCCAAGCCCGCAAATGTAAATGAATATTTGAATGATTTCATAATCGAAATAAATCATTTGATTTCAAACGGGGTGCATATAATTCAAAAAAATTTTATGATTAGAATCGTTGGATTAACATGTGATACGCCTGCAAGGTCATTTTTAAAAAATTTAAAGGTCATGGAGGATTTTACGCTTGCAAACGATGCGAGACAAAAGGGATTTTACAATAGTTACTTGGGACGTCAAAAAAAATTAAACGAATGTGTAAACTTTCATCTCGCTTAATAGAAAAATTCAAGTCCATAATGAATTGTCTCACAACTTTGATTTCGAAAGACTTCAAAAGAAAAGATTTTAGTGTAGATGAAATTAATCATTGGAAAGCTACGCAATATCGCTTTATTTTACACTACTGCGGAATATTCTCAGTGAAAAAAATTGTCGGGAAATCAATGTATACAAATTTTTCGCTCTTAGTTGTCGCTACAAGGATTCTTTGTGATCCGGAAATATGTTTGGATCTGCTAGATTATGCACAGGGTCCGTTAAGAAAATACTTTTAACTTCTACCAGCACTCTATGAACCTTCATCTCAATTCATGAACAGTCATAATCTCATTCATTTGGCTGATGATGTAAGAACTACTACCATTCACCTAACTGCCATTTCTGCTTTTCCTTTTGAAAGCTTTTTGAGCAGCATAAAGCGACAAATTAGTGTGGGAAAAAATTCATTGGCTCAGTTAGTCTGTAGAATATCAGAGCAAAAAGCGTGTAAAAACAGAGATAAAAATAATGTTATCAGAAAAATTAGAAAAATAATCATTAGTTCTGAATGCGCAGACAATTCTGAAGATTTGAAAAGCATTGAATACTACAGAGTATTTCTTGATGCATCTGAAGCTAATAACACCATAACATTGAGCTCAGGGAAAATGTTCAAAATCATAAGAATTGTAAAACAAAAAAACGAAGTTTTACTTTACGGATTTACGTATAAGATAACAGAGGATATTTTTTGCGTCGGCGTCGTGCGCAGTGCATGGTTATCAGTCGACGAAAAAGGAAAATGTCACGTCAAATATCCGAGCAAAAACGAGTACCACCGTATGAAGGAGTTAGCTTCTTCTTCTGCTGCTCCTAAAGCATCCTGGAAAAGCTTTGCAGTGACCGTCGTAAAACAAGCACGTAAGAAATTGTATTTGTTGCAAAAACTTTAATTTAGAAAAGAAAGGGTGCCACTGCCAGATTCTTTGATTTTATTTTTATTCAACCTTTTTGAAATCTTAAGCCTTTTTATGTTACTCTATTTCATTACCTCCATTTCTCACCATGGCAAGGGACAAAATCGAATCCAAAAATAATTCCATTGGCGATAATAAAAGTATCCTATTTAATGTAATTGGAAATATTTGGAAATTTATGTATTATTTTGAATGTGCCATTTTCTTTTTAGGTGGCGAATTTCAAACAAGTGACTCTGATGATTGTTCGAGTACTAAGGAAGCTGTAAATCCATCGAAAATTTTGTTTTCCGAAGAAAAGTCATTGAAACGTTTCAAAAGTAAGTAATAATAAGAAAAAAAAAACAGTAGAAAAATTGGTCGTATTTGATTATTTTGAAGATCGCTTATTCAATAAAAAGTAGAAATGTTTCGAATTTACCGTATTCATAAAAATAAAAATAAAATTTGATTTTATTTAATTAAAAAACACCTTTAACAAAGTAATTATAGGATTTAAAGTTTCAGAGTTTCGAAAAAGTGACAGGGAATGTTCAGACAGCGATTTGTCAACGCCACACACCAAGAAGCTAAAAAGTGACAAGATTCAGAACAAAAAAGAAGCAGCAGCATCTGACAAGACTGTCAAAAAACTAAAAGGCAACAATAAAACTTTTTATTTACAACAATTTATAATTGACAATCATGATTTTTTCTAAGCCACTCACGAATGAATCGAAAAATCCAAGTCCAAAGAAGAGAAATATCGTCATATATCTGACTCTAAATCTCAAAAAGTGAAAGAAACTGCTTTTTGCACAGAGACCACTGCGAAACCCAGAGCAAAAGAACTCGGCACAAACAGTAAATATAACAGTTCATCCTAATTATCCAATTTATTGACCTAATTAATTAAATATTATCCTATTGATAAAAATGATTCATTATTAAACGTTATCCAAGGCTAAATTCAAAACTTGAAAAAATTGGATCATTTGAATTGGCGAATTTCAAATGTAGCAAATTTCAATTTACATTTAATGTAAACCATTCGCAATCATTCTAAAATATAATCAAAATACAAATTAGTCAAAACTATTAACATTGTAATGATTTATACTAATTTTTTCTTTACATGGTCTTGTTAAAATAAACATATTCTGAAAGATTAGGCAAAAAAGAAGTAGTTGATGGAACAATGATTAGAATGTAAATAATGCTCCGGCAACAAAAGGTGACTTAGAATCGATGCGACAAAGTATTGAGTATCGTATCAAAGACGAGGGACAAAAAACTAGGGCGTTACTCACGGCGGCTCTTAAAGTTGTAAATGTAAGCGCAATAATGGATGCAGAAATTCTGACCGAAATGCCAAAAAAAAGTTTCGAAAGCTTTATGGAGTTTGAAGGCCAACTAAAAACTGACGAAGGTTTTTTCAAAAAATTCGTAAGAGAAATTTCATGGTTTTATTGAAATCAGTTTTTATCATTGTATTCATGAATATAATCAAAAATATTTCCTATAGAGATCTTTCATGACTCTCGAGTATTCGGGTACAAGGAAAATGTGCGATAATTTCACGGCAATTATTCCCGAAGTAATAACAAAGGACATTCAATTATTGTATTCGGCATTTGGACGTGAAGTAAAAGGAACTAAGAAAAAGCATTTCTCCCAAACCCACACTTACTCTCCTGCTGGTTCACGGGGGTCAAGGATCGAGAAGAAGGAAGAAAAAAAAGACTCACAAAATATAAAGAGTTACAAAAATTGGAAGACGATCGAAATCCTCCTGAAGGAATCGTTAGCAACAACGGAGAAAAAAGGCTAGAGGCCACTCAAGACGAAGAAAGTGCAACGGTCTAATTTAAAACTTTTTTTCTTTTATATTTAAATTTTATGTTTATTATGGTTCATTAGAATTAATTACAAATTCTTATATACTTTTATATTCTTTTCATTCAAATAAAATACGTACTTAAATACATGCATACTCATGCTTGCAAAGCAAGTATTATCGTCCGTCCACGTGAATAATTGTAACTAGGAGACTGACCCTACCAATTCCAATTAATAATGTTTACTTAAATAATACAAATATGAGTGAAGTAAAAATGTAACGATTTTTGATTTTGTAAAGAAATTCTAATAAATATATCGATCAATATCGCATGTAATTCATTTAATCTTACTCAATACATGAGATATATTTCTTTAACAATAAAATCTTTAACAATGTTTACAGAAATAAAGAGCAATGTTTAATAACAATGCCCGTATAAGCTCAGTACTGACTGGTACTGGCAGGCAGTACTTAGACTGTACTGGCAAACCTGTACTGGTAGAGCGTTCTCACCCCCCCGTATTCCACCAGTGCGGGCGCAGTATTGATTGCCAGTACTGGGCCCGTATTTCATCCGCACTTTTTGTCAGTACCATGCCCGCATTCCGCCAGTATAGGCGCAGTACCGATTGCTATTATCGTGTCTGCATTTCATCAGTAATTGCTAATACCGTGTCCGTATTCCTCCAGTTGAGGCGCAGTAGTGATTGTCGGTACGGTTAAAGTACTGGTTAGCTAGAAATGGCATGCTCATATGAGCCCAGTACTGACAGGCAGTAATCAACCAGTGCTGGAAAGCCAGTGCTGGTAAAGCGCTATCATCCAGTAACGCGCCTGTATCCGCCAGTACGGGCACAGTACTGCGCCCGCTGTTAAAGTCTGACCATTAATATGGAGCAGTTCCTAATAAGTTTAATAAATTCATTATCTTACCGTTGCTTTATGGCGCAAGAATCTCATGTAAGTAGCATAGGAAAGGATGTAGGAAAGGATGAATATGTTCAACTTTTAAAAGACATTAACATTGTTCATCCTAATACGTAGCTAACTGATTTAGACGTTCTCTATGGCCAGGATTCTGTTTCTAGGTTATGCGCAAAGTTTTCTTGACTAAAAAGACCAATAATTAAAGTTTTAAGGAATTTGATAGAAGAAGGTGGTAAAAGAATTCCTGAAAATTTGAAACCACTCGTTAAATGTTAGTCCAGACGCCATACCCAGTCCTGTCGGATGTTATATGTCGCCAAAATATTTTGAGTCATTCGTATGCAGAATGATCACCTGATTCCGAATAGGTGTGGTACGTCTTCGGCAGATTGTGTGTTCTCGAGATATTCGCATTTATTCATTTATTTAATTACTCCCGATTAATGATTTTCCATTAAACTTATTTCGATTTTTTTTCTGCACTTTATTAGCTCATTACAGGACGAATAAAAAACGTTGAAACATATTTGCCCTTCGATGAATATTTATTGCACAATAGCAACTAATAGGCGAAAAAGTTGGAAAAAAATTCTATCTGCCATATCTTCAAAAATATGATCTAAAAGAGAAATATTTTTTAATTAATGAAAATAACAGCTCAAATACATACTTTTTATAATAAAAACTATTTCTCTAAAGTTAATACTTTCCTGACAAAATTGAGTTTTATTGGGTGAAATTCTGCGGTGTGATAATAAATAGTAATTTTTAGTAAATTAAATTCATGTTAGAGACCATATTTTTGCTCAAATATATTGTTGCTGTTCCCCGACACAAAGTTCCTGTGAAATTATGGTGAAATTGTTTAAATTTAAGCAACGACGCATGAATAATCAATTACGGGGTTTCAAATACTAACAACTTTTCTACAAAAAGTTAAAAATGTTTGAAATTTAGCACGATAATTCTCTAAAGTACCACTAAAACAATGATGTTAAGAAAAAATTGTTTATACAAAAATTGTAACCTGTAGAACAATCTAAATTCCAATTATTTATCTACAGTTCTATATGCAGTGGGAACTTGGCACGAAGCTTAAACAATCTTAAATATTATTTAAAATTCAGTCCTAGAATTTAAATTTCCTAATTTTTATTTATTTAATAGTTATCAACTTTCCTTTTTTTGGGAGAGTTTGACAATGGGGCTATAAGTGATGCCGTAAACTGGGAATCTTGCTAACAACCGGCCAGGTCAAAAACCATTGGCGTCGAATCGTCGTAGATACCGAGCAAGGGAAATTTTCCCGTTATTTCCCAGTTCGCAAAAATTTGTCACGATCAATAAAATAAACAAATTTCATCTCTAAAGCTAAAAAGATTCTATTTGAAGTAGTAAAAAATATATTACAAATTAAAGCACTCAAAGTGGAACTCTTGCTATTTTTTGTTTTAAAATTAAAAAATGGTATACTCAAATGCTCAATAATTTGCACGTATAAAATGGAAGTTAGGTAATAACACTTTTCAATTAAACAATTTAAAATGAAATGCAGATATACTGCAAAATTTAAAATTTTTTTCTTTTATGAACTATAGAGTTCAAAGATTCAAATTCAGTTCCAAAAATATGAATCGGCGTTATCATTTTTACTGTTTTAAGTTGAACATTCAATCAATGAACGTTCAGATTTTCAAAATTATACTTTTCAAAGAAAGTTTAAGTTAGAAACATTGAAAATTAAAAAATTAAAATTATTTAACTAATGACTTTTTTCATACAATTTTTAGAAAATCCTGCTTCTTATTTATAGGAAAAACTTGAGTCACTTTAAGTTTCAAAAAGTTTCAAAATTAATGTAAAATTTAAAATGATTTTAAATAATTTAAACGAGTTGTATGTTCTGACATAATATTCGCCTATTCGTATGGAAATTTTCGAGCATTTGCTGCAGCCTCATTTAAAACAAAATGTAGATTTGTGCAAATTTCAAATACAAATTTTAGAAGCTTTTTAAGAATTTTCAAAGGCTTCAAAATAAAAAATAAAACATTTTTTGAACATTCCAAGGAAAATGTAAAATGATTTCTTATGTTAAAAAATCTTTAAGAAAAGATTTTCAAAGATTTCCACAATTTTCAAAACAGAATTTGGAATATTTTAAAGGAATTTTTTTAAGTTACAAAAATTTTTTGAACATGACAAGCAAAATTTGATTCATTTCAAAAGATATTTTTTAATTGTTCTTACAATTCAGAGTAAATTTTATAAATGTAAAAAAATTCCTTCAAATATTCCACATTCTTTTTTACAATTTTGGAAATCTTTGAAAATCTTTTTAAATATTCTCTTAAAAGAAGGAGAAAAAAATGAAGAATCATTATTTATTTTCCGAAGAATCTTGAGAAAATGTTTTTATCCTTTTGAAGCCTTTCATAATTCTTAAACAGCTTCTAAATTTTTAATTTGAAATCTGCAAGAATATACCGAAACTTCTGCACTAATAGCCGAATTATTTAGACACACACACTTCCTTTAAATCACTTCCAACTTTTTTTACAAAAATAAAAATTAAAAAAAATGAGACATTCCTAAATAGGAGAAAAAATAGTTAAATATCTCAATGATTCGAAGAAATATCTATTTTCGAAGTAAGTCTCCCATTACTTTATTATTATTTTTTTTCTGAAACGTTCGTTAGCAATAAAAGGAAGCTTCACCCTAAGCTTTCTGTAAGATATTAAAAACTGAAAATAATTTTCACCCTCATTTAATTTTATTCTGATTCTAGTTTTTCAAGGAAATAAAAGAAAATTATTTTTGTAGAATAAATTAATTTATTATAACAGCAAAATAGTTTCACAGTGCCGAATGGACCCATGAACCCTTCTGCTAGCATTTTCTATTTCCACGCCTATGGGGTCCGAACCAGCCGGCCAGATGAGCGCTTCCGAGTTTACAATGTCACTTATCGAGCCCATTGTCGGATTCTTAAAAAAAGGGAAGCTTATAACTACTAAATGAATAAAAATTAAGAAATTTAAATTCTATGACTGAATTTTTAAAAATATTTAAGATTGTTTAAGCTTCGTGCGAAGTTTCCACTGCATATAGAACTGTAGATAAATAATTGGAATTTAGATTGTTCTACAGGTTACAATTTTTGTATAAACAATTTTTTGAAACCCCCTAATTGATTATTCCTGTGTCGTTGTTTAAATTTAAACAATTTTACCATAATTTCACAGGAACTTTGTGTCGGGGAACAGCAACAATATATTTGAGCAAAAATATAGTCTCTAACATGAATTTAATTTACTAAAAATGACTATTTATTATCACACCGCAGAATTTCACCCAATAATACTCAATTTGGTCAGGAAAGTATTAACTTTAGAGAAATAGTTTTTATTATAAAAAGTATGTATTTTAGCTGTTATTTTCATTAATTAGAAAATATTTCTCTTTTAGATCATATGTTTGAAGATATGGCAGATAGAATTTTTTTCTAACTTTTTCGCCTATTAGTTGCTATTGTGCAATATATATTCATCGGAGGGCAAATATGTTTCAACGTTTTTTATTCGTCCTGTAATGAGCTAATAAAGTGCAGAAAAAAAATCGAAATAAGTTTAATGGAAAATCATTAATCGGGAGTAATTAAAAAATTGATTAATTGCGAATATCTCGAGAACGCACAATCTGCCGAAGACGTACCACACCGATTCGGAATCAGGTGATCATTCTGCATACGAATCACTCAAAATATTTTGGCGACATATAAGATCCGACAGGACTGGGTATGGCGTCTGGACTATATGTAAAGACCCTGCCCTGCAGCTCAGCGGCATACGAGCGGGCTTTTATTTTAATGAATAACATTATAAGACCACTGCGTAGTAAACTTTTCTTTAAAACACATTTCGTCGTTATTTTTTATTCAATTGAATGGTCCACCGCTTCAAAGATTTCATTCTTTACCACATGTGAAAAGGTGGTTATTGATACGTTCATCTGCTATTGAAACTCGGTCGCGTCACGTCAACTATGAAAATAGTCACGGTTTGGTTCTTGTTTTATTGCAATCAATTAAAAATTTGACGCATTTTGTGCGCCTGGGAAGTAGCAAACAGACAGAATGAGTGTACCCATGCTGAAAGGAAACAGGGCTGAACGTTTCTGGATGAAACTGAAGTGTTAATTTTTCGACGATACTTTAAACATCGGAAGAACTCAGGTTCGAGCTAAGGATTTGATTGAGCGCCAGTCATTTCTCACTCAACCTTCCTATTGTTAGAGATAAGAGCCGGTTGAGAGAAATAAAAAATAGTTCAAATATTAAGGAATTTAATTTCAATATTCTGGATTAGGTGCATTACCCGTGCAGAAATTTTGATCTGGCCCCGGTCGGGGCCAGACGGCTGAAATCAATGTTTCTGATCGGGACCAGATCGCGGATAAAACACACGCCCAGGTCGGGACTCCCAATCGGGAAACCCGATCAGTGCCTGGTGGGTGCCTGATCGGTCTCATTATAATATATATAATGCATTTCGCGAATAAAGAGAGGTTTATAAAGTATAAATATTATTATTTATTTATTATTGACGTAACATTAAGTTAATACTAATAAACTAGAACCTAAAATAAGTGATTTTTAGTGCCGCGTCCTCTCCTTTCGACGCACACCCCAATCTTTGGAATTTCTAATAATTGTTCCAATATGGCTTAGAGCTTCCTCTTCCGTCGTTTCAAACTTACCACAAATAACAGCTGAAAATATATATAATAGCATTAGTATTTTAAGTTAAAATTAAAGTAGTATGGGAACATAAAGAGCAGGTTTCAGACAAAAATGTTCGATTACACTTCTAAGAAACAAAACAAAATTTTTAATAACCAGGAATATGCAATTAAACCATTTTTATTTCTTCAAATTTTTTTGTATAACACCTGACCTTTTCGAATGTTCAAAAAAAACTTTCAGTTGTCACTTGAAGAACAAAAATTATCAGAAAATGGACTATAACACAGCCACACAAAAAAAAATAAGTGTGCGCATCTGGTAACAAGACTCACGTATTCCTATGGATTTTGGGGCGCTGAATTCAAATTCGGTATCAAAAATCACCCATCACGTCATGGTTGAACCATAACTTCAAAAAATGACGAAAAATCATGCACTGAGGCAAATAAATTTCAAAATAATTCCAGTGGTGCAAATTTTCACTTCAAAAACATGTCGACAACTGTGAAGGATCAACCCTTGCCTGATATCGACTTATTTAATATAACTTGACCCAACAGAACCTGACCTCACCTAACTTGAATTAACAGAAATTTATTGAACTACACGTAAAGCTTGCGGTACCGTTTCATTCAGCTTCGGCTTAACCTACATAGAGGTTTAACCTATCCTAACCTAACAAAACCTGACCTAACCTAACCTAGCCGAATGAAATTCAACCACACGTGTAGCTATGTAAGCGTACGGTTCTCAGTCTTAAATGTGTGCTATATTTAATAGGTTAACTCGATCTGATCCTACAAATGAATCTTACTTAACAGAACCTAACGAAATTTTGCATAACGCAACACAACTTAACTTAAGTGTTCCGGTGTGACAAAATAAAATTCATTTCATTGTACTACATGTGGTTATAAAGTTAAACGCACATTACTCATTTGATGAAACTTAGAACTACAAGTAGAATTTACCCCATTTCAATTAACCTGATAATGTTTGAATCAATTAAAATGTAGAACTGTAACTTAAACATGCAAATGAATAAGAGTTTTATTCCAAATTTTTTTCTCTCTGCTTTTCTTAGACCCTTTTCAACATCCAGCAAAAATCAGCCATCATGACCTCGTCCCATCTACCCTGATATCGTTGTTCCATCACTTTTATTTCTTGATGAAAACGTTCCCCTTGTTCTTCGCTGAAATCACCAACATTTTCTGGAAACTTATCCAGATGGGAATCTAGAAAGTAAAGTTTTAAATTCATCAAGCAGCCTAACTTTTTGTAGTTTCTTATCATTTTCGTAACAATATTCTCGTAGCTTGGACTTTTTTTGTTACCGAGGAAATTTGCGTTTACTGCTTTACAACTTTCCCAAGTGTCCATTTCAATTTTCGTCATGTGGCTCACGAAATTAGTATCTCTTGTCAATATACGAATCTGTGGTCCATCAAAGACTCCTTCTTTCAATTTAACGTCTGAAACATCAGGGAATTCATGGGATATATACTTATAGCATTGTCCATCTTTGTCTAACGTCTTGACAAATTGCTTCATGAGCCCAAGCTTTATGTGGAGGGGTTGTAGTAAAATTTTTTCTGGATCAACGAGGCTTTGGTTGATGATATTATGAGAACCAGGTTTGAATGAATCTCTTAAAGACAAATGTTTTCTGCTGTAATGATTGGCTCGATCTCTTTTATTCCACAGGCATATAAAGCATGGCTCTCTCGTGAAACCCGATTGTTGGCCTAATATCATTGTTATGATTTTGAGGTCACCACATATTTGCTATTTGTGATTCGTGTAATTAACTTTTTCAAGAAGCATTTTGACATTGTTATATTCTTCTTTGATGACCGTTTAGTTAGCTATAGGGATAGGAGCGTAAGTATTCGTGTTATGCAGTAAAACAGCCTTAATTCTGCGTTTTGACGAATCAATGAAAAGTCGCCATTCTTCGTCTCTATACACATTTTTCTTGAAGTGTTTCATTAGTCCGTTAACGTCAGTGTAGTACACTAAAGACGTCTCTTCGTCTTGAACGAAAAACTTTCTGAATTTTTTGTCCCTGTCGCGATAGAATGAAACTTTTGTCTTTGGCTCTAGAAGATTTCTTCTTTTTAGAAATGAAGCGGCAAATTCAGCGTCGTCTTTCGGTAATCCAAGATCTCTAATAAAATCATTCAGTTCTAGTTGCGACAATAATATTGGAACCTTCAATTTCATTTTAGGCACGCCATATTCGTCATCTTTTTCGTCTTTTTCATCGGAATCATTAGAACTATGTTCTGTTCAATCACTGGTTTCACTACCGTCTCCATGACGCTGACTTTCAACTTCCATTCTATCAACTTCTGAAGCGCTTAAATCAGTCTGGCGTGCATTTTTAATGATTTCAATTGCTCTTGTGACTGTGCACACATTAATGTACGAAATGTTATTCTTATTTTTGGCGTTGAACCCTTTGACGGAATTCATGCAAAAGTAGCAGTCCTTCGCAATAACGGTTTTTTCCATGTGGTTGGTGTAGAGTACTTGCGGTACTTTTCGTTGTTTGAATTTTTTAGACGATACAACATAAGTCTGCAGGAATTGCAAATGACGTGAGGAACCCATTTTGTTTCTTGATGCAGCAATTTACGGTGAAAACACTTTTCGTAAAGACTGTTCACTTCCCCGTCGATTGATTTTCGCAAACTGTTCACTTCATATTTACTGCAAATGTAACAGAATGAATCTGAGCTATTCTTGCAGGCATGGGATTCAGGAATGCTCGCGGTTTTTTTTCTTGTAGCATGAGACTCTACATAAACTAAGTGATCCATTGATGAAGAGCTACGGTTGCATGATGACGACGTCGGAGAGCCCGCTTTCCCACCCTGACCAGACGCCGATACTGGGGTTTTTCTCTGCATCGTAATACACTTTTTACCTGTGTCTGCCATGACGGCATGAACGCCGTTTACCCAGGGACTCAGCCAATGTGGGTCCGTTGCCCACCGTCACCACGTGGAGGTGCCCTGGTTACACACACAGGCGAATAATGCTAGCAACAAGCGGTTACGAAACAAGGTTAGATTTATTTCTAGGTTAGGCTCGAGTTGACCCATTCGATGTAGCACACATTTGCTACTGGGAAAATATGCTTCCAGAGCTTTACGTGTAGTTCAATAAATTTCTGTTAGTTCAGGTTAGGTGAGGTCAGGTTCTTTTGGGTAAAGTTATGTTAAATAATTTAATATCAGGCAAAGGTTGATCCTTCACAGTTGTTGACATGTTTTTGAAGTGAAAATTTGCATCATTGAAATTATTTTGAAATTTATTTGCCTCAGTACATGATTTTTCGTGATTTTTTGAGGTTATGGCTCAACCATGACGTGATGGGTGATTTTTGATACCGAATTTGAATTCAGCGCCGCAAAATCGATAGAAATACGTGTGTTTTGTTACCAGATCCCCACACTTTTTTGTGTGGCTGTGTAATTTAAGATTTATTAAAATTTTTCTGGAAACAAATTCAATTTTGAGTCAGTTGCTTTACTTTTTGAAAAATTCAAAATGGCAGTTGTAGATAATCTTTTTGCCAAAAAATTGAGCCTATGCTTTATTAGGATCGTTTTATTTTTTAGATTTTGCTAAGAATCGAATCGTTACAATTTTTATTGTTCTTTTTTTAAAAATGTTACATTTGTAAGTGAAATTGTTGGAATTTTTCGTTCAAATAGCAATTGAAAACTTATTAATTGCATAGAAAAAAATTGAATTATTTTAATACGCATTCAGTAGTTTTAAAAAGATTCAAAATTAATTTAAAGCTTGAAATGATTTCAAATAATGCAAAAGTTTCAAAAAAATAAAAACATTTTAGTACGGTTCGAAGGAAAATTGAAAATAATTTTTCATTTTGAAATATCATTCAAAAATATTATTCAAAAAAATTTTTAAATTACCAAAATTAAAAAAAAAATTGTGGAAGATTTTAAGAATTTACTTTAAATTTGCAGGGGTTTCTACATGTTTTAGGGAAATTTCTATTCATTTTAAGAGATATTTACAAAGTCTAAAAAAATTCCAAAAATAAGTTTAAAGTTGAGTAAATTTAAAACAACCTCTACATTTCTTAAGATTTTGAAATAAAATTTTGAAGCCTTGCAAGGATGTTTAAAATAGTTAGGATAAAAATAATGTAACTTCCAACTTAAGAATTGTTAAGTTAAACAAATTTAATTTTTAAATTTTTAACGTATTTAGCTTAAAATTGTTAAAAATAACATAATGTTTTCAATTTTGAAGTTCACTGATTCTTTAATTTACACCTGTCAAAATGATAATGTGAATCTATATTTTTAGAATTGAATCTGACTTTTTGAACTCGTTAATTTTTTTAAATGATAAATTTTGCACTTTATCTGCATTTCACTTTAAATTGTTCATTTGAAAAGTGTTAGTGCCTTCAATTTTTTACGTTTGAATTATTGAGAATTTGAATACAACATTTTTAAATTTAAAAAATCTAAAATTTTTAGCCTTTAGTTCGAATTTTTAAATTGTATTGACCGTGAAAAATGTGAAAAACGATTGCTCATGGAATTATTACTTATTTCTGCCTCTGCATCTAAAAAAATGATTTCAATAAAAAAACAGTGGCTTCATTTTATACACTAGAATTATTGGAGGTAACAAAATTACCTCGAATAGCTAATGGACCAGGTTGTACGCTCATGGAAGCAGTAATTTTACATTCGGATAATTTTGCAACATCAAATATCCGTTCAAGGCTAGCATTAAAAGGATCCATTTTTTTCCTATTTGTTCCTGTATCATAGAACTTTTTTTAACAGCTTCAACTTCGGAATTAGAGGTATAAGCAAATTCTTGATATTTCAAAACGTTTAAACGCTATACATCCTGTTTGTACGTGTCTGATGAAAAGAGTCAAAATTAGAAAATAATAATGCTGGACCATAAATATTTTGATTTTTATAGATTTTCTTAAATACTTCAATTAACGTTGATCATTTATTAATAAAAAATTTAAGATAAATTCATTTGTACTAACCTGCATGACCAACGATCTTTATCGTATATTCAGACCAATGTTTTGGCGCAGATGCTTTTTTTCTATCAGATCGTATAAAATGGCAGTTCTTTCATCTGTATATGGTTCTGGAATATATTTTGTAACAAATATCTTTTTAATATCGTTTTATCTGATCCATTTGAACAATGTAATATCTACAGATCTTGGGACTGGCTTTCTACCCGAACGAATAAAATTCATTAATTGATACGGTTTCGTTGTCAAAACTAAATCCGACATATTGGAGTAAAATTTCCACTATACAAAAATAATCAT
Source organism: Belonocnema kinseyi (assembly GCF_010883055.1). Classification (NCBI taxonomy): domain Eukaryota; kingdom Metazoa; phylum Arthropoda; class Insecta; order Hymenoptera; family Cynipidae; genus Belonocnema; species Belonocnema kinseyi. Next base: position 113,393,898 of record NC_046662.1, on the reverse strand, counting down.
CCATTTAGAAAGTATATTTTATAATCCTTAATTTTAGGAAATAATAAAATAAAAAATTCAGACATGCTTTAAGAAGAATGTCACCCATAAGAAAATAAATAAAACTATACCACAAAACATCAAACAAGTAACAATAACCCCAATTGCCACGTGCAGGAAAGAAAGTAAGTTTATAGAATTAGAAAAATTGCATTTTTACGTACCTACGATGAGCATTCACAGAAAAATTATATCTTTTTAGAAATATTTGCTGGTTCTTTGAATATTATTTATCGATGGGTTTTTTTTATAATTCTTCTAACTGCACAGAGATTAAGCTTCAAAAATCCGTTAAAAAGTTGGTGATTGACTCGATTGCAGTGCTCCCAACGAAAACTTCTTACTCAAATACGTAGGCGTCGCACTCGGCATTTGATTGGTTACTATTCTCGCGCAGTTTAAAATGCTTAAAAATATTATTCGAATTGTTTATTATAAATTATGTCATTTCGACTTATAAAAATTTCCATTACATCGATATCAATTAATCTTGATAAAATTACAAATTAATGAAATACATATTCTGTGAATTGAAATTATTCTTTAGCAACCAATTAGACGCCAAGTGTAACGCATGCGCAGTTGAGTAAGGATCTCTTGTCGGGAACAATGCTTGATTGGTATTTTGATGAATTTTAATGAATTTATAAATTTATAATTAAATTTATAATTTATTTATTTATAAACTTTCAAATGCACATTCGATTTTCTCACATATTCTATTATGCCAATATAAGTATTTTTGGAGATTGCCTATGTTTACTAATACGCCATAACAGGAAATCGAGATAAACTCTTGAACGCGGTAAATTTAAATTTGAACATTTTAATGTTTAATCGATACCTGATTTTCCCAGTAAATAAATAAGGTACAGAGAATTATTAAATTTCTGAATATTTTTATTCTAATAAAAATACAGGCGAGGACATGTGGATAATTATTAATAAAAAAAAACTTCATGCAATTGATAAAGAACACCTTCAGTTAGGTCAATTTATTTAAAAAGATTTCAACTAATTAAACTTTTTCTTATTGAATTTGACCCGTTTTTTAGCAATAACAGTTCCATACCATTTTCTACATTGTATTATATTAGAGATGAAGAAGCGTCATACCATAGACTCTCATTGTATCATTCTCTTTTAAATTCATTTCTAATCTTACCATTTTCCTCTTAATACATTTGATATTAAAATTTATACGGTCATTGCTTGGCTTTATTTCTAACTCCCACATAAGTAGATCTTTCGAGTTAGTAGGATATACAAATAAAGACCGTTTTATTCTCCAAGGACTTCCGTGTATTTGTTTGCCTTCTGAAGTCCGAGTGATTTCTGTAATTTCAAAAAGTAATTTGTTCTCGAGCATCACAAAGTTATTAGGAGACTTCGTTGTTAGGGTATATTCTTTGTATTTAAGTTCAAAGATATTTAAGTCCTAAAATTTTTAAATTTGAATTTTATGCGGTAGTTTTGGCTTTGGAGGATCTGTCAGAATCAACTCATGTATTCTGCGACAACTTTAAGAAAGAGGACGGTTCGGAGTTCGGATGGGACTTGTTAGTTTTTCCAGGAAGTTTTCAAAAAGAAAGGCAGAAATCCTACTGAAGTTGCTCATCATAGCTATTACATCATCAGCTGCATGGAAAGCTGCATGTGCATTTAAAACTTACATTTTTGAATACAAATCACGCAGAGACATGAAAAATCTCTGCAAATAAATTTTTGCATGTTCTTGGTACTTCCTGATTAAGTTATCGTTGCATAATATTCTGGCTGATACGTGTAAAAGTAGAAAATTTTTATAACGATTTATATCAAGAATGTTTAGAAGCACTAATGGACCACAATATGAGAGGAAGAATCTCAATTCAGTTGCTTTCCATTTTTTTAACGACATTAAAGATCGTATTTTTCTTTGGAATTCACGTGGAATAAATTTTCGAAGTAACAGAAGTCTTCTTGAATCCTCCATTTTCATGCGTTGACCTACGTTTGCGCGACCAGAAAGCACAAACCAAGTCAGTAATAAACGTCTCATTGAACCTTCGCAAAACAGATGCATCGAATCTAACACAAACTTTAAAATCATGTCAATGAGTGGCCTAATTCGCAAAACTGGAGATACATAGTTGTGATGACGACATTGAGAGCGACTCCTAAAGAACACATCTGTTCTTTCAGGACAATTTACAAGAGGCTACTGTGTCACCCTACCTTCTCTTAATCTTTTAATTTCACACCTTTCACAAGCATAAAAGCCCGTGTGGCCCTTTGTACCTTTTATAAACGCTCCCGCTAGAAAATTGCAGATAAAACAATGGATGCGAACATTGAACCTTTGATCCATAATTGTCATACAATTCGCCTGTAAAAGATTAGCCACTGCGAATGGTTTGTAAATATCAGGTTTGTAGTAAACCTTTCCTGAAATAACCCAGAAACCTTTCTCGCCAGACTTAGACAAGGCGATTCCATCTAATTTAAATTATAAAAACATGGTTGCTTTTCGGTGCACGTCAGGATCAATACATTTCTTTGATCTCATAGGTAGATGAAGATGTCCTTCGGAATGTTTTTGCCGACTTCGGTAACTGAGGGAATGTTCTTCTTCGCAGAATCTTTAACAATCCATCAACTGCATCTTGCTTTATTCCCTTCGTTACAACTAAAACACGCAGTTGTCGAACTTCGCCTTGTTCATCTTCAAGGACTTCAATGATACCTTCGATGAACTCATCTTCGGAATCCGTTGGATGACCACTGAAATCCCCATAATCCATAGAACTTGATTCCTCAACATCCGATGATCTTCTATCTGAGGTATCACTGTCCTCCACATCTTCATCATTCTCAAAATCTAAAATTTTTAAAATTTTCTGCAAGCTACTATCTATTTTTATCAGCAGATTTTATTACTTTAACTCTACATTAGATTGACAAAAAATGAATATAAATAAATAAGATACTATAAAATAATATGAAAAAATAAAATAAATACATAGATGAAATGATTGACTGATAAAATAAAAAAAATATGAAAAAATTCTCTTTAGCTGAGCAATAGAGAATTTTTTTATAATCTCAATAATAATCAATATTCTAATAATAATAATAATAATAATAATAATAATAATTACACCAGTAGACAGAAAAATTAACATAAAAATTATTTTTTAATTTCACCTGTTCAAGAACCTAAAATCAAAAATAAAGATACCTTAAAATAATAACTAAAAACAAAAGTAATTGATAAATTTCATCATATAAAAGTATTTGGGTATTGTAATTGTAAATCTAATAATTTTACCTAAAACTGCGTTGATATCAGCCGGAAATTCATTTTCAAATGAATCCAAATTTTTTGGTTCGTCCAAATTCATAAATTGATCGGGTTGGATAGTGTTAACTTCCGGATCACTCACATAACCATCTATAATAATTTCATTCGTATTTATTGAAAAGAGAAAATTGAATTGATGATCAATTTATTTGAGGTTAGGTTTCAATTAACTCCAGAGCTTAATTACTTACTTTCATTTTCCTCACGCAGGCTTCGAGGTATACTGGCTAGTGCCTGGTGCCACCGAACACGTGGCGTACTCGCCTTAGGCATTTTCAACAATTGATAAAATATTATGAACGAATAATATTAAAATTTCACTGCACTATCAAGAAACAATAATCAGCACTAATTCTCTGAGCGCATGGGGATGGCATTTCGGTATGAAATCAGTCTGGCCAGGTCGGGCCAGGTCTTCCCCAAGTCTGGGCCACAGAATTCTACCGAAAAGGGCCAGATCGGGAATCCCGGTCGGGGCCAGATCAGTACTAATTAGTAAATCGGGCGATTTCTGCACGGGTAGATATGATCGAGAATACTAAAAAAACAAAGAAGAAAATCGGTTCACTTAGAATGTGCTGTTGCTCAGGATTGAAGCACTATTTTTTTCAAAAAGGTAGTTCCATTTTTAAACAAAAGAGATTAATTAATATCAGCTGAAAGGATGGAGCTCAAAACAAGAATATTCAACGATACAGTCCCACATTCAACCAAAAAGTTGAATATTCCACCAAAAAGATGCTATGTTAACCAAGACGGTTTGTTTATTACAAAAATAAAAAAACATCAAATAAATAGTGTAAGTTTCTATACTAAAAAAAAGATAAATTTTTAACCGAAAATGGAATGGTTAAATTTTTTGTAAAAAATATGAATTTTCATTTAATCTTCAAAAGGGTTGAATTTTCAACCAGAAAATTTTTGTAATCAAGAAGATTCAGTTTTTTATTCAAATGAATTACCATATTCATTAAGTCAAAAAATTGAATTTTTAACTCAAAATTATAAATTAATTACCAAAAATATTCATTTACAACAAAATACATAAATTTTCAAGTAAAAAATCTGCCTGGGACGCGCGACTGTTGGTTCTCGCGCTTCACGCTCGATAATATATTTATCTCGTGCTTCGCGCTCGATAATGTATTCACCTCGCGCTACGCGCTCTATCTTTGTGCATGGACTTTTTAAAACTAAAGGTGAAAGCAGCGACAACAGTAATTTGGTGATTGTGAATACTCTTTCGTTAAAGCTCCTTCGGCTTTAACGAACACATTCTCATCACGTATCTCGTGCTTCGCACTGGAGTTTATTCCCCGAAATTTAATATCATTCCTTTAAATTTATATTATTATAATTCGTAACTTGCATTGGTATTAAAACAGACGAAGTTTCATTGTACATTTTAAAAAAAATGAGCATTCTTTTAAAACAATGTTGTTATTAAAAGTTTTATTGCAACTTTTGTCGTTTTTCCATGAACTGAATTTTCTCATTTCCAATGTTTTCTTTATGGTTTAAACTTTACACATACGATCCACTGAGCAGCCTTGACGTTTTTTAACTTCTAAATTATATATATATAAATAATTATGTATATGTATATTTTTTTAATGCATTATTATATTTAAGAATATTTGAAATGCTGTGAAAATGTTGCATGAAAAAATGTAACTTTTGGATTTTCCATTATTTTGTATGCTTTCAAAATTTGAATTTTCGATTTATCAACCTGCATAGAAATTTCCCCGGTTGGCTCTACTACACGAAGGTTTCATGGTCGGGAGTCGACTGGGCACTGGCCAGGATAATTTCGTTGTCAAAATTACATCTTTTTCAAGAGCTGTGATATTATCAAAGACGTAATTATGGATGACAGATGAATTATAATTTGAAAAGTATAATTAAAAGACTTATTAGAGCTGTGAAACAGAGTTGAGCTGTTTTAAATCCTTTTTTTTTTAAAACATTACATTTTTATGAATGTTTTAACTTATTAAATAAAACTGTTATCAATTTTGGTACGTGCATCAGTAGAAATGTTACAATTTTCACTATTTTCAGATAATATTTAATCTGTACACTTTTAAATTTAACGCCATGTATATCCCCTTCTGCGTCTGGCGACTGCTTAGACACTCACTAATTTTCAGTTTCGCACTTCGAACGAGGGTGCACATTGCCCTCACGTCGCGTCATTTACTCGAAGTTTTCAAATAAAATCGAGATCCGTAATATATTTTTTTCTGTGTACCTTTCTAACCTAAAATCACCACGTGGTTTGAAACGTGAAACAATTGCTACACGGTTTTATTATGAGTGGTTGAAATTCTACAACAATTTCCTTGCCAGAATTGGTAAACTTGATTTGACCTTTAAAGTTCACCGTGTTCTTTACGATAAGCCATAAAAGAAAAGACAAGTTACCAATTTCTCGCCTGAAGCAATATTTTTTAACCAATTTGTGGCCGGATTACCCGGCTGGTATTCAAGCCGGAATCTGACCAGTTTACCGTGACGTTTTTAGCCGGAACCCGGCCGGATTCGCAGACCAGCGCCCGGTTTTAACCGGGGCTATCTGGCCGAGACCCAGGCGGATCCCCGATTAGATTCCTGTACGGGAAAAAAATTCGACATTGGGTTTATGATAATCTTCTGGGCACTTAAAAATCAAACTTTTTCTTCTTTTGCCATTTTTTCATATCGTCCGTTAATTAGCTTAAAAGGTTAATTTTCGTGTGTTTTTTTGGAATTTCGTAACTGCTATAACTCTAACCATTTTTCATTTTATGAAAAAACTCATTAGATTAATTTTTATCCCAAATGGCTGGCTAACGAACTTGACCTTAAGGTTTGGACACTAAAAGAGTGTGCCAGAGGCCAATCTAATAGAATGATTTTCTCAAAACTTATCGTGTTGACAGACATGCATACATACATACAGACTGACCGACAGATCGACACATTCGTAAAAATCTATTTTCGGATTCAGGGGGTCTCAAAATTTGGACATTTGAACAAAATGGGGGGGGGGGGAAGGGGTTGCCAAATTTTACACGTATCTAATACCTTCACTGATGAAAATGTAAACAAACCCATTAAAAAAAATGTTTTTTGCTCTACCTTCGGTGAAAAAATGTTATCTATTTATTTTTGCGTAGCTTGTGATTAATAAAAAATTTGTAGGTATTTTTTGGTTGGACAAAGTTTGTCTTATCATTCTTTTTCCTATCTTGCATATTTTGACCGCAAAATGCAATTTTTGATTAGTTTTTGTGCGATCTTGGAATTTTCAATTTTTCCAACAAATTTAAAATAATGATCTTGTGCGGCTGTCGAAAAGTAAAATTTTTCGTTTCGAGTACTGTGAACAACTGTACAGAGAATTTTTAAATCATGAAAAAATGCGTACTCAAAAATGTTTCAGATGGGCTCACTTTTAGTATTTTTAACCAAAATGTCTGACTAACGAATTTCGCATTTAGCTTAGGACACTAAAAGAGTGTACCAAAGGCCAATCTAATATATTAATTTTTTGCAAAAGTTATCGTTCTCACAGACAGGCAGACAGACAGAACTAAAGACAGACTTAACGACAGATCTAATACCTTCTCGGATGAGAATGTAAATATGATTTATTTGACATGAATGATTTTTGTATAGTTCTGTTTTTAGTTTTAATCATAAAAAAAGCATCAAAAACATGAAAAGTTACATTTTTTAAAACCCTACACACGAGACGAAAAATAAATTAAAAGATAAAAGTTATGATGAGAATGTGCCCACGCAGCGGACACATTTTTACATTCTCGTCCACGACGTAATAGAAATGAGAAGATTTTGTGTGCTTCGAAAGGATGGCAACTTTTTTGGAATAGATGTCCTGACTTTTGAGTGAAATATCTGCGCGAGCCACGAAGATGCCCGAAGTAATGTCGCCCAGAGCCGAAGCAGTTCGGAATCTTACATGAAGGTTCCAATGATATTTACAAAACTAACTATATTAAAAATGTTCTCTAACATTTATTATTAAGTACTTATGCTTTTGTAAAAATAATACTCATTAATCTCTTTGACCAATTTCAAAATGCTGTTTTGCATTGAAAGTTCCAAATTGAAATCATTAAAGTTATAGAATTTTTAATTGCAAAACCCAAAACTCGCATAATTTTATATTGTAAAATGCCGAAATTAAAAACAATTCAGTTTAAAATTAAAACTTCTACGTTTTTAAGGAATTAAAATATTACCAATACTGCTGAGACGACCTTCCAACCAGCCTTGTATCTCACATTCTTTTTTTTTCGTACATCTCGTATAACACAGATTACACAGGCCCGCAAAAAAAAACAAAAGTGTCTGTGCAATTGACCAGACCTATATATTCTTATGTATTTTTCGACGCTGAATCCGAATTTGCAATAAAAAAGT
>NC_046662.1:113384940-113385985 GCF_010883055.1 Belonocnema kinseyi | reverse complement strand
ATTTGCTTCAAATTTGATTAAAATGACATTAAAATCAAGTTTTACGATTTTAAACCGATTTATAAACATTGAAAATACTTTCCTGGGGGTTTTTGAGGTCGCCGATCACGAATTTTAAGTCATTTTTTTCAAAAAACAACTCTTAGTCGGCGTAAGTGGACAATAAACGTGATAAATTGATATTTTTTTCAAAAAATTCGATGTTTTGGATACTATTCGGCAGGTTTTCCACTACATGAATCACAAAACAAGAACTTTTTTCGACCCTTGATCATAAAGTAAGACTTAGAACCTATGTATAGCGATATTCATGAACTCCATTATAATATTTTTAGCTTCTTTTAAGAAGTGCCTTAGAGTTGTAATGGGTTAATCAATTGAGTTTGTAGAATTTTCGCTAATACTTCGCAACTTCGATAGTGAGATGTTGGATACTAGATATTTGCTAGCGTGATGAACTTGAACTTTGCAATCATTAGATACTCTCTGCATTTTGGATAGTTGAATTAAACTATCTAAAATTTATAACTTATATTGCTACTCAATATCAGTACTATCAAAAACCTGCTGCTACGAAGACGTTGGCCACGATGACAACTGCCCTGAAAATAGGATGTGTAGAATGATGCCGTAGTGTGTCTGACGACGAGTTGACATATAATTTATGGCACATCACAATACCTCATCTTCATTTAACTCCGCTGGCACTTCTGGTGACAGATGCAATCATGAATGCACTGGTAATCCTGATAACTTTTGTTATGTATGTGCAAAATTTGTTGGGTCGAAAAACAAAAGAAAAATAACAGAAACAATAAATGATTTGTATAAAGTATATTTTGACATTGAGATTTCATAGCAAGACAAAAGTTGGGTACCACACTTTGTATGTAACTCGTGTCATATAATGATAGGTCGAGTTACTAAAAATCAGGACAACACGTCCCTGAAATTCATTGCACCAACAAAATGGAAAGAACCAGAAAATGAAAACGATTGCTACTTTTGTACAACAAAAGTAGGGGTTATAGCTTATATTAAGAAA
>NC_046662.1:113380884-113384840 GCF_010883055.1 Belonocnema kinseyi | reverse complement strand
ATAAAAATATACAAGATTGTTTAACCATGAACAAAGATTAGCTTTTATGGTATTCAGAATGACCCTTTTTCTTAGGACAGGTATACACTTGAAGCTATAAATCGTTCGTGTTGCAGTTATATAAATTTAAGTCAAGAGATAAATTTATGTCTTCAAGACATAGAAACTTGTCTCAAAACATAAATTGAAGTCTGGCTGCGTCTCAAAACTGAGACATGCTCAAGTCCAACTTTTCGACTTCAGCATGTCTTGATTGGGGGCAATTCAAGTCGAACTCAAGTCGAAGCCTTTTTATTCGGGATGTAACTATTATATTTTTGTTTACATATGTATGTTGAAAATTCATGTAATTCCATAAATAAATTTATAAATACGTTTAGAATTATCATTTCATTTAAAATTTCACATATTTAGCTGCAATTGAAATTATTCCACGTTGTGTGGAAATTGGATTTTTTTTTTTGAGAAATTGAATCTTCGTGTTTCAAAATGCATCTATTTGGTTAAAAACTTATGTTTCTACCTGAAAACTAAATTATTACACCTATTGATTATTAATTTATCTTTTTACATTCTCATCAGAAAAGGTATTATATGTATGCATGTATGTCTGTATGTTGTGTCTGTATGTATGTATGATTGTATGTCTGTTTGTATATCTGTCTCTGAACTCGATAAATTTGAAAAAAAGTCAATCTATTAGATTAGCCTTTGGTAAACTTGTTTAATGTCCAAAACTAAAGGTCGAGTTCGTTATTCATCCAGTTTGGATAAAAATTCAAAAAGTGGGCACATTTTGAATATTTTTTAAACCACTTTTTTCAAAATTTAAAAAATCTCTGTACGGTTATTCATAGTATGCCACAAGTCGAACCATTTATCCTCACGACTTTTTTTGAAACATTAAAAATTACCCGAGTTACAGCATTTACAAAATTCCGAAAAACACACAAAAATGAAGATTCTAAGACAAAAAACGCACACTCTGAAAAAAGTAAAGCAAAGAAAAATGTTGCTTTACGAATGCCCCACAAGATTATCATAACAACTTTTTGAATTTTCTTGAAAAATCCAAAATTCAATTTTTGACAGAATACAAAATAATCAACAATTAAAATTTTCGGCCAAACTATGCAAAATACGGTAAAAGATAAATTCACAAAAACTGTGCATTTAAAAAAAAATCTACCAATTCGTTATCAACCACTTTCTGATCAAATGCGTAGTTTTGGCTTTAATCATGAAAAACGCCATTAACAGTAAAAAAAAATCTGCCCGCCCCGCGAGCAAATTCACATCGCGCGCTTTGCGCGTGGCTCGCTTCGCTCGCAAGTTTCAGCGCGCCCAGGGTGCTCGACTGTTGCTTCGCGCTCGATAATATATTAAAATTTAAGAAATTTAAATTAGACCAAAATCCAAATTAAAAATCCCATTTAACGGCCAATAATCAAATTGATGCAAAATCCTATTAAATAAAACAAGAATCCAACGACCAAATTTGGACCACAACGAATAAACAAAAACCAAAAATCCTATTGTAATCTGAAAAAAAAACAAATAAAATTTTCGGACAAAAATAAAAAAGAGAAAAGAAAAATGCGAAGGCAAAAGAAATGCGAAAGTAAAAGAAAAATAGAATTCATGAAACAGCCGCGTTAAATGTAATTAATCATATTAGCATAACTTTTGTTCAGCCCATCCAAATTGGTTTTTAAATTAATAGATAACTTTTTTTGTTTTTTAGTATAAAGCATTTCCATGAATTCCCTCTTTCTCTCATTACTTTCACTATGCAAAATTTGAACATTATCCCATTCAAACTCATGGTCAACATCAACAAATTCCTTTGTATGTCTGGCAAGAACACTCTTATAACAGCGTCCCAAACGAACATAACTTTTGTACTCCTCTATCCTAGTATTAAGAAGTCTGCCCGCCTGCCCCACGTAATCCATCTTACAGATCCTGCAAGTGATCTTATAAACAACACCACCCATTTCAAAATTATCTTAAGGATCTTTGCAAAAATTTATCACCGAATTCATTTTAAATGGAATGCGGAAAATATTATGAATTTTTAATTTTTTTAACTCTAATTGCAATATGTTTCTCAATTAACTTTTTTGGATAATGATTCAGAAAAAGGATATTTCTAACAATATTCAAATTTCTTGTGTGAAATGAATAATGGGACAAACCTAAAGCTCTGTCTACTAAGTTTTTAATCACTGCAATTTTGTTTTTAAAGGGATGAGCAGAAGAACTGTGTCTTCAGTGTTAATATCAGTCCATCTTATATCCTTTCCCAAAAGTCCTTTCTTTCTACAATTGTCAAGCATCCTAAAAGTGTCTCTTTTTAATTTTTTCAGCGGATTTTCATGTAATAATTCGAAATTATCATTATCAGAAAGCAAATTCTCCATATCCCTAATATAATTTGATTTTTTTATGCAAACAGTAATACTGCCTTTATCAGCATTCATCCAAACTATATCAGGGTTGTTTCTAAGAAACTCTTTAATCATCATGAAACCTTTAGAAATTCTACGATCAATATAACTGATATGCAAACTATTTCTCTCAACAAAGCTCTTTGACAAGTGTAAAACCTTGTTTCGGAAATCCTGCTGATCCAAAATAGGAATGTTGTGTATATTTGATTCAACATCTTTTACTATTTCCATCATTTGTTTTGCCTTAGTGTTTATAACTCGGTTATTAAAACCTTGACCTAATCTGAGAATATCTGTAACTGAATCAGGAATTTGAATATCTGTCAAATTAACAAACCAAGGATCTTTACCTCCTTCAAAAATCCTATGTAAATTTAGATTTTGCTCTTGAACACTACTTTGCTGATGAATTAAATTTGAAAGTTTGTTATTATGTTTTACATTGCTGCTTGAAAATCTTTGATTGAGGAGAATCTGATAATTTAAAAGATTAATAATTTCACCTTGTTGTAAACAAACTTCTAATTTACTTTTTATTCTTGCAATTCTTGACTTTAAAAAATTAGCATGATTTGAAACATCTTTGGTAAATAAATTTAGTGGTGAAAATTTTAAATTGTTTAAAGTGTGTTCCAATTTTCTATGTATTACGTTTTTTGATCAGATAAGAGTTAAACATGGTCCTGAGGTATTCAGAAAGGTGCAATTATAGTGTGATATCAAGAAGAAATTAAGAGGCAGTATTCTTCAAACAAGATTTTTGATTGAATGTAGAAGAAACGATGTTTTAACTAAACAAAATTTTTTCCTGGATAACAAATTTCGAGATTTTTCTTTTCACAGTAGTTTTTGTAATAGAAAATTTGAACACACTTTAAACAATTTTAAATTTTCAATACTAAATTTATTTACCAAAGATGTTTTAAATCATGTTAATTTTTTAAAGTCAAGAATTTCAAGAATAAGAAGTGAATTAGAAGTTTATTTACAACAAGATGAAATGATTAATCTTTTAAAGATCTTTTTTTTTTGAAGATCTTTTAAAGCCTTGATAAGGGTACTGCACAAGTACCGAAACGTTGTTAATGCAATTTTATTTATTCATTTATGTTTTTATTTTTTTGTAATTTGATGATAATATAAATAAAAAAGACGAAAGAAAGAGAAAAAATGGGATGTGGTTGGCTGCCTTCGCGTTATTCTTTTCTCTTTTTTATTTTTGTCCGAAAATTTTATTTGTTTTTTTTTCAGATTACAATAGGATTTTTGGTTTTTGTTTATTCGTTGTGGTCCATATTTGTTCGTTGTATTGTTGTTTTATTTAACAGGATTTTGTGATAATATATTTATCTTGCGTCACGCGTTCCAGCTTTGTGCATGGACTTTTAAAACTGAAGGTGAAAGCATCGACAACACTAATTTAGTGATTGTATATTCTCTTTTGTTATAGCTTCTTCGGCTTCAACAAACACATTCTCATCTCAAATATATTAATGCATTTTC
>NC_046662.1:113375003-113380784 GCF_010883055.1 Belonocnema kinseyi | reverse complement strand
AATGTCATTTTAATCAAATTTGAAGCAAATTTTCACTTTTCGCGATTTTCTGCCTTTTCATCGCCGTATGGTGGGTTGAAATTTTTGTAAAAAAAAAATCAACACATGGTTTTCGATGTATTTTTTCCCGTAGAATTCGATTCTGAAGTCAAAAAAATAAAATTTTTCATTATTTTTTTTTATTTAAAAAAACCCAAGAAAAAACCGTAAAAAATGAGGTTTTTCGAGCAAAACCCCATAAAAAAGTAGCTGGACCCTACTTTTTTATTGCAAATTCGGATTCAGCGTCGAAAAATACATAAGAATATATAGGTCTGGTCAATTGCACAGACACTTTTGTTTTTTTTTGTGGGCCTGTGTTATCTATAAAATTATTACAACGAATATTATTGCTGTTATGAAAATTAATGGATTATAATCGGCACCACTTAACCAATAAATGACTTTTGTTACACTTAAAAAAAAACACTTTTGGAAAGTTTACAAGCAAGCTAAGTCCGAATTAAATTATGCATTGAATACTTACGGCTTCTAAATATATGTATCATTTCAAAATTACCAACAACGAAAAAATTGTACATAACACGGCACGAAAACAACTTTTGTTTTGCCTCACATTTGAATTGACAGCCATGACACTCGTCTTTCGGTACTATCGGATTTTGCAGATATTCCACTCACAAGTTGGGAAAGCCCCCCCCCCCCCCCATCTATTCGGAAAAAGTTGCCATGCTTTGCCGTCGCAAATGCATTAGCGTGGTTTCTCTTAACTATTACTTCGTGTTAGGTCAGACAACTCAGCGGCGCCACTAACGAAAAATAAAATGGCATATAATGCATGTTTTTTTGCTATTTTTCACAAAAAAAAAATCATTTTCTTGCTCTATTAGTTTTCGAGAAAACAGGGCGGCGCTAGCTTGACGGCAACTCAGCGGCGCCCTCTACAAAAATCATTCAAAAATCAATAATTAAACAAAATGACTAGCTTAGATTTTTTAAATTAAAATTAAAATTCTTTCTTAAAAAAAAGATCCTACTCCATCTTCACTCCATTGGGAATCGAACCACAAAGTTTCTGATTTTCGGTCAGGTGCTTTTCCAATTAAGCTATTAGAGGGATCAGAATAAGTACTCTTAATTCAAGAACATAACGCTAATTTTTAGCTAGGTGTTAATGGTACAAAAAAAAATTATTTTAAAATTTTTTAATTTATTTGCTATATCATCAGAGATTGTCCCTTCCGACAGTAGATCAACCCTCCAAACTATGAAGGCAGAAGAATCTACACAATATCGATCAAGTTAAGAATCTTCAATAACAGAAAATGCTTAACGTCTTAATAAGACTAGATGGAAAATAATATTTTTAAATTAAAATTAAAATTATTTCTTAAAAAAAAAGATCCTACTCCATCTTCACTCCATTGGGAATCGAACCACAAAACTTCTGATTTCCGGTCAGGTGCTTTTCCATTTAAGCTATTAGAGGGATCAGAATAAGTACTCTTAATTCAAGAACATAACGCTAATTTTCAGCTAGGTGTTAATGGTACAAAAAAATAATTATTTTCAAAATTTTAAATTTATCTGCTATTTTCTTGCTTTACAATGAGCTATCAATCGCTTTTGTAAAGTCAACCCTTATTTTAAAAAAACTACGCCCTATAATGGAAAAAAGTATTTAAAAAATGACTAGGCTAGATTTTTTTGCTATTTTTGGCTTTACAATGAGCTATGAATTGCTTTTGTAAAGTCAACCCCTATTAAAAAAACTGCCCCCTGTAATGAAAACAAGTATTAAAAAAAATATTTAAAAAATGACTAGGCTAGATTCTTTTGCTATTTTTTTGCTTTCAAATGAGATATTAAACGCTTTTATAAAATCAACCCTTTTTACAAAAAGCAACTCCCTGTAATGAAAAAAGTATGACAAAACAGTATTTAAACTTCATTGACACTGGAAAATTCCCAAAAAGATTATTTCATAACAAATTTATATCTACGTGGTAAAGAGGGGTTGATTTTAGACGTCAATGGTTACGACCAAAAAATTGGAGTGTCTATTTTCGAGAAGCTCAAAAATCAGAGACTCCGTTGACACTGAAAAATTCTTAAAAAGATTCAGTTTTACAATTTCATATCTAAGTGGTGGTAAGGTGTTGATCTTAGGCGTTAAGTGTTAGAGCAAAAAATCGAAAAGGGTGTTTTTAAAGAGCCCAAAAGTCAGAGACTTCATTATCACTTGAAAATTCTTAAGAAGATTAATTTTTACAATTTCATATCTACGTGGTAGACAGGGGTTGATTTTAGACTTTAAGGGTTGGAGCCAAATAATTAAAAAGGGTATTTTCGAGGAGCCTAAAAATCAGAGACTCCATTGACACTGGAAAAATATTCAAGAAAATTATTTTTTTACAATTTCACATCTACGTGATAGAGAGGGGTTGATTTTAGACGTTAATGGTTGAGTACGAAAAATCGGAAAGGGTATTTTTAAAAAGCTCAAAAATCACATACTTCATTAACACTGAAAATTCTTATAAAGACTATTTTTTTACAATCTCATATCTACGTAGTAGAGAGGGGTTGATTTTAGACATTAAGGGTTGGAGCCGAAAAATCGGAAAGGGTATTTTTGAGGAGCCTAAAATTCAGAGACTTCATTGACACTGCAAAATTCTAAAAAATATTATTTTTTGACAAAGTCATATCTGCGTGGTAGAGAGGGGTTCATTTTAGACGCTAAGAGTTGGAGCCCAATAATTGAAGAGAGTATTTTCGAGGAGCTAAAATATCAGAGACTCCATTGACCCTGGAAAAAAATATTCAAGAAAATTAGTTTTTTTTTTCAATTTCATATCAACGTGGTAGAGAGGGGTTGATTTTAGACGTTAAAGTTTGAGCCGAAATTTGGAACGGGTATTTTTAAAGAGCCCAAAAATCACAGACTTCATTAACACTGGAAAATTCTTAAGAAGATTATTTTTTTACACTTTCATATCTACGTGGTACAGAGGGGTTGATATTAGACGTTAAGGGTTGGAGCCAAGAAATCGGAAAGGGCATTTTTGAGGAGCCTACAATTCAGAAACTTCATTGGTACTGAAAAATTATAAAAAAGATTATTTTTTGACAAAGTTATATCTACGTGGTGAAGAGGGGTGGATTTTAGTCGTAAAGGATTAGAGTCAAAAAATTTTAGTCGGCATTTTTGAGGTGCCAAAAAACCGGAGACACTATTGACACTCAACAATGCTCGAAAAGATTATTTTTTGATAAACTCATACCTTCGTGATTGAGTTGGTAGATCTTGACTTTGTCATTATTTTTTTTTAATTTTACAGTGTTACTAGAGTCTCTGATTTTTGGACTCTCAAGAAATAACATCTCTGCTTTTTTGCTCCAACCCTTAACGTCTAAAATCAAGCTTAATGAAGTTTAAATACGTTTTTGTAATACTTTTTTCATTACAGAGGGTTGCTTTCTAGAAAAAGGGTTGATTTTATAAAAGTGTTTAATATCACATTTGAAAGCAAAAAAATAGCAAAAGTATCTAGCCTAGTCATTTTTTCAATATTTTTTTTAATACTTGTTTTCATTACAGGGGGTAGTTTTTTAATCAGGGTTGATTTTATAAAAGTATTTAATATTACATTTGAAAGCAAAAAAATAGCAAAAGAATCTAGTCTAGTCATTTTTTAATATTTTTTTTAATACTTGTTTTAATCACGGGGGGTAGTTTTTTAATAAGGTTTGACTATACAAAAGCGATTCATAGCTCATTGTAAACCAAAAAAATAGCAAAAAAATCTAGCCTAGTCATTTTTGCAATACTTTTTTAAATACTTTTTTTCATCACTGTGGGTTGCTTTTTACAATGAGGGTTAATTTTATAAAGGTGTTTAATATTACATTTGAAAGCAAAAAATAGCAAAAGAATCTAGCCTAGTCATTTTTTTAATACTTTTCAAAATATTTTTTTCCATTACAGGGGGTAGTTTAAAAAAAATAAGAGTTGACTTGTCGGAAGCGATTAATAGCTCATTATAAAACAGAAAAATAGCAAAAAAATCTAACCTAGTCACTTTGTTTAATTTATTGATTTTTGAATGATTTTTGTAGTGGGCGCCGCTGAGTTGCCGGAAAGCTAGCGCCGCCCTGTTTTCTCGAAAACTAATAGAGCAAAAAAATTATTCTTTTTGGTAAAAAATAGCAAAAAATAGCAAAAAAATAGCAAAAAATATGCATTATATGACATTTTGTTTTTCGTTAGTGGCGCCGCTGAGTTGTCTGACCTCTTCGTGTTCTCATCAGACAAATTATTAGATTCGTGTAAAATTTGACCCCCCCCCCCAGTTTTTGTCCAATGTCCACGTTTTGACACCCCTAGAATCCGAAAAATAGGTTTTTACGAATGTGTCGGTCTGTATGACTGTATGACTGTATGTCTGCTTGTATGTCTGTCTGTATGTCTATCTGAGTACTCGATAACTTTTGAAAAAATTAATCCATTAGATTGGCCTTTGGTTATTCATAGCATTCAAAAAATCGAACAATTTACCTGGATGACATTTAAAAAAAATCAAAATTATCAGAGTTATAGCATTTACAAAATCCAAAAAACACACGAAAATCAACATTTTAAGCCAAATAACGAACGATATGAAAATATGATATGAAAAATTCAAAATTAAAATTTTGACAGCACACAAAATAATAAAAAATTCAAAAATTACATTTTTCGGCCAAACTAGGCAAAATAAAGTAAAAGATTAATTCACAAAAATTATGCATTTGAAAAAGATTTACAAATTTGTTATCAACCACTTTTTGATAGGATGCGTAGTTTTAGCTTTAATCATGAAAAACATCATTAACAGTAAAAAAGCCCCCTGCTTGGGCACATTCTTATCTCAAATTTTGTCTTTTAATTTCTTTTTCGTCTCGTGCGTTGAAAACTTAACTATTTCGTAAAAAATTAATTTGCTTATTGGAAAGCTTAATTCGTTTCTTGAACATTTACTTTTGTTGTTGTTCAAAATTTATTTATTTAACGTACAATGTAACTATTCTATTTTTGTTTACATACGTATGTTGAAAATTCATGCATTTCCAAAAATAAATTTATAAACACATTTAGATTTATTATTTGATTTAAAAATTCACATATTCAACTGCAATTGCAATTATCTCACGTTGTGTGAAAATTGGATATTTTTTTAGAGAAATTGAATCTTCGTGGTTGAAAATGCATCTATCTGGTTGAAAAATGATGTTTCTAATTGAAAACTAAATTATTATACCTATTGATTGTTAATTTACCTTTTTACATTCTCACCAGAGAAGGTACTAGATTTGTGTGAAATTTGCCCCCCCCCCCCCCCAGTTTTGGTCAAAAGGTTTACGTTTTGAGACCCCTTGTATCCGAAAAAAAGGTTTTTACGATTGTGTCTACCGGAATGTCTGTCTGTATATCGTTATGCCCGCCTTTATGTCTACCTGACTGTCAGCACGATAATTTTTGAAAAAATCATTCTATCAGATTGGCCTCTGGTACACTCTTTTAGTGTCCGAAACTAAAGGTCAAGTTCGTGAGTTAGCCATTTTGGATAAAACTTCAAAAAGTGGGCACATTTTGAATATTTTGGAGACCACTTTTGTCAGAATTAAAAAATTCTCTGTACTGTTATTCATAGTATTCCAAAAGTTACATTTACATTTTTCCATGCAACATTTTTGCAGAATTTCAAATATTCTCAATTATACTAATGCATTTAAAAT
>NC_046662.1:113368709-113374903 GCF_010883055.1 Belonocnema kinseyi | reverse complement strand
ACCAACTCATTTACTGATTTTCATTTGACAATGCCTGACTTGAGACAAGTAAACGTCGTCTTAACCGAGACAGGGCTCGACTTGAGACAAGTAAACGCCGCTTTAACAGACGTGGCCATAAAAGTAAAATAAAGGCCTACGTCTCGAATCAGTTTTGAGACGCAGCCAAACATCGATCTTTAAGAGACAAACTCAAGACATAAACAAGTCGAACCCAAGTCAAAGCATTTTTACTCGGGATTGTACGTTAAATAAATAAATTTTCAACGACAACAGAAACAAATTTTCAAGAAACGAATGAAGTTTTCAACTAAACAAAGTGATTTTTTACCAAATAGTTAAATTTTCAACAAGAGCCGATTGCAGCTACTGTGACGTTAGCACAATTGTTTAGTACAAGCTTAAAAAATGTACAGTTTTAATCCAAAATTTTTCCAATTTAGAGTTCAAACGATTTCGACAGGGAGGAGGTGACATTGAACACAGAATTAAGTATTTCAAATTGAAAGCTTTTAAAGTTATTCGAATATATATTTTGATGTAAGTAAAAAAAATTATGATTCACCGTAAATATTGATTAGACACAATTGTCTAAAATTAAAAAATAATTGCATCTTCATTGTCACCGTTGTCAACATTTTCCTCTATATTGTAGACAATGTAGACAATTTAGACTTTCAAAATCCAATTATTGTACAGAAACGTTCAAAATTGAAAGTATGTACTCTTAAATGCAAAATTGTGTATTAGAAAAATTTTGTAAAAAATTTGTCCTTGCAAAATCAGTTGAAAAAAATTTCTATTTAAAAATGGAATTATTTTTTCATTTTTGAATGATTTCAATTTTATAATTCTGAAGTTTCACGGTTAGCGTTAAATTGAAAAAGTTTTCCTATTTATTACTTTGAACTTTTTAATTAAGGTTGAAATTGTGGAATTTCGAACAGTCCAATTGACATTTACACATTGTTCATTTCTGAATTTTTTAATATTTCCCATTTAACCAAAATTTTTATTCCAAACGTTCCTTCAGAATAATTCTATTTTCAATTAATACAAATGAGACTTCTTTTTATTTTGACTACGAAGAATGAAGGTGTCCTTATTTCGATTTTTCAAAAATTGGTGTAATGAATGTTTAAGTTACAGTTCAAAACTTATGTATTTTCATGAAAATTTGTCATTTTTCTGTTGGAAATTCAACTGTTTAGTTAAAAATTTCTTTGTTTGGTTGAAAACTTAATTCTTTTCTTGAAAATTTGTTTTTGTTGTTTAAAATCCATTTATTTAACATTAAATGTAACTATTGCATTTTTGTTTAGAAATTTCTCGTTTACTGTTGACAATCCATGCCTTTCCATTAATAAATTTAAAATTACACTTACACTTATCATGTGATTTAAAATTTAACATATGTGTAACTGAAATTGCAATTATTCTACTTTTTGTGAAAATTGTATATTTTTTTGGACAAATTTAATCTTCGTGGTTGAACACTTATGTTTCTAACGGAAAACTGATTTATTATACCTATTGATTGCCAATTTATTTTTTGTAGTTGAAAACTAATGTATTTTTTTGGTTGAAAATTCATTTACATTTGGGTTGAAAATTAATTGTTTAAATTCACATTTTATTTGGAAATTTCAATTTTTTGAAAATTGATCTTTTTCAGTTGAAAATACAAGAATATCGTTGAAATAGCATGTGTTTTGTCAAAAATTCGTCTTTGTTGGTAGTAAATGGATCTTCTTAGTTAGGATATTGTTTGTGGTTGAATGTATTAATCTTTTTTTTCAATTTAACTATTTGGTTGAATGTTAAACTCTTATCTTAAATATCAAATGCAACGTTAGGTAGCAAATAAACTTTATTGTTCTAAATTCATACTTTTTGTAGATAATTGAACTATTTTGGTAGAAAAATCAAGTGTTTACTTACAAATAAAACTATTAATTGGAAAATGTAACTTCTTGGTAGAAAATTTAATTTTTTTCTTAAAATGATACAATTTTCTGGATGAAAATTCTACCCTTTTGAATATAATTCGCCTTTTTGGCTTCATAATTTTAACAATGGTTTAAAATTTCTCTTCTTTTTAGTATAGAAACTTACACTATTTGTTTGACAATTTGTCTTTTTTGTAATAAACAAACCGTCTTGGATAACATGCCATATTTTTTGTTAAATAATTAACTATTTGGTTGAATGGGGGACTGTTTTGTTGTAAATTCATGTTTTGAGCTTCATCCCTTAAGTTGATATTAATTAATCTCTTTGGATAAAAATAGAACTACCTTTTTTGAAACAAAATAGTGCATCAATCCTGAGCAACAGCACATTCATATTAAATCAATCAGTTGTATTTGAAACAAAGATTCAAGATAAGAAGAAAGAAAAATGATGAATTTCGAGTTTTCGGTTGAAAATTATGGAGAATAATTGCTGATGAAAACGCTGTGAATTGCATGCCCTTCAAATGTAATCTTGAAAATGAAATAACTTGCAAGTTCACATTTTTCCAAATCAAGAATACACAGCTGTTTCTTCAGTAATTGTTGTCATAGAATCTGAGAAGAAAGTATAAGTTATTAATTTTGTGTAAAATTTCACCCCCCGTCACTTTTTGTTAAATGTCCACGTTTTGAGACCCCCTGAATCCGAATAACAGGTTTTTACGAATGTGTCTGTCTGTCTGCCTGTATGTCTGCGTGCATGTCTGTCTGTATGCCTGGAAGAAAAATGTTGCTTTTTGAATGCTCTACAAGATTATCATAACAACTTTTTGAATTTTCTTGAAAAATAAAAAATTCAAATATTGACAGCATACAAAATAATGAAAAATCCATAAATTACATTTTTCGGCCAAACGGTGCAAAATACGGAAAATTAGGCATTTGAAAAAGATCTACAAATTTGTTATCAACCAATTTTTGATAGGACGTGTAGTTTTGGCTTTAATCATGAAAAACGTCATTAACCGTACAAAAATATGTCCGCAGAAAAGGTGTCTCATCAGAGAAGGTATTAGATTTGTATAAAATTTGACCCTCCTAGTTTTTGTCAAAAGGTCAACGTTTTGAGACCCCTGAATCCGAAAAACAGGTTTTTACGAATGTGTCTATCTGTATATCTATCGTCTGTTGTTATGTCTGTCTTCATGCTTGTCTGTCTGTGAGAACGATAACTTTTGAAAAAAATTAATCTATTAGATTGGCGTTTGGCACTCTCTCTCAGTGTCCTAAGCTCAATGCCAAGTTCGTTAGTCAGACATTTTGATAAAAATACTAAAAGTGAGTCCATTTTGAAAATTTTTAAGTACACATTTATTCATGATTCAAAAATTCTGTGTACAGTTGTCCATAGTAATTGAAAAGAGAAATGTTACTTTTTGATAGCCCTACAAGATTCTCATATCAACTTTTTGAATTTTTTCGAAAAATTGAAATTTTGACCTAACAAAAACTAAATCAAAATCAGAAATTGCATTTTGCGTTCAAATTATGCAAGATAGGCAAAACAAATGATAAGGCAAACATTATGCACCCAAAAAATATCTACAAACTTGATATTAATCAATTTTTTATAGGACACGTAGTTCTTGTTTTATTTATAAAAAAAAACATTGAAAATACAAAAATTAAATTTTTCGACACACGGCGCAAGCTAAGCCAAAATAAATAGATAACATTTTTTCACCGAAGGTCGAGCAAAAAAATGGTTGTTGATGGTTTTTTTTACATTCTCATCAGAGAAGGTATTAGATGTGTGTAAAATTTTAGAACCCGCCCCCCCCCCCCAGTTTTTGTCAAATTTTCAAGTTTTGAGATCCCCTAAATTCGAAAAATAGGTTTTTACGAATGTGTCTGTCTGTCGGTCTGTCTGTATGTATTTATGCCTGTCTGTCAGCACGATAACTTTTGAAAAAATAATTCTATTAGATTGGCTTTTGGTACCCTCTTTTAGTGTCCTAAAATAAAGGTCAAGTTCGTTAGCCAGTTGTTATCTAATGCATCTAATCCATAATACTGAAATTAAATTCATTAATATTTCAATTATTTTTTATTTCTCTCAAGCAGCTCTTATCTTTAACAATAGGAAGGTTGACTGAGGCATTACAGACACTCCATTAAATCCTGAGCTCAATCCTGCGATTTTATGATGTTTAAACTTTAAAGTAACGTCGAAGAAATAACATCTAGTTTCATTCGGAAAGGAGCGCTCAGAATTTACTTCACCATGGGTACACTTGTGGTGGCCGTTTGTTACTCCCCAGGCGCATAAAATGCATAATGTGTTCAATTAACTGCAATAAAACTAGAATCAGACCATTTTCCGAGAAATCCCTCTTTGAGAGGTTGTATTTATCCGTTAAAATTATGCAATTAAAATATGAGATAAAAAATTCATAATTGTAGAAAATAGCTGTCCTTTCTAAATACATGAGCTAAATATCAAGTCTGAGGAAGCACCTTAAGGCGCTTCCTCAGGCTTGAAAATTAGCCCATGTATTACTCTGACAAGTTCTCCTACAATTCTGAATTGTATGAGTTCATATTTCAACCACAGACTATAAATGCCTAAATGCAGAACCTCTCAGATCGCGTTTTTCGAAAAATGGCCTGATTCTTGTTTTATTGAAATTAATTGAAAATTGATGCATTTTTTGCGCCAGGGAAGTAGCAAACCGCCACCATGAGTGTACTCATGGCGAACATAGTTCGTGGGCCCTCTGGCTAGCTATGGAACAGCGGGTGGTCTAGAGCAGTGATTCCCAAACTAGTGCCGCCGGCCGATGAGGCTGTCGTCGGCAGGGGGACGCCATCCCGGGCCGGGCAGCTAGGCAGGCTCCGAGTCAGGCCCCCGCTGCGAGCAGAAGGCTACTTTCCTCGACTTTCGTGTACCTACCACGAATGACTCTTTCATTGTTATGAACTTGCAATAACTGAAATTATAAAGACTTAGCTCAATTAAATTTTAATTAGCTGAATGAATTTCATGATATAATTTAAAGAAAATGAAAACAAAGTTTTTGAAAATCGGTTAATATCCGAACTAATAAATGAAATATTTACAAATCTTGTGAATGCAACAAAAGTGCGATAACTCTTCAAGTTATTATCCGACTTTCTTCTACCTTTTTTTAACATTTATTTGATAATCCAACAAATCTAACGGAACTTATTAAAATTATATTGATTAATATTTAATCAACTTTTCATTTTTCTCAACCGGCTCTAATTCTTTAACAACGAAAAGGTCAGCGAAGCAAGCAACCGAGCACGAACGACTAGCGTCCAGTGTCTCACTTGGGTTCCAGTATTGTGAAAAAATTTGAGGGTGGGGCCCCTGCCGCTCCCCAGAAAGTACATAAAAAGTTTGGGAATAGCTGGTCTAGAGTGTCATTTTTTCGACGATCTGTGAATAGGTCTAGAGTCCAGCTACTTCTGGCGTCTTATCATCCATACATATCTAGATCTGAAGTCCAGCCATCTATGACCTCTGACATCTTATCATCCATACATATTTGAATTCAAAGTCCAGCCACCTCTGATCTCTGACGTCTTATCATCCATACACATTTGAATCCGGAGTCCAGCCACTTCTTATCTCTGACGTCTTATCATCAATACACATATAAGCGGTCTGGCCTCCTGGCACGGCAGCATTCTAATATTGTAACTGGAAGCAGAAACTCTGCTCGAATAAATATTGAAATCCAAAAGTCTCTAAAATTATAATCCTTTCCTTAAATAGAAGAAAAAATACAGTTCACAAATTGGCGACCGTGACAGGACCAGTCACATTCATCAGGACATAAGCCCCTTGTTGCTGGAAAAACTGACTGAAGTCCACGATTTTCAAAGCTGTAAAAGGATTCTCCATTGGCAGATACGCTGAACAAAGATCTACGAAGGACATCAAAGGAATCAGATTCTTCAAAGACCCTGAGGACTCTTCAAATTTCTCCACGAGACCCGTTGGATTAAAGGAGCAGACGATAATCGTCCATTAAGGAGACTTTTGGGAAAGAATGCAGAGAGTACTACTGATACTGATCTGGGTAAGTCTTTAAATTCCACTTCACACAAACAACACGCACACAGTGAATAAAATAAAACACAGACAGTAAGTACACAAAGAATGTCTCGCAATTCAGTTCTCATATGCATATGAAATATACAAATATACAT
>NC_046662.1:113366582-113368609 GCF_010883055.1 Belonocnema kinseyi | reverse complement strand
ATTTTCTTTTATTTGAAGAGAGTTTGACTCGTTATGTTTGGACTACACCAGTCAGAAAATATAAAATAGCAGAACTGGTAAAGGAATTCTTCCATTCAATTCGTACACCTAAAAAATTAATTGCGGATAACGAATCCGTCTTTACAAGTAAAGAAATGCAGACCTTAACAGCTCTTCTAGGAATTAAACAAATAAAGATTTCTGCCTATCACCCCCAAAGTAACGGGATAGCTGAAAGAGTGATTGGTATGATAAAACGTTTGGCCGCAACCCTGGAAGGAGAAGTGACACAAAAAATAATGAAAGCAACAAAATTATATAATAATAGCCCCCACTCTATAACTAATTATGTGCCCGAAGAACTTTTATTTGCGAAACCCAAAGAATTCCCATATGATAGAGAAGAATATCTTCAGGACCGTGCTGAGAGAGCACAAGCACAACGTGAAGACGCAGTAAAAAGGACAGAAAAGGCAAAGATAGTCAACCAGAAGAAAATCATTCGAACAGCAAAGGAGGAGACATATTCCCCAGAAGAATATGTACTAATCAAAACTATGACCAATGGAAAACCCACATGGACAAAACCTTTAGCCGTACTGGATGTTAATAACGACACCAAAACTGTAACCTTATTTTTCAACGGACAGAAATGCTTGAGACACTTTAATAATGTTAAACATTTCTACGCAACAGATAACTAAACCTCTTCTCAATTGCAGGTGTAAACGGCCCAGGGAAAATATGACCTGCAGCCAATAAACACTCCAATACTACACGAGGAACTCTTTCAAGCCCGCCTGTACCATGAAACTTGGGACTCCTTATACTTTTTGGATATCTTAGAATTAAACGCTGACATCATACAAGTGAAGGATTAAACCCGATTAATCATGCAACATTGCAACAGTTTAATCGGGAAATGCACTATGACCAACACAATTGGCACATTAGGACAAAAAGGATAAATAAACAATCCAATCGCTATGATAATATTAGGGAATTATCAGCAAGAAGACAAAAACGAGGATTATTCAACTTTATAGGTACCGCCACCAAATATCTTTTTGGCACTATGAACGCCAACGACGGGGAAAAAATCAACAACGATATAGATAAAGTCTATAATAAAACCAGGGGAATCGCTACTCTAATTAAAAACCAGACTAGCCTTCTACAAGCAACTCTATCTCAATTTGAAAAAATCCAACACAGGAATAAGAATGAAATGCAAGACATGTACAACTATACCAGTGCATTGACGGACGCCATGCAAATAAACAACATGATCCTCAGTTCATTATTCGATATGGAACTGCACGTAGAAGACATCGCAGAAGCCATACAAACAATTGAAGCTGCCATCTCGGAAGCGAAGGAAGGTATACCATGACCAAAGATGGTAACACCAGTTAATTTCATGAAATCACTGTCTGCAATACATCAAAATATACCGAAAGATACACCCTACCTCCTAACCGAGAAGAATTATTTTTTATACATGAAAATCAGTAGAACAGACGTCATCTTAATAAAGAACAGATTAATCTACAAGATACACACACCAATTCCCGATACACAAATATTCATTGTCCAACGGTACAAATGTATTGAAACAATGTGAAAAATGTATTGAAACAAATACACACCGAAGCCTCATGTTCCGGATGGTTACTTAGTAACGAAGGAGTACCTTGTAAAAAGAAGTATTTAAAAATAACTACAGATTATATTTATAGTTTCTCTAATGGATTTCATTGGTACATCTTACCTTATAATCCGCTACGATTAATGATAACCTGTCCAATGGAAAAGGATGTCATGGAAACCATTTCCTTATCAACAATTCTCACAATATCATACCATTGCAAAGCTTCTACGGGAAAACAAACATTCTCCGCGGCAACTCATTATTCAAAAGAAACCCCGGTGAAAGAACGACAAATTAAATTTAACTTCTCTAGAATCGAAACAAGTATTCTAGAATCCGAAAGCATACCTTTACCTGTCTTTTCTAACACTCATTT
>NC_046662.1:113362930-113366482 GCF_010883055.1 Belonocnema kinseyi | reverse complement strand
AATCCGAACCCACCGGCATTACAGCCGGAAGTCCCAACTAATAATTCACAGCAACCATCAAGGCAGCCTTTCGTGCCAAACGCGCCATATATTTTAAATAATTAAGACAGAAAGTTTATAGATAATTTGCTAAAGAATATTATGGAATTCGATGGAACCCAAGACTTTGAAGCATTTAAGGATGACCTGCGTGGTTTAATTGATAATATTTTTAATAATTCTAATAGCATGGAAATGAAGGACGCGTTATCTGAGGAAGCTATGCAAGGGGTCCGTGCGCGTAAACTAAAAAGCGAAGCGCAAAGAGTAGCGACGCGAATAATTCCACCGCTAACTGTTAATAAACTTAGCGAAGCATTAGGGATAGAATTTGGTTCCCGCGGAAAGAACTTGTCACAGTTGCAACAGGAGCGTAACACGATGTGTCAAATGCTCCATGAAAAAGTCGAACATTTCATAACACGGTACCAGGAAATGGATCGGAAGATCCAGCGCGCGATTGATTATAGTCCATGTGATTTTAAAGATTTCGAGCGTAGGAAAGAGGAACAGATCAGAGTTAAAAAATTCATAGACGATCTAAGGAACGAAATATCGAACAAAGTAGCAATTTCAAAACCTTCTAGACTCAACGACGCTTATCAACAAGCCTTGCAAGAAGAGAAGGATTATTTAGACAGGGAAAAGGAAAGAAATCGAAACTTCAATCAGCAGCAATCAAGGAAATCCTTCAAACCAATGCAACGGACACAATTTAGAGAAAACCCCTTCAGAACCCTAGAACCAAAGTAGGAAACCAATCCAGCAAATTGCAGCTACTGCAAAAAAACAGAACACGACGAGAATAAATGCTACACTAAGCAGAATAAAGAATGCAGAGAAAATTTCCAATGGGGAATATCACAGAACAAAGATCCACCTAGGAGGACATACCTGACAGAAGAGGCAGAAATGATGGATGCCTATCAAAAGGTAATCGACGAGGACCTACAAGAATACTGCTCAGAGGAGGAGATTCAGGAGGACATCCTTACATTAAATGCAGACTGCGAGGATACAAATTATCACGAGGACTTTTGGTAGACACCGGGAGTCCTGAATCCCTTATAAAAACCCAATGCTTAGTGAAACAAGAGTGCAACCCCGAGAAAATTCCAAGTGAAGAAAGGAGGAAATTCGAAATAGTGAACGGAGTTCACGAAACTCTTGGTTTTTGTACATTATCATCCAAAAGTAACCGACATCGATTTTTTGTAGTAAAAATGATTTCCCGACAGAATTCGATGGTATTTTAGGAAGAGATTGGCTAACAGCTAACCAAGCGAAAAAAATTTTTATAAATAATACACTCGATCTTCCTAATATATCCATCCCTTTATACGGTTATTATAACCCTGTCATCTTTCACGTAAGACCCTCGTGCAAGGATATCCCATTGGAATTACCAGAAGGCGATTACATCATTGGAGGAAAAAGAGTATTACCCGGGATCTACAGAAGTAATGGGATGGCACGAGTCTGTACCACGAACGCGGCAGGTCAAAAAGATGAGTTAAAAATTAAACGAAAAGATTTAACTATTCAAAAATTTGAAAGTACGCGGTACAAAAGCAAGCCCACAAATCCAGAAAAGAAAGAAACTTTAATCTCTCGTATTCGAAACAACAAAATTCCTCAAGAAACTCGTAAACAAGACCTGATCAGCTTGTATGATACGCTTACCATTCCAATCTTTTCGTTTCAACGAAACAAACCAAATGATAACAGGATATCTGAACTACTAAGCAAAAGTTCGCTTTCACATCTCAAGGAAATTTTAAAGACAGAAATGACGGACCTCCTGATCGAGTTCAACGATATCTTTTACTTACCAGGTAACCCTATGCCCCTTGTGTCAGACGTCGAACACCATATAAAGCTATCAACGGATAAACCTATACACACTCCACTATATAAACATCCAATTTTATTTCAACCAGAGATTGAGAGGCAAATCAGAGAATATGAAGAAAAAGGACTCATTCGCCCCTCTTTTTCGCCTTACCAAGCTAACGTTTGGCTTGTCAAAAAGAAACTTGACTCAAGTGTTAAACAAAAATGGAGATTGGTAATGGATTTCCGCAAATTAAATGAATTCACCACCCAAGACAATTATCCTCTCCCATCCACTGAGGAAATACTTTGCATGCTAGGACAGGCAAGTACATGTCCTGTTTCGACATGACCAATGGATTTTACCAGGTGGCTGTGGTATCTGAGGATATATGGAAAACAGATTTCTCAACTCATAAAGGACATTTGGGAATGGGTAAGAATGCCCATGGGATTAATCAACGCTCCCGCAAGCTATCAGCGCATGGTGAATTTCAAGCTTCAAGGATTGATCGGCAACATATGCTTCATCTACCTTGACGGTCTCATTACCATCGGAAAAACGGAACAAGAACATCTAAAGAATTTACGAACGGTTTTCTCTCGTCTAAGAGAAACAAAACTTGTCCTTCAACCAGACAAATGTAATTATCTAGAAAAAGAAATGGAGTATCTTGGACATTCGGTCGGCCCTGAAGGAGTAAAACCTTTACAAAAGAACGTGGAGAAAGTATTGAATTTCCCCACTCCAAAAATACTAAAGAGATAGAACAATTTATGGGCCTTGCTTCATACTATCGTAAATTCATCAAAAACTTTGCAAAAATCGCTCACCCGATAAACCACCTGAAAGGAAAGAATATTCCGTTTGTATGGTCACACGAGTGCGAAAAATCTTTTCAAGAATTAAAAAAGCGTTTAACGACCTACCCATTATTAAGGCATCCAGACCTCAAAAAACCTTTTATACTTTGCACTGATGCCTCTAATGAGGGGTTAGGAGTATTTTTGAGTCAACTTAGCAATGATGGAAGCGAACACCCAGTTAGCTTCGCTAGTAGGAGCCTGAACCCTGCCGAAAGAAATTACTCTACCAAAGGAGAAAGAACTTTTGGCAATAGTCTGGGGTATTAAGCAGTACTGAAATCTGCTCTATGGACAGAGATTTAAAGTCTTTACAGATCATCAGCCGATCAAAGGACTATTATCAGCCAGACATGATAATATGTCCTCAAGACTGTTCAGATTAACTCAGAAACTTACGGACTACAACATAGAAGTGATTTACAAACCAGGGAAAAAGAATGGGAACGCTGACGCACTCAGTCGAGCCTTTCCAATTCAAATAACTGGTAATCAACAACCAAGCACGAGTCAGGAACCTCCACGAGTCAGTCCTCTGACAGAATTCGACCTGGATGAATTCCTAACCGATTCCGGACTGGATCAGTCACAACTACAAGAAATAGTAGACGATCTCAAAAGATCTTTACCTCCAGCTGAAGGTTCACTCAATACGGAAAAAATAACAGTTGAAGAACCCCTAGCAGGAGAGAATCCCTCTATTCAAATAAATAGAGAGGACACACCATTCACCATTAAAACTACAAAAATAATTCTAGAAGCCATGCCCGATGAAGAAATAAAGAAAAGGGTTAAAGGAAATAACAATTATTTAAC
>NC_046662.1:113360415-113362830 GCF_010883055.1 Belonocnema kinseyi | reverse complement strand
CCAATTAGCACAAATGGTAAGTTCCGACAGTGCCTACAAGTGTGCCTACTGGCCGCTAGATGGCAATACCGGTTTCATATGTATACACCTGGTATTATAATTTTGAACCTCAAAAATAATAGCGTTATTTTGTATTTTTAACCAGAAATCTCTAAAATGTTAAAATCATAAAAATTTTAAAATGGTAATTTCGTATTTTAAAATAATTTAATTTCAAAAATTGTAAAATTAAAAGGTGTTAAAAGATTGTGTTTTATACATATGAATTATTGAGCATTTAAATGAAATATTTCTGAATTAAAAATTTGTCAAGCTTCAGTTTTAAAAGTTTGAAATTCAAAAGATTTCCACCTCAAAAATATCATTTTCAGATTAAAAAGGTTTAATTTTCTAATTTCATCCTGAATTTTGAATTGGAACAGGAAATTTTTCAAAGCAATTGTATGTATTTCTGAATTGGATCAGAGATTTTTTGAAAAAAAATATAATTCAGAACTGGGAAAAGCCCAAGGAGATGTACAGTTGATATTTTAACCAAACAATTGCAATTTTGACCAAAAATGATACATTTTCAACCAAAAAGATTAAATTTCTACTAAACAAGGTCAATTTCCAACAAATAACATGAACTTAAAACGAAATTGTTTAATTTTAAAAACAAAAAGAGTATTGCCACCCAAAAATTATGAATTTAATTTTTAACAATATAGTTGCATTTACAAAAGAACGACTTTACAACCAAAACATATTTATATTTGATAATTCAACCGAAAAATGTAATTTTTAATCAAAAAGTATAAATTTTCCATAAAACAATTTAATTTCTACAAAGAAAGACGACCTTTTAACAAAACACATGATTTCTTAACCAAAAATGGTATTGATTGTCAGTTTTAAAAATGTATTTTCAACGAAGGAGATGAACCTTCAAATGAAAAAAAAATAAAAAGTTTTAAAAACTAGTTGAACTTTTGATAGAAAAGAGGACTTTTTTACAAAATAGTTACATTTTCAACAAAGTAATTAATTTTTCAATCAAATAATTCAGTTTTTATCCAAACGAGATGAATTCCAAAATCGCAAATTTCTTTAATTTCTTTCAAATGCGGATCAAGATATAAATAAGACTATGATAATATAACATAATTATAATATTATCATTATTAATATACGTATATATTTATATATATATAATAGTATTACTACTTATATAATTCATATTTTATACATGAAATAACATAACCTCAAAATATAAGCATATCAAGAGGCGCGCGATCTATTGAAATCATGAGAAACGCCAGCATCGAAATCTGGAAATATTAAAATCTGGAAATATTAAAATCTCAATCTCCTGAATTTATTTCAAAGCAGTTAGCAGATAGATATATAAATAGAATCGCCGAAGTGCTCCGACCGGCAATCGTGCACCTTCGAGTTTTCAAATACAGAAGAGGAGAAATGGGTTGCGCGCGCAACTCAGTCATTTACAGCGTCTCCTACTATATTCACACGGACATAGCCCTGCCGTAGTATTGGACCACATCTCGTTTCAGATCTGGGATCACCTAGACTATAGAGTGTGATTTTTTCGACGTTACTTAAAACATCGTAAACCCAAGCTCGAGCCTCGGATTCAGATTGAGTGCCTGTCATGCCTCACTTCACTCTCCTATTGTTAGAGATTACAGTCGGTTTAAAGAAATTAAAAATGATCAAATTTTAAGGAATTTGATGTTTATATTCTGAATTCGGTTCATTACATAACGACGAGACGATTAAAAAAAGGTAGAAGAAAATCGGTTAATCTGTTCAATTTCTTGATATACGTTTTTTCTCTCTTCACCGATTGTACGGCAAAAAGAATTGAAAAAAAGATGCCGCGTCCAGAATTGGAAACTGTTAAATCAGAAAAGTATGGAATTTCCATTTATTTTATTTTAATTTTCTTATTTATTTCATTTATTTCATTTATTCATTCATTCATTTCATTTTTTTATTTTCGTTTCATTATTTTAATTTCATGGTGGCAAGTTTAAATTGAAAACTCTGCAATCATAGAGAATCGTAATTTTCCTGTCTTTTTTCTTAAATCTTTATTTGTTTCAAATACAACTGGTTTCGTCACAATAAATGTGTTGTTTTGGTCAGAATTGATGAACTATTTTGCTTCAAGATTCACACCATTTGGTTCAATTTCATTGCTTTTCATTCGATAAATTGAAATAATATTAACAGAAAGCAAAGGAGCCTTCTTTTTCAAGTTGGGGACCTAGGCATAGAATTATAAAATTAAAGGGCACAATGTGTACTGTTTATACTATTTTTAAATTTATTAAAAATTATAAATATATTTCTAATCTATTTACAAGATGGAGTGTTTGCGAAATAATTCCATACTAATAAATTTTATTTTCA
>NC_046662.1:113357848-113360401 GCF_010883055.1 Belonocnema kinseyi | reverse complement strand
CCCCCCCCCCCCCCGGTGCCCCAAATATATTGTAAATCGATTGGAAATCTTTGCGAAACCCTCCTAATTCTTGTGAAATCTTTCCGGAATTATTAAAATCATTGTACAATGTTCGAGATGTACCAAAAATCTTTACAGAACTTTTGAAATATTTGTTTATTATTTATGAAATGTTTGAAGGTAAAATCATTGAAAGCTTAGTGAAATGTTTGTTAATATCCATTTTATACCTGCATTTGTTGTCCATTATTGTTCATGATTGACTATGAATTGTTATTTATATATTTATAACTTATGTAAAATTATAACATGGTATAAACTGTACACATTGTGCCATTTAAAATTATAAGTGTATGGCTGAACGCCCACCTCGAAAAAGTAGGCTCCCTCGCTTCTGTGAATAATTTTTTAGTTTTTCGAATGAAAAACAGTGAAATTGAATGACAGAATATGAATTTCAAAGCAAAATAGTTAATCAATTCTGACCAAAACAACACATTCATTGTGATGCAAGTAGTTGTATTTGAAACAAAGAAAGATTAAACAAAAAAGATAGAAAAAATATGATTGTCTATGATTGCAGAGTTTTCAACTGTAAATTTTGGAAAAGGAATTGCTCAAGAAAAGGCTGCGAATTGCATACTCTTCAAGTTTCAACCTTCAAAAGAAAATAAATAAAAATTCCATACTTTTCCAATCAATGTCCAATTCTTGGCGCGGGATCTATTTTCAGCATTGTTGGTGTGGAATCTGAGAAGAGAGAAGAAAGGTATATCCATCATGTGTGCGGGCCGTACTTCTAACGTTTCCTTGCGTTTGCTTCTGTCTTTCGATAAAGACCACAACAAGTCACCCGTCAATAATAATCACCTCTTAAAATTACTAAAATTATGAAAAACATATATATATATATATATATATATAGATTAATTAATTAATAATAATATTTTTAATTTTATATAATCTTATAAAAAATTATCAAAACTCTTAACATAAATTGAACGGATTAACCGATATTCTTCTATCTTTTTTTAATCGTCTCGTCGTTATGTAATGAACGTCATACAGAACATTAAAATTAAGTTTTTTAATATTTCAATTATTTTTAATTTCTCTCAACAAGCTGTAATCTCTAACAATAGGAAAGTTGAGTGAGTCATGACAGGCACTCAATCTAAATCCTTGGCTGGATCCTGGGTTTACGATGTTTAAACTGTTTAAATTGTAAGGTATCGTCGCTAAAAAAACACTCCAATAACAATCTAATGACGATTGTAAGAGGTGATCATTATTGACGGATGATTTACTTTGGTCTTCATGGAAAGACAGAAGCAAATGCAAGGAAGTTAGAAATTTGGCCCGTAAAAACAACGGATATACGTGTATTCTCTCTTCTCCGATTACATGACAAAAATCCTGAAAATATCATCCGCCCAGAATTAGAAATGATTAAATTGAAATAGTATGGAATTTCCCATGAGTTTTAAAACAGTTTCCTATTGTTTAAGCAAATGCAAATTATTTAAACAATTATTTAATCCCAAAAAATGTAGAAAAGAATCGTATTTTATGATTGAAATGTAATTGTTTGTCATTGTTTAGGGTAGAAAATTGTTCTAAAAACATTATGTAATTATGTATACAATTATTTGTTGTTTAAATTTAAAAATTTTTAAAAGTGAGGCAGAGATGTCCACTTCTTTTAGATTGTTATTCTAAGCAACTTTTTGTAGATGTTGTTGACATTGTTTGCTTGATGTAAACCATCCATACTTAATTTGACATAATTTTTTTTTAAACTCAATAATTAATTGCAAAAACAATAACATTATTATTTTAGCAGAATTTACTAGTCCTTGATATCATTGAATATTATGTTTGACTCAGAAAATACGATTTAAAAAGTATTTTTCAAATAGTAATTATTTTAACAAGTTATATTTGCTTAAACAATTAAAAGGTGGGTCATATAAACTTTGTATACACTATACAGTCATGTAATACACTATTCAGTTATTGTAAACAAACTGATTGACCAAATTAGGATTGTTTAAAAGAATAGAAATGTATTAAACATTAAAAGAAATGTATCAAAATTTTGTAATTATTCAACAAAACGTAGCATATGTTACCAATTAAGAAAAAGTGGACATTTCTAGCTCATTGTTCAGAAATTTGAAAAATAAACCATAAATATCTGTTTAAATGATGATATACTGTTTTTAGAAAAATGTACTACTCGAAACAATGACAAACAATTACATTTCAATCAGAAAATACGATTATTTGTTACATTTTTTTGGATTAAATAATTATTTAAATAATTTAATAGGAATAATAGGAAAATTACGATTTTCTATGATTGCAGAGTTTTCAATTTGAACTTGCCACCATAAAATAAAACTAATGAAATAAATGAATGAATAAATGAATGAGTAGATGAATCAACAGCTTCTGCGGTCCGGAGGGCAGTCTTCATTTCAGAAAACTGTTGCCTTAGTTCTTCTAGGGTGGCTTCCGCAAGATTTTCCCCCGATAGAAATCGTTTTAATG
>NC_046662.1:113355216-113357748 GCF_010883055.1 Belonocnema kinseyi | reverse complement strand
GAAAGGATAAGATTGTAAAAAATATATAGATGTAAACGGAAAGATTGTAAGGAATGGAAGTCATGTAAACCCTCAGGGGACACATTATGAATAAAGAAGAAGAAGAACTAAAAACTTTTTAAAATAAAAGTGACATTGTTTTTATTTTAAGTTGTTCCATATTAATATTTTTGCATTGTTATTTAGAGAACAAAATTTAATTTGCCAATTGCAAATGTTAGAAATTAACTTACTATAAAAATAATTGAATTTTCAACTAAAAAAAAAGAGAATAACAAGTTTCCAACAAAATAATTATATTTTCAACTAAAAGGATAAATCTTCAACAAAAAAAGTTTGAAATTTTAATTAAAAACTGTTGAACTCATCCAAAAAGATATTAATTTTATACAAGAGTTGACTTTTCGGTCAATAAGGATTTTTTTAAATTGTTGAATTTCAAAGCCAAAAAACTGTTTTGTTACACGGTTCGATTTTTAAAATTGTCAATTCGTAAATAAGACTTTTGAGTTTGGATTTATAAATAAAAAAGTAAAAATTAATAATATAAAGCGACTTAAAATAAACGAATGCAATTTATAATTTAAAAAGTTACCAATTAAAAAAGAATTGTAATTAATCCATCTTTATTAATCAAAATGATTCAGTCTTTAACATAAATTTTTTTTAAATTTATTCTTCAATTCAAAGCATTGAAAGTAAGTTTATATTTTTTAACCAGAAGTCCTTGAACTATTCCGTTTAAAAATAACTTTACACTGTTTTGTAAAAAAATCATCTTTTTGGCTTTGAAATTCAACAATTTAAAAAAAATCCTTATTGACTGAAAAGTCAACTCTTGTGTAAAATTAATATCTTTTTGGATGAGTTCAACAGTTTTTAATTAAAAATTCAAACTTTTTTTGTTGAAGATTTATCCTTTTAGTTGAAAATATAATTATTTTGTTGGAAACTTGTCATCCCCTTTTTTTGTTGAAAATTCAATTATTTTCATAGTAAGTTAATTTCTAACATTTTCAATTGGCAAACTGAAATTTTTTTCTCTGAATAACAATGCAAAAATATTAATCTGAAACAATTTAAAGTAAAAACAATATCACTTTTATTTTAAAAAGTTTTTAGTTAAAAAATTAATTTAATCGTTCAATTTTTAATGTTAAAACTGAAATTTTTTTGACTTATTATAATTTTGAACCTCAAAAATAATAGCGTTATTTTGTATTTTTAATCAGAAATCTCTAAAATGTTAAAATCATTAAAATTTTTAAATGGTAATTTCGTATTTTAAAATAATTTAATTTAAAAAATTGTAAAATTGAAAGGTGTTAAAAGATTGTGTTTTATACGTATGAATTATTGAGCGTTTAAATGAAATATTTCTGAATTAAAAATTTGTCAAGCTTCAGTTTTAAAAGTTTAAAATTCAAAAGATTTCCACCTCAAAAATATCATTTTCAGATTTAAAATTTTGAATTTTCTAATTTCATCCTGAATTTTGAATTGGAACAGGAAATTTTTCAAAGCAATTGTATGTATTTCTGAATTGGAACAGAGATTTTTTGAAAAAAAAAATATAATTCTGAACTGGGACAAGCCATTATAAACAACTACTAAAAACTATACAAATTTGAACAGAGTGGTTCGAAATAGAAAGCCTTGAATTGTTTAAATTGTAATGAGAAAGGAATTATTTAATTTTAAAGTAAAAAAGACAAATTATCTACAAAAAGTTGAATTTTTTAAGGGAAAAACATGAGTTTTCAATGAAAGAGTTCAACTTTCAACCAAATAGTTGAATTTTCAACCATAATTAAAAAACCTTGTTAAAAAACGTATTTCTTTTACAAAGTAGTTCAACTCTTAGTGAAATAATCGACTTTCAAACCCAAGAAGATGTACAGTTGATATTTTAAACAAACAATTGCAATTTTGACGAAAAATGATACATTTTCAATCAACAAGATTAAATTTCTACTAAACAAGGTCAATTTCCAACAAATAACATGAACTTACAACGAAATTGTTTAATTTTAAAAACTAAAAGAGTATTTCCACCCAAAAATTATGAATTTAATTTTTAACAATATAGTTGCATTCACAACAGAACGACTTTACAACCAAAACATATTTATAGTTGATAATTCAACCGAAAAATTTAATTTTTAATCAAAAAGTATAAATTTCCCATAAAAAAATTTAATTTCTACAAAGAAAGACGATCTTTTAACAAAACACATGATTTCTTAACCAAAAATGGTATTGATTGTCAGTTTTAAAAATGCATTTTCAACGAAAGAGATGAACCTTCAAATGAAAAAAAAATAAAAATTTAAAAAAAGTAGTTGAACTTTTGATAGAAAAGAGGACTTTTTTACAAAATAGTTACATTTTCGACAAAGTAATTAATTTTTCAATCAAATAATTGAGTTTTTATCCAAACGAGATGAATTCCAAAATCGCAAATTTCTTTAATTTCTTTCAAATGCGGATCAAGATATAAATAAGACTATTATAATGTAACAAAATTATAAT
>NC_046662.1:113350313-113355116 GCF_010883055.1 Belonocnema kinseyi | reverse complement strand
CCGACCGGCAATCGTGCACCTTCGAGTTTTCAAATTCAGAAGAGGAGAAATGGGTTGCGCGCGCAACTCAGTCATTTACAGCGTCTCCTACTATATTCACACAGCATAGCCCTGTCGTAGTATTGGACCACATCTCGTTTCAAATCTGGGCTCTAGAGTCTAGACCACCCGTTGTTGCATAGCCATCCAGAGGCCCCACGAACTATGTTCACCATAAGTACACTCATGGTGGCGATTTACTACTTCCCAGGCGCAAAATGCATCAATTTCTAATCAATTGGAATAAAACGAGTACCAGGCCATTTTTCGAAAAACTATCTCTGTCCAAGGCTGTATTTAGGCATTTATATTCTGTGGTTAAAATATGAAATCATACAATTCAGAATTTTAGGAGAAAGGCTGTTTTGGGTAATACATGGTATAATTTTCGAGCCTGAGGAAGCGCCTGAAGCCTCTATGGCGAGTGCAATATACAGTTCAGAGTCGAATTGTCGTGGTAACTCGACATACAAACTGACCTTAAGGCCACGTGACGATAGGGTCACGTGACCAAACTTGGTCTTCGATTTTTCTTTCCCAACTTACGTCTAAACGAAATGAGGTATCGCTTTGAAAGTTTGGGAAATGAAAGAGGAGGTAATAAAGTCCATGTCTCTGCTTTGTTCCGGTGAAATTTTGAGAAAAATTTTTTTTGAAGAAAATACCAGTGAAAGTTTTCTTTCCCAACTTACGTGCACACGGAATGAGATATTTTGTTAAAAATTTGGCACGATAAATAGAAGGCATGCAAGAATTTGTCTCTGGTCCTAAATAATTAGAATAGTGAAAAAAGTTTTTTTTTACTTTCTATTTTGGAGAAATACCGACTGTGCTGTCGTTGACACCCTGCAAGCAATTCGCAATGTTGTCAATGGACTAGTTATGGGGTTTTTATTTATCAAAGTAGGGCAAAACAACAAAAATCGCTCACGAACATTATGCACCAATAATGCAAAAACTAATGTTTGCACTTGAAATGCAAATAAACATATTTGGTCAGAGAAAGTTAAAAGTCAAACTTCTGCTGTAAAATCTACATGTGTCCGTCGATAATCATTATTTGCATAAATAAACTTTTTTCTTCCTCTAATTCTTTGCAATGCCACAAACGATCCTGTAATATTTATTAACATTCCCCGAAAAAAATTTCCGCGTTATTTAAACTTTTATTTTTCAATATGGGTGAAAAAATATTTATCTTAGGGCTGACTTGATCAGCTGTTACACTCATCACATGGCCTTAATGGTAGTGGCAAAGCAATAAGACTTTAACTCTCAAGTAATAAAGATTTTAGGGTTTAGGTTTCTGGGTATAAAAGCATAATAACAATAGGAAGTAAGAGGAGACTATTGATCAGAGACAAGACAGGTGAATTCTTAGAGTGGATTCGAGTTTTATCACTAAAATTACTTTTTCAAACATTTTAAAAACATTTCAGCGAGCTGAAAAATATCTCTACAACAAAACAAAAAAATAGCTATATTCTGATTTGTCGTAGGCTATACCAATTTCCAGTCGCCCATCAACATTTATGCAGTCACATTATTGTCACTGAATAATAATTATATGCATTATATATCAAAATGATAGAAAAATTAAATTAATTGAGACAAAACATACTAAAAAAGGTATTATCTATGAAATCAGAGAAGGTTGCCAACAATTGAGGGCGGGAGGGGGGAAGGTCCAAAAAATGTGATTCTCTTACCCTTTTGCCAATATTTATGGTTTTAGCCATGAAAAATAAAAATGTGAAAATGAAAAATTCAATTTTCCCAACAAACCACGCTAGCGATAATATGGTTTTTGTTTTAAAAGTAAAAAATGCCATAAGAGAATCGAAAATAGCAAATTATAGAGAAAAAATGCAAAATACGATAAAAGGTCTACCACAAAAGTTTCTCTTCTTAAAAAGATCTACGAAATGAATTTTAAAATGGAATTTAAGAATGCCGATTCACCCGAATTATAATCCTTTCAATCCGGGTTTCAATCGACCATCATACAGCCACCAAAATTTCGGGCACATGCACCACTGAATTATTTTTTTTTTTATCTGAACGAAA
The DNA here is from genome assembly GCF_010883055.1 of Belonocnema kinseyi. Lineage (NCBI taxonomy): Eukaryota > Metazoa > Arthropoda > Insecta > Hymenoptera > Cynipidae > Belonocnema > Belonocnema kinseyi. The sequence continues at coordinate 113,353,010 of NC_046662.1, read as the reverse complement.
TCTAATAGCTTATTTTTCTTATATGTAACAAACTCAGCCAGTAAATGTGGTTCCGATGGTTCCGATTAAAAAAGAAGAAACTTAATTTATCGATAGTTGCCTCACTCTGAGGGAGATAAATATTATTTTTACGAAGAATTCTATCTGTCGGCCTGTAGTCTGATGAAGCGATAACTTTCGAAGGAATTTTTTTTTGGTATACACTTGTATGGTCCAAAAGACAGATTAAATTCGTTATCTATTCTAGATTTCTACCACTAAAATTTTTGGTTTTAGTTAATTACCATACAAATTTCATCAATAAAATAATTAAAACAGAATTATCAAGATGTAGAATCAACTAGAAAAAAAGAATTCAACAACTTAAAAGATTTTACGGTGGTTCCATATATCTCGATAATAACGGACAATAAGGTAACAGACAGTTTTCAAACAAGGAATGTTTCTTATTTTGTTTGAAAAAGAAAAACGCTGTCAATCTTAGATTTGAAAGCTCAATATAACCAGATTTTAACAACTCTCTATGTAAGTTTTAATTTTCACCTCCTTCTTAAAATTGATATACCATTATGTTATTAATGTCACTACTTCTTTTTAAAACGTGACAATTGCGAGTGCTTTAAAGAACACATACAAACCTACTGACAAAAGATTACTTTCGGAAGACACATTGAGTGTTAACGTTTAAAATGGCAGTTTGTCATGATGGTGTTTTCTCTACAATATAGTCTTTAAATCTAACTAAAATGTAAAAGTTTCGTTAAATTAATCAATTATGAGAACGCCTGAACTCAAAACAGTATCTACACAATAAAAACATTAATGAAATAATATATTGCCTTAACTCATATTTTATTTCTTATTCTTAACCTAACCTAAAACAAAATTTGCCTTATTAATTCACCAAGAAATATGTTTTAATATTTTTTATCATTCTCATTTACCCAGTTATTTTAATTACAACAAACGCTAATATCGTGATACAAGTTCAAGCTGCCCATTTTCTCAACAGTGATATCGCGTTTTTAAATAGTGAACATTTTAAATGATTTGTTTGCGTAGCCTATTTCTCATTGATTGAAATTTAGAGAGTGTGTACAACGAAGTTCAAGGTCAGGATTTTACGCGCTCTAATAATATGGTCGCGTTTAATGTTGCACGCAAATAGTTTTACCCCGTGTAAGTCACATTTTAAATCATTAAATATAAGCCATGGCTGCGTGTGCTGAAATTTTGTTACAAGTAACAATTTTTTTGGTAAAAATAAGGGTAGCTGGAAAAGGGACAATGCCCCACATAGCATATTATCTTAGTAGTCATTTGGAAACTTCTCTCAAAGACTGAATCATAAATTCCTCCTCAAATGAGTTTAAAATCATAGAAGTAATAATCCCATGTAGCACACTTGCCAAAAAAACTAGGTCTGTCCCAGGGGTTTTCGGGAAAAGCATCGGTCTGAACCTCAAACAGGCCTGGCATTTTCGGTAAGTGTGCTTAGTGGGAATAAGCCGCATTTTGTCCTAAATAATAAAGAATGACCCAATTATAGAAAATATCACTCCCTCACCTGTCAGCGAGGGATCCCCAGAAGGGTGCACTAAAGAACTCGATGAATGGCCTGAGGCCAACAAGCAATCCACATTGACCTGCGTTCATGCCCATCTGCTTAAAGTAGACTCCCATGAGAGGAAAGAGTGATCCAAAGGCCGAGTAGAAAAAGAAGTAGAAGGTTTTGACAATGAGCATTTCCTGATCCACTGAACCGAAGAGATACTCGAGAATGTCGGTTTTACCACGTATTTTGTGCGTTGCCTCCTTGGGCTCGGGGTATAAATTTGGGTCGACCTCCCCCAAGGCCTGGGGGTCCACCATGGGCCTTGCTCCCGGCATCGAGGGCAGGTTTCTTCCGCCCATTCCCGAATCTGAGGCCTCTTCTGGTGGATGGTAGTAATCCTCGTGGCCATAGTTCTGCATGGTCGAGTCCTCGAGTTGAGAACAGGAAGTTGTGCGATTTCTTCTTTCGAGTAGTAACACTGACTCATACAAACTCAACCATCGGGCTTGTAAATAACGAAACACGCACTCACTACTAGGTCTCTTGCTCCTTTAAAATCCCTTTAACCAAGTGCCTAATCGATGACCGACAGCGAGATACCTTCTTCCCTAGTGAAATCGATAGACGACATGCTGCGCTCGCGCAAGACTCACATCCCCGTAGGGGTAGTATTCTAATCCCTCTGCAAAAGTGAAAATTTATATTCGATATAACGAATCTTCACTCTCTCGACAACTTGGAGTTTCCTTTGTCAATTAAGTATGTTTTGATGCTTAGGATAGTATATTGGTGGGTGGATTAATTTACTAATGATAATATACCAGTATTGTGTTCAAGGAATAAGTGTATAATTAAGGCGTGTGCTACAGTGCATTATGCGCCAATCCAATGCATTGACATGAAGCTAAAAAATTGAAATTCTTCAGTAATTCTAAGTTTTTTACCATAATTTTATAACTAGGCACATTTCCCTGCGGAGTAGTATACACATCATTCAGTTTATTTAATGTCCATTAAAAAAATATTCACATACATCTTGGTTTTGCCATCCCTTGATGCATGAGCACTAGAGGCATAAGAGGCTTTGTTCATAAAGATATATTTGAAAATCAATTTCATTTATATTTTATTTTAATTATTAT
>NC_046662.1:113344201-113350213 GCF_010883055.1 Belonocnema kinseyi | reverse complement strand
TATTATATAATGTTATATAATTTTCTTTATATTCAAAAACAATAATTCATTATTTCCTCGAGGAGACCATGTAAAGCCCTCGATAGGTAAAAATAAATACGCTGTGAGTTTTTATGTAACGTATATTTAAATATTCAGACTTATAAACAATTGAAGTAATGAAAGAAAATTAAAATCAGTTTTTAATCAATAAAATATAATAACTATGGTAGTATTATTTATTCTCATTGAACTAAGTATTATATAAATTAATAGGCAGAAATAAAAAAATACGAATAATTATGCAAGAATTAATTTAAAAAAGAATATTATTCATTTTATACAAATAATTATTGAATGAATAATCAGAGTAAATATTTAAGTCAAGACTCAAAATGAAAATGATCAAAATGAATGGAGTACATTTTGCTGTTTGGCTTGAAATTATGAAAGATATAACTGCTTTTAATGTAGTTCATTGTTATATAAAAATTAACTGACATTTATTAATTTAATATTTAACTTTCATTCCCAGTAAGGTTTGTTTATATCTACAAGTTTTGACTATAATCGAATTATGTTTGAAATTTACATTAATGTTTTTATGCCTTCCTTAACTTTTATTTAAAAAAGAGAAAAGTTAAACAAAATTACCGAGATACATGCCTTTAAAATTTTTATTCCTTGCGAAAAAATGTCTGAATTTGAAACAAAACGTTTTGCGACGAGGGCAATAAATTACAATAAATTACAATTGTGCAAATAAATGTATCGAAAAGAGTCTGCATGATAATTATTTGCCAATAATTTTACTATTACGGAAAACAAAATTTGATAGCGATGGAAGCATTAAAAATTATTATTTGACACATTTACAATGCGAAAAATACAAAATAAAATTTTGAAAACTGTCAAAAGTAAGAATTGAATGAGCAAAAGCCTGGTCGTTAGATAGCCCCTTTACCACTAAACCGGTGCGGTGCACAGTGGTCTAGAATAGGAATTTACTGTTCATAATCGCCCACAGGTCTTATTTCTTAACCGATTTAAAAGATTTTTTTAGAAATGCTCAGCAATTAATTTTTAAGTGAATTGTGTTTTGCTTTCTCAAATTTTTTTTACAGAGCAACAATATATAAACAAATATAGTGACAAAATTGACCATTTTAGCTTTGTGAATTTTTATCTCAAGAAAAAATACAGACAGAAACGCACTATCAGCCGGAATTATTGCACATGCATTCATAGAACATAATTAATTTTAATAATACTTAACTCAATTATTATAAACAATTTCTATAAACAAATTCTTTATAAACGATTTTTTCTCATAGCTGAATTGATTTTTCTGAACAAAAGTGATTCACAATTGTCTTTAAAGCCATTTATATACTTTAAGCTTTATTAAACATGAACAATATAGATTGTTTATAACAATTTATTTGAACAAGTCTCCTAATCGGCCGTTTCCTCGTAGAAAAAAATGTTTTTTTTTCTTCAATAATTATTAGAGTGTCATTTATTGCTGTCACTAAACAACTAAATTAAATAAAGAATAATTTATATGATTGTTATAAACAATTTTTTAAACAAAACTATGATTTATTTTTTTTACATGCAAAAAGGACGGTTTTCCACTGAAATTATCCGACAATAAACTAACAGTGATTCCAAAATTGGATATGGGAAAGTAAATAATAATTTGCGTAATTGTTAATAACAATTTCTGTAGCAAACTGTCTATAGCAATAACGCTGTACTTGCGTTTTTAGAAGTCACCTATCTTTCATTTATTTTATGCAACTTCCTGAAAAGTAAATGAGGAACAAGTGAAAATAAGGTGCAATAACGCTGTACTTGCGATGAACAGTTAGACTCTAATAATGATTCGAGTTCTGAATCTCAATTTATTTATTTTAAGTTTTTTATAATAATCTCATTATTATTATAAGTATCAATTTTTTCATCGATTCAATAACACAAATAAGATTATCACAAAAATGATTGAAGAAAAAATAACTTTTTTCTACGACCAACCGCAGATTGTCACGCATTGTTTTAAAATTGTTATTAACAATTACGCAGATTATTATTTAATGTCCCATATCCAATTTTGGAATCACTGTTAGTTTATTGTCGGATAATTTCAGTGAAAAACCGTCCTTTTTGCATGTAAAAAAATAAATCATAGTTTTGTTAAAAAAATTGTTTATAACAATCATATAAATTATTTATTATTTAATTTCGTTGGTTAGTCACCACAATAAATGTTACTAATAATTATTGAAGAAAAAAACATTTTTTTCCACGAGGAAACGGCCGATTAGGAGATTTGTTTAACTAAATTGTTATAAACAATCTATATTGTTTATGTTTGATAAAGCTTAAAGTACATAAATGGCTTTAAAGACAATTGTAAATCACTTTTGTTCAGAAAAATCAATTCAGCTATTAGAAAAGCTTGTTTATAAAGAATTTGTTTATAGAAATGTTTATAAAAACAATAGTTATTAACTCATGCTAATTTTTTTAATAACTAGCGTGAAATAAACAATTGTTTCTATGATAAAAAAACACTAATAAGAATTTGTTTATAAAAATTGTTTATAATAATTAAGTTAAATATTATTAAAATAAATATGTTCTATGAATGCATGTGCAATAATTCCGGCTGATAGTGAGTTTCTATCTGTATTTTTTCTTGAGATAAAAATTCCCACAGCTAAAATGGTCAATTTTGTCACTATATTTGTTTATATATTGTTTCTGTGTGAACAAAATTTAAAAAAAGCAAACCACAATTCTCTTAAAAATTAATTGCTGAGCATTTCTAAAAAAAAACTTTTAAATCCGTTAAGAAATACGACCTGTGGGCGATTATGAACACTAAATTCCTATTCCAGACCACTATGCGGCGGCGCAGGATAAAGAGACTTACGCGTGAATCCAGTTGCGGACTGACATGGGGACGCCCCCTAAGCCATGCCAATGCGCCCGAAAAAGATTATATTGCTTGAACTAATAAATATATGTTAAATTGCAATCGAAATAATAAAAAGAATATCCACGATTAACACTTGTAATCCTATAAGTAATACCAGTAATGTAAAAAAGTGTCCTCTTATTTCTTTTCACCCATATTATTCTTATGAAATTCCCTAATGCATGTTTCGGATTCTATTATAGAAAATATTTTTTAAATGAATAATAAACAATTTGCATTGAAACAGTAAAAGGGAAAAGAATATTCTTGCCATCAGCTTCTTATTACGGAATTTTAAATTCATTTGTTTCCGATGAAATCCATCATATATTTATTTATGACGCCTATACGAAACCTTGAGGGGTTTTCCAGATTGTTAAGTTTAAATTCAATTTTGATATTAAAATGACTGCTTATTAGTCGAAATTTTCTCTAAAACAAATTATTAGCTTACATTTCAAGAGTTCGGATCAAAGGATATATTTCATTATTTTGGAAATTGTAAAATATTACAATATTTTGATATAATTCACTATAATAATTGTTATTTTATTATAATTTTTAGCATTTTTTGTCATTTTTAATGTTATTATTATGAATTACTTATTTAAATCAAGGCTTAAATCATCGCCGCAAAAATACTTGAAAACTTGCTGCCTATATGGCATAAGAAGTTTTTTATTCTTTAAAAATAATAAGAAACATGAAAAGAAATGAACTTTTAAACGAAAAATAATCTGCCTGCTGCGCGGGCACATTCTTATCGCTTCCAAGTTGCAGCGCGTCTAGGGTGCGCCACTTTGGGTTCTTGCGCTTTGCGCTCGATAACGTTGGCAGACAACGTGGGACCGACTGTTGGCCCAACTTTGGCTCGAACATGGACCAACCATCAGGGCAATTATGGGAAATCTTTCCTTAACGAGTAAATCCGACTACTGGCCCAACTCTGGGCCAATGTCGACCCAGAGATTGGCATGAAGGGATTGCCAAAGTTCTGAGGAAGTTAGGCCGACTATTGGCCTAACAATGGCCCAAACATGGACCAACCGTCGGACCAATTATGGGACGTCTTTTATTAACGAGTAACGCCAACTACCGGCCACACTCTGGGCCAAAGTCGGCCCGGAGATTGGCATGAAGAGATTTAAAAATTGTGAACAAGTTACGTCGTCTATTGGCTTAACAATGGCCCAAATATGGATCAACCATCGGGGCAACTATGGGACATCTTTCGTTAACGAGTAACGCCGACGACCGGCCCAACTCTGGGCCAAAGTCGGCCCAGAGATCGGCATAAAGGGATTTAAAAAGTTGTGAAGAAGTTAGGCGGCCGACTATTGGCCTAACAATGGTCCAAACATGGACCAACCATCGGGGCAATTATGAGACATCTTTTGTTAACGAGTAACGTCGACTACCGGCCCAACTCTCGGCCAAAGTCGGCCCAGAGATCGGCATGAAGGGATTTAAAAATTCTTTTTAATGAAAAGAGAAAAAATTTATAAATGAATTTGGAAATATTTCAAGTAATTTTAAAGATGTTTGAAATATTTGAAAAAAATGAAAAAAAAAACAAAAGAATTTTCAAGAGATTTTAGAGACTTTATTGGACCAAAGTCGGACCGACTTTGGCCCGCCGTAGATCGGCAAGCAAAGTTGGGCCACCTTTTATAATTATAAGATACTTCTGTTGGCTCAAACTAAACAGCCAACGTTGGCAGACAACGTGGGACCGACTGTTGGCCCAACTTTGGCTCGAACATAGACCAACCATCAGGGCAACTATGGGAAATCTTTCCTTAACGAGTAAATCCGAATACTGGCCCAACTCTGGGCCAATGTCGACCCAGAGATCGGCATGAAGGGATTGACAAAGTTCTGAGGAAGTTAGGCCTACTATTGGCCTAACAATGGCCCAAACATGGACCAACCGTCGGACCAATTATGGGACGTCTTTTATTAACGAGTAACGCCAACTACCGGCCAAACTCTGGGCCAAAGTCGGCCCGGAGATTGGCATGAAGAGATTTAAAAATTCTGAACAAGTTACATCGTCTATTGGCTTAACAATGGCCCAAATATGGATCAACCATCGGGGCAACTATGGGACATCTTTCGTTAACGAGTAACGCCGACGACCGGCCCAACTCTGGGCCAAAGTCGGCCCAGAGATCGGCATAAAGGGATTTAAAAAGTTGTGAAGAAGTTAGGCGGCCGACTATTGGCCTAACAATGGTCCAAACATGGACCAACCATCGGGGCAATTATGAGACATCTTTTGTTAACGAATAACGCCGACTACCGGCCCAACTCTCGGCCAAAGTCGGCCCAGAGATCGGCATGAAGGGATTGACAAAGTTCTGAAGAAGTTAGGCCGACTATTGGCCTAACAATGGCCCAAATATGGACCAACCGTCGGACCAACTATGGGACGTCTTTTATTAACGAGTAACGCCGACTATCGGAGCAACTCTAGGCCAAAGTCGGCCCGGAGATTGACATAAATAGGTTTAAAAATTCTGAAGAAGTTAGGTCGACTATTAGCTTAACAATGGCCCAAAAATAGATCAACCATCGGGGCAACTATGGAACATCTTTCGTTAACGAGTAACGCCGACTACCGGCCCAACTCTGCGCCAACGTCGGCCCAGAGATCGGCATAAAAGGATTTAAAAATTCATTTTAATGAAAAAGGATAAAAATTTATAAATGAATTTCAAAATTTTTAAAGTGATTTTAAAGAAGTTTAAAACATTTGAGAAGAATTAAAAAAAGCAAAAGAATTTTCAAGAGATTTTAGAGACTTTAAAATACTTGTTATGAGTTGAAGAGATTTTAGTGCTTTTAAGGGATTTTGTACCATTTCAATGAATTAAATACGGTTTGAAAAGTGAGTAGAGGAATTAAAAATTTTAGAAAGCATTTTAAATGGTTTTAAAAAAATCAAAAGAGTTTAAGGATTTTCATGTAATTTAAAAATATTTTTAAGTATTTAAGCAAGACTTTCAGGAATTTCAAGGGATTTAACCTTTCTGAAATTAAAATATATG
>NC_046662.1:113333381-113344101 GCF_010883055.1 Belonocnema kinseyi | reverse complement strand
TATTGGTTTGTACAGTGTACATACAGTACATGCAGTGACAGCGTACGCTGTACTATGTACAGCGAATTTTACACTGCTGATACGAACAAAAATGAATATATACATATAGTCAGTTCTAATCGGAATTCAAATCGGAAAATTGGGATCTTCAAAAGTCGATTCGAGAGACTTTCGAATTTCCGAAATCGAATTGGTATTCTTCCATTCGGACTTAGTGCGTCGAATGTCGATTGGAAAGACTCTCGAATTGCTTAATTCGAATCAGTTTCCTTACGATTCGTACTAGGCAGTCTGATAAGTCCCTGAAAAATGAAACACGGAGACGTTTTTTTGGCCAAAGTCGGTTTTATTTTTCAACATACTCTCCTTTTAGGTCGATACAGCGAGTCCAAAGATTTTCTAACTTTTTGATACCGTCCGAAAAGTACTCGATCGGAAGGTCTCCAAAATACGCCTCAATTTCAGCTATGAGCTCCTCATTTGAGTAAAAACGCTTACCGGTGAGCCATCTCTTCAGGTTAGGGAACAAAAAATAGTCGCTGGCGGCCAGGTCTGGTGAATACGGTGGCTGAGGAATCAATTCGAAACCGATTTCATGCAATTTTGCTTGTGCAACTAAGCATGAATGAATAGGCGCATTGTCGTGATGATAAAGCGGTTTCTTCTTCTTCAAATGCGGTCGTTTTTCGGCGATTTCGATTTTCAATCGGTTCAATAATGGTGAATAGTATGCTCCGGTTATGGTTTTACCTTTTTCTAGATAGTACACGAATATTATGCCATGTGCATCCCAAAATACGGGGGCCATAACCTTTCCGACCCATTGTTGCGTTTTTGGACGCTTTGGTGCACTTTGGCCCGGTGGAACCCACTGTTTTGCCTGTTGCGTTGACTCAGGAGTGTAGTAGTAGATCCAGGTTTCATCCATGGAATCGGCGCAAAAACTCGGTCGGCTTACGCGAAAATAATGCCAAATTCTGCTGGGAAGTTGTCACACGAATTCGTTTTTGGTCCACTGTGAGCAAACGCGGCACCCATCGCGCGCAGAGCTTCTTCATGCCAAAAACTGAATGCACGATATTGCCCACCCGTTCCAATTATATGCCTACAGCATTAGCTATCTCTCTCAATTTCACTTTGGGATCAATAGCTTCAAGGAGTTATGTGTTGCCCTCATAACACCTGATAAAGAATGCCCACCCATCACTACCGAGGAGGTGAAAAAAAGTATTAAGAGGGTTGAAGAACTATTCCGCACCGGGACCAGATTGTATCAAAACCTTCTGGTGGAAGAAGTTTTCTTCAACCCATAAGCATTTGGCCCGTATTTTCACCTCATCTTTGAAGTCGGAAATGCCGATTTCAGAGTGGTTGGTGGAAGGGAACACAATACTCCTGCCGAAAATAGGTAACTTAGCTGATCCGAAGAATTACAGGCCAAAAACTTATCTGAACACACTTTATAAGATATTCACAGCTATCCTAAATAGTTGGGTGCATAGAGAGATTGATGCCGCTTTGAAAAACCAGATTTACTATCTCATCTGGAAAAAATCGTGTGACAACTAACAAGGTCACCTTTCAGAGAGGTGTCTTTCAGGGCGACACCATGAGTCAACTCCTCTTTTGCCTTACATTATTGCCACTATCTCTAGCACTTCGCCATTCTGACGGGTACTTGTGCGGCAAACCTGCAGATCGATAGTACAAGGTCACCCATGTATTTTACATGGACGATCTTAAGATCTATGCTACAAACTATACTAAGGAAATTGGAATGGAATTCAGGTTAGACAAATGCGCCAAGGTTTATTTGAAACGAGGAAAACTTAATAGCATCCCTGAAGATCCTGAGCTCGTTGATAGAAGCGCCATACGACACCTTTGCGCTGGAGAGACTTATACATACCTGGGCGTGCCACAGAGCCGCATTTAGGATGTGACATTTATAAAGGATACTCTCCAAAGCAGATACAAACATCTCATCCAGCAGATTTGGTCTTCCGAACTGTCGGCGAGGAACAAAGTATCTGCAACGAACATGCTTGACTCGGACTTGACTTCAGTATTAGGGGTGAGCAAAATGCATCAAATCTTATCTATCTCGAGTACTCACTCCTGAAAGCCCGGATTAAGAAAGCACAAGAGAAAAACTTTCGTGGACAGCTCCTCGATAAGAGGTTGCACGGTATCATCCACAGAAATGTGAAGGATCAGTCAATGTCTTGTGAGGTAACGTTTGCTTTCCTTAAATCGCCCGGAATGAAGTCTGGTACGGAGGGTTTCATCTTTGCATGCCAAGATGGTGTCATTTCCACCTTAACATACCGTCGCCACATTTTGAGCCAAGACATTCCCGATGATAGCTGCAGGGCATGCCATGCACACCCCGCGCATTTAGCTCACATACTATCTAGTTGTCCAACTCACGTGGGAACAACCTACATTCAAAGGCACAATGCGGCACTAAGAGTGCTTTAGTACTATCTCTGTCACTCTTACGGCATTAAACTTAATATCGCTCCTCTAAATGCTCCTAGGGAAATTGAGTCAATTGTTGAGAATGGGAAGTGCCGCATATACTGGAACTTTATATTCTCGACAATTGGTTTACCATGTAGTTCAAGCTGGATCCGACACGTGGCTGGCAGATGCTGACAGATGCTGACAGATGGCGCCACTGGTGTGTAGTTCTATTTGTGGCAAGATAATCAACCTATTCAGTCATTTAAGGCAAGATAGTCTACATATCCGGCAAATTAAGGCAAGAAAGTCTACATATACGACAAATGTAGGCATTATCCGGCCAATTAAGGAAAAAAATCAAACTTTTCGGCCATCTAAGGCAAGATAGTCTACAGATCCGGCCATCTAAGGCGAGATAGTCTATAGATCCGGCCAATTAAGGCAAGATAGTCTACATATACGACAAATGTAGGCCACTTAAGGCAAGATGATTAACCTATTCAGTCATCCATGGCAAGATAGTCTGCAGATGTGGCCAATTAAGGCAAGACAGTGTACATATATGACAAATTTAGGCATTATCTTGTCAATGAAGGCAAGATCCAGCCAATTAAGGCAAGATAATTAAATCTATTTGGACATTCAAAGCAAGATAGTCTACATATCCGGCCAATTAAGGAAAGATGGTCTACAAATCCCACAAATTTAGGCAATAACCAGCCAATTAGAGCAAATAATGAGCAGGACTTATTCAATATTCGGCCACTTAAGGCAAGATGATTAAGCTATTCAGTCATCCATGTCAAGATAGTCTGCGGATGTGGCCAATTAAGGCAAGACAGTGTACATATATGACAAATTTAGGCATTATCTTGTCAATGAAGGTAAGATCCAGCCAATTAAGGCAAGATAATTAAATCTATTTGGACATTCAAAGCAAGATAGTCTACAGATCCGGCCAATTAAGGAAAGATGGTCTACAAATCCCACAAATTTAGGCAATAACCAGCCAATTAGAGCAAATAATGAGCAGGACTTATTCAATATTCGGCCAATTAAGGCAAGATAATTAACCTATTCGGTCATCCAAGGCAAGATAGTCTACAGATCCGGCCAATTAAGGCAAGATAGTCTACAAATCCCACAAATTTAGGCAATATCCGGCCAATTAAGGAAAGACATGAGTGGGACTTGGTCAATATCCGGCCTATTAAGGTAAGATATTAGCAGGACTTAGCCAATATCCGGCTAATGAAGGCTCAATTAAGAATCCAAAGTAAGGACTTGGAATAAGGGATCTGAATAAAATAATTAAACAAATTAAATACGGTTTTAGGCTGATCTTTATTCAATGATCTTTGTTTTACCAAGGCAAAAAAAAGGCTAACTGGTAGGTGTAGTCAAAAGCATACGCAGTGAGTGACTCATAATAACATATCATATAAATACAGGGACTAGGAGCGAAGTGTCGCTCGCTCTTTTCTCTTCTCGAGCGAAAGAGTCTCGGAAGGCAGATCAACCTCTTCTCTCCGCAGTTCTCGAGTAGAGTGACTTAACTTGGTGTCACGAGTTTTGTTGTGGGGAGAAGAGAAGTAATCTCGAGGAGTCTGCTTACGAGAAGGAAAGGGAAACAGGGTGAACCTCGAAGCCTTGCAATGCGCAACACGAAACTTAAAGGCGCGCTTCTTGGTTGCCGAGAGAACTCGCAGCGAGACTGGACGCTACTCGAATCCTCTGTATGAAGAAGCTCGCCACGAGCTTCGCGACCCTTGCCGAGAACAGGCTTAGCCAGGGGCGGAGTTTGGGCCCCCAAAAACTAAACTTTTTCATTATTCAATTACCTTTTCCCCCACTCTTTGCCTATACATAAATCCGAAGCCCCCGTCGGAAAAAAATCAAAGCCCCTCCCCAAAAAAATCCTGGCTATGTCGCTGGCCGAGGAAATTGCACAATAATTTTTTTAAACATTTTATCCCAAATTACGAGTATCTATATACTGACATGAAATAATGCAGAACGTCCATCATTAAACAAAATTTAATAATTTTCTATTAAATCCTTTCATTTTTAAATAATATATCCTTCACTTCTGATCAAGCATTTCAACTTTCTACCAAATTAGTTTAATTTTAAACCAAAAATATGAATTACAAACACAAAAGTAAATCAAAAATTAATAAATTCAAATTAGATTAAAATCCAAATTAAAACTCATATTTAATGTCCAATAATAAAATTGATGCAAACTCCTGTTAAAAAAATTGAAAAACAAGAATCCAAGGACCAAATTTGGACAGCAACGAACAAACAAAAACAAAAAATCCAATTGTAATCTAAAAAAAACAACAACAAAATTTCAGACAAAAATAAAAAAGAGGAAAGAAAAATGAGAAGACAGCGTAACACATCCCCTTCCTTCTCTTTTTCTTCCTCTGAATGTTATTTTATTGTTATTTGATGATTTTTATTGGTTTTTTCAGATTACAATAGGATTTTTTGTTTTTGTCTGTTCGTTGTTGCCCAAATTTGGTCCTTGGATTCTTGTTTTTTTAACAGGAATTTGCATCAAAAAAGTTAATTCATTTTCTAGAAACAAATTAGTTTAATTTTTCATATAATTCAGTTGTGAACGTTCATGTGAATGGAATAAAAAAATTATTTTTCTAATTTTTGTTTTCCTGAAATCAATTAGAACCCCAAAAAATAATATTTTGCCGGCAAGTATTATCGAATACAAATGTTTTTAAGCAGTTACCTTTCCTTATACATCACCCTTTATTCAAACCAACATTGTTAAAGTTTGATTGACGATAATTGAAATATATACAAACATAAAAAACCCGTTCTTTTATCCTACGAATGCTGGATTCAGTGAGAATGTTTGGCAAGACCACTAAAAAACCACACTTACCATACTCATACCTACAATGTTCAAAATTGCAAGTTTGATTGTCGATGTTTAAAAATATAAAAACATCAAAAATCCTCTTTTTACATTCTCATTCATACTGTGAAGGTATTAGTTTTATGCGAAAAATGACTTTCGCGAATTTAATCAAATGTCCACGTACGCTAAACAGCCATTTCTAATAACTATTCAAAAAGTTAAAGCTTTTCCAAAATTTTTGAGACAGCTTTTTTTATAAATTCAAAATTCTATCGACAGTTATTTATATCACACAAAAATATGCACAATTTATCCGTATGGCTTGTTTGGATAAAATCAAAATTACAGAAGTTATAGGATTTTCAAAATCCAAAAAACCAAACGAAAATGGACATTTGAAGTCAAAAAAAGCGCGATATGGAAAAACGTGAAAAAGAGATAAACGTTATTTTTCTAAGGCCCTATATTATTCTTTTATTAGCTCTTTGAATTTGGTTCAAAAAAATCGAAAATTCAAATGTTGATAAAAAAAAATGAATTGCATTCTCATCGATAATGAGAAGGTATTAGTTTTATGCGAAAAATGACTTTCGCGAATTTCATCCAATGTCGATTTTTTCAGGCCCCCTGAGTCAGAAAAACAAGTTTTTTACGTCGGTGCCTATCTGTCCGGCGTGATCGTTGTTGATACAATTTTAGATAACAACTAAATAAGTTAAAACAAAGCAAAATACGAAAAGAGATATATCGACAAAAATTTTGCAACTACAAGAAATCTACAAATTTGTCATGAATCACTCTTTTTTATAGGATGAGTAGTTTTTGTTTTCTTCATGAAAAACAAAATTGAGAATCAAAATATTAAATTGTGTGCAAACGATACAAGCTGCGAGAATAAATGAGACACCATTTATTCAACGAACAAGGATTTAAAATTTTTTACGAATATTTTTATTTTATTGACATGAAGCCTAATTTTTCTTTAATCGTAAAAAACAAGATTAAACATAATGAATCTCTGTATAAACAAGGCAATAAGAATCAGTATGTTTTAATTTCCATGCATATTATACATTGTAATGATATCAATTTATTGAAATGTTACATGTTTTAGCTCAGCTAAGAACATAATTTAATGCAAAATAAGTAACGAATATTAAAGTAAACACGATAAATACAATTTGCACTTTATTTTGGAATGTCTTAATAAGCAATCCCAGGCAGAGTTACATAAAAATTTATTATATTTAATATAAAAGTGTTGAGCATAATGACGAAAAGTTTTTTTGTGTGGGCAAAATGGAGTTAGTTTTCACGAATTGAACAAAATATAAGAAAAGTAACTTTTCTCTTCACCCGAGTCGAAATTTAGGCCCTACTTTGAAGTCGTATCTCCTACCTTCGTAAGGGCTGGAATCTGTAAAGTAGGTTCTAAATAAGCCGAAATCGGCCGTTTTTCCACGTTTAGCGTCAAAGTAGGGTCTGTTTTTAAAATAAATTAGACCCTCTTTAGAAGTTTAAACTGCTTGTAGGACTTGTGGTACGAGGGTAACTCGTTTTTTTCCATTTTTCTTAACGAACAATTTTTTTTTCTTCAATTGGTTATAAAAACACGTAAACTCAGAAGATGTGGACTGTGACTGCACCATATATCTAGTCGGGAGTGGTGCTGACTGAAAACAGATGATTTGGAGCGATTCGCGCGCCATCTGTTGGTCATTCTAAGGACTTATTGAACTACCCTCGTATCAAATCATTCTCTCTATAATCTCACATCAATATGGATGAATATAAACAAGTTTTGTTATTTATCAGAAAAAAATAAAATAATATCAGTGATATAAATGTCAAGGATATTCGGAGTTATTTTTTTACACATATTGTTCATAAAATTTGTTAATTATGAGTCTAAACAATAGTGCACTGATAAATCCACAAGTACTAAGAAACGAACCTGAGATCGCACGCACGCAATGAGTATTTACTAATCGATTCAGCTATAACGGAACGCGTTTGGATGTCTTCTATAAAAATCATTAGCACTTGTCCAATAGTTCAAGGTGAAATTTTCAATAAGTTCCCAATTAAAAACACTGCCATCGAAAAAAGACTGTTTCCGTCCACAAGCGCCCTGAAAATACATTTGTTAAGAAAAACAATTAACATTATCAACTCATCATGAATAGTGATGCCTTCGGGCGATCTTTTCCGACATCGACACGATTCCGACTCAATTCCAGCCTGCGGTATCGGCTTTGGATCGTGTGTCGGTTTTAGCTCGACTCGACTTTGGATCGGGAAGTCGATATTTCGGCTCGGAATCGGGTGGGGTTTTCGATTCTCTTTCGGCAAATGTGCTCTGCTCATTTGAACCTAGCGGAGAGCGAAATTCGTCAATGTGTTGACGTCCATCCTTCCCCCTGACTCCTCCAAGCCCTGGTTAAACCGGTTATAGCTAGAGTGAAAATCCTGAAATATATTTTCCCCGTAGATAGTGAAAGATTTGTACTTTGGCTTAGAATTAAATCATTTGAAACATTGAATTGCTATTATGCCGATTATAGAAACTACTTTCAATCTTCATTCAATTTAGAAATGTTTTTAATGAAAAATAATATATTTTTTAGTATGTGGCAATATTGCACTGTTTATTTAAAAGCAGCAAATATTAAACAGATATTGTTAAATGAACAACTTACAGCTGAATTGTCGTAAATAGATTGCATTCTACTGATTCTTCAAAATTTCAGAGTGCAAATGTTTGGAAAACTAGCTGAACAAAACAAGAAAAATGTTGACTAACAGACGATATTGTTGGAAAACTCTTGAATTTTCAACCAAGAAAGATGAATTTTCTGCCACAGCTAATAAATTGTCAATCCAAAAGACTAATTTTTAACAAAATAGTAAAATTTTCTATTAAATATATGAATTTTTAAGAATTTAATTACACTTTCCTTTCTACAGTTGCATTTACAAACCAAATATGTAGGATAAATTCTTAATAAAAACTTCAATAGCTTAATTTTCAATAAAAAATTGAATGGTTAATTTGAGACTTAAAAAAGTAATATTTAACCTAAAAAAAGAGTTTTTAACAAAATATTTAAGCCCCTCAACCAATCAACTGAAATTTTAACCAAGTAGTACAACATTTCATGAAGTACTTTAATTTTATACATAAGAACTTAAGAAGACTCATTTTTCAACAAATACATGAATTTTTAGACAAAAAGGTAAATATTCAATCAAGAAGATGGGTTTCCTACCAGAAATGAAACAGTTATAAAGTTAAATTCGTAACGAATGTTTATTCGAAAATTTAAAACAATATGTTGTTAGAAACGTTATTATTTAACCCAAACACACAAATCATGAAGAGAACAGTTTCAATTTTCAAACCAAAAAATGAATTTTCATTCAATTATGTAGTTCAATTTTAAACTGAAACAGATAAATTTGCAACTAGAAACCTGTAGTTACATGTTTTATCAATATTAATATTATTGATAAGAATTATTTTTGAGAGAATAATTCACTGATTATTGTTCTCTTATCTTTGCTTTCTATAAAAATTGAATTTTTATCAACAAATGATACTTTAATTCCCAGGGAAAAAATGATTTATTATTTTTAAAAGAAAACTAAAAACCCGAGTTTTCAGCAACATAGTTCATCTTCCATCCCAACTTCTGTCAACTAAACTCCAGAATTTTCGATCAGAAGCATGAATTTCCAACCTAGTATTTGTATTTTTAATGTAACTGAAAAAGATGAATTTTTAATTAAAAACGGAATAGTTGAAATTTCAGTTTAAAAATTAATTTACGACTACACAAGTAAATTAAAATAATTCCATTCTCTTAAATGTTCTATTCATACACATTTATTTTATTGTACCGTGCGTGCAATTGCTCTAGCGTTTAAATGTTTCTGGTTGAAAACGCCGAAAATATGCTTTTGTTTATTTAATTTGTTCGTAAGATTAACAAATGTTAATTAATAACTACATTTGTTGAATATAATTTGAGCAAGATTAGATGAAAAAACGATTTATTTTTGCTTTAGAACGCGAAAAATATGCATTTGTTTATATAATTTGTTTGTAAAATTAACAAATGTTAGTGCATTACTAAATTTGTTGAATATTATTTGAGCAAGATCAGATGAAAAAACGATTTATTTCTGCTTGAGAACGCGAAAAATATGCATTTGTTTATATAATTTGTTCTTAAAATTAACAAGTGTTAATGCATAACTAAATTTGTTAAATATAATTTAAGCAAGATCAGATGAAAAAACGATTTATTTTTCTTGAGAACGCCGAAAATATGCATTTGTTTATATAATTTGTTCTTAAAATTAACAAGTGTTAATGCATAACTAAACTTGTTAAATATAATTTAAGCAAGATCAGATAAAAAAACGATTTATTTTTGCTGGAGCACGCCGAAAATATGCATTTGTTTATATAATTTGTTCTTAAAATTAACAAATGTTAGTGCATGACTAAATTTGTTAAATATAATTTGAGCAAGATCAGATGAAAAAACGATTTTTTTGCTTGAGAACGCCGACAATATGCATTTGTTTATATAATATGTTCTTAAAATTAACAAATGTTAGTGCATGACTAAATTTGTTGAAAAAAGTAATATCTTGTAGCAAATGTAACCATTGCGGCACCTAATAGGAAAAATGTAAAGTTTTCAATTGACTGAAATTGTACTAAAATTGGAGAAATTTATTCATGAAGGACCGCTCTCTTGCTCTCTCTATCTCTTTCTCTGCAAACTATTGATCATTAATGATTTATTTAAAAAAATATTAAACCCCAAAAACAGTTTCTTGAAAAAATGGAAAATTTTGTAATACTCTTCGTTGAAGCAATTAATTTTTAACCCAAAAAGCAGTATTTTTATAAAGTAGTTAATCTTTTAACCCTAAAGAAACTAAAGAAACAATTTCCTAAAAAATATTAACATATTTTATACAAGAAGGTTAATTTTCCAAGAAATACTGAATTTTTGGATAAAAAAGAAGAATGATCAGCTGAATTAAAAAAAATGTTTACTTAAAAAAATTAATTATCATGAAAGTAATTATTAACACAATAGATTAATTTTTAGCCAAATAGTTCAAATATAAAATAAAAAGTCGAATATTAAGCCAAATAATTGAATTTTAAACCAAATATTTTCAAGAAAATTGTTAATTTTTTTTATAAAATAGGTGTATTTTGAACTGACATAATTAAGTTTCCAGTAAAAAATTTATTTTTTACGAAATAGTTTAATTTTGAAGAAGAAAAAAACTATGAGTTTGAAAGAATTTGGTTGACTTTTTCATCTATCTTTTCTCCAATTA